>NC_060070.1:146317453-146626160 GCF_922984935.1 Meles meles
TTTATTTACCCATACAATTTACCTGTTTTACCTGGAAGGTCTTGAAGGAGGTTGTCTTTATTTTAAAATGCATCCAGGATGATTGAGAAATGGAGGAAAATTGCTTTTCATTACATCAGGAATTATGTTACGCTTTATTTTGTAAAAACTGAATGGGATTCTCTAAGTCCCTGAAATTTAAAATTGATATTCTAACAGTTTTGTTTAAGTTTTATGATGCTTCAGTGGAACATAACATTTTAAAAATGTTTTAATACGTTTTAACAGGGTGTTGGGACTCCTCATTACGGTGATATAAAATAGGATACATGCTCATTTTTCTGGTCTCTATATTCTAGTTTTCTTTTTCCTTCTTTAAATGGAGCATGGAAATCTTTAGTTTCTGTTACTTCTCATCTTGTTTGCCCAAGAATCTCCTTTTTTTTTTTTGGTAAAGATTTTATTTATTTATTTGACAGAGAGAGATCACAAGTAGGTAGAGAAAGAGGAGAAAGCAGGCTCCCCGCTGAACAGAGAACCCGACGTGGGACTCAATCCCAGGACCCTAAGATCATGACCTGAACCAAAGGCAGAGGCTTAAAGCCCTGAGCCACCCAGGCGCCCCTCTCCTTTTTTTTTTTTTTTTTGGTGAGGGTATATTTTTTGTTTTTATATGTCTCCTTTTAAAAAAAAGAAAAACAAAAGATTTATTTATTTAAGAGACAGCAAGAAAGAGAGCAGGAGCAGAGGCAGAGGGAGAATTTGAAGCAGATTCACTGCTGAGCAAGGAGCCTACCGTGGGGCTTGAAACTAGTACCCAGAGATCATGATCTGAGCTGAAGGCAGGTATTTAAGCAACTGAGTCACCCAGGTGCCCCCCAAGAGTCTCCTTTATCTTGTGAAGCACAAAACTACGTGTGTTTGAATCAGCAGTTTATTAAGTGGCATAATCACTAGTTTTGATTTTGTACTAAATTGTGGGTTATCTGTACAAATTAATTAGTGTCAACCTTTTTTTTTTTTTTTTTTAATCCCAGGCATTTTCTCCTTCTGTTTGTGAGTAAACTTGCACAGTTGATTAGAATCTTCACCTTTTAAAGAGACAAAGAGATAGTCCAATTCACACTTGTGAATTCTACAGTGTGTTGGTTCTAGGTCATAATTTCCCTTAGTCTGGCATTACATCCAAAGTGAAATACCAGTAATAGTTAAAAACTTATATGGTAATTTATTTTGAAAAAAGTTTTGAACTCTTTCTCTCTATTTTCTTACCTAGTAGATCTGGGAAAGGATTGTCTTTTTGTGTTTGGGAACTTGAATATCGTGTTTCATTCTGTTCCACTTTTGGCCTGACCTTTCTAGCTTACTTAATTCTTGTTTGTATGTCTTGTACCATGTAGGGATTACTAATACTTCAATTCATGGGTGGTTGTATTTTTGTGAATAAATTGCTGTGGAGTGCTAACTTGTGTGAAGATGACTGCTCTTTAAAATTGCTGGCATTCTGGTATCGAACAACTTACTTTCTACTTTTAATATTTTAGACTTTTTAGGAGAAAAAAATCCACATAGGCCCAAAGATTTTCAGAAACTTGATATTTCCTTAATTGCTTAGTGATCCAGATTGCCTTTTGAGATTTTGTAAAACTTTACTTTGGATAATTATTTAGAAATAATCTGTCTTTAAATTTAATTTTCTCCTTTTTTTTTTTTTTTTTTTTGGTAAGGAAAAGGGTAGATGATAAATAACCATGGAAGCTTCACTTAAAAATCCGTTTTTTGTGTTATTGTCTTTGAGTTTTGGGGAAAACCTGTTTTTGAGATGTTGACCCTTGAATGTGTAAACTCATGTGGGCTGTTTCTGGCCTTGAGCAATTCAGTGGGTTTGGATTAAAGATGATGTATTTTTAGCTCTTGGACACTAGATGGCAGTATTCCATTGCATGATCACTGTGGCTGTAATGTGATCGATGACAAGTGAATTTCATGTTACAAATAGTCCTCCCATAAAATTATTAGAAGTCATTAACTTTGTTAACACCTTATTTTTTTCTAACTTACTATTTTTTAAACTTTGTAGTAGTGTCTATGTAAGAATTAGACAAGCTAACCTTCTCAGAAGCAGCATGGATCGTGTGCAGTCTGCTTGCAACATGTATGCAGGAGACCAGATGTGGGGAAAAAAAAGAAAATGCTCCTTCATGGGCTGACTCATGGCCATGACTTCATGGGCATCTTCGTGGCTCTGGCCCTGACCGTGTTTGTTCTTGTGGCTGCCCTCTTGCCCACAGGAGCTTACTCAGGTGGGAGTTTCTGGATCTGAGGACAAACATTCATTACCTTTACCATTACATTGCTCAGATACTTCCTAAAAACTAACCTTTGCATAAGATGCATTTTGAGCAGCTCGTTAATCCTCGAATCTCTTAAAATATATTAAAGTTAAAGACGCTTAATATTCAAAGAGAGTGCCCGTAAACTACAGCCCTTTAGGATTTCCTGCCATTCCCACTTGACCAGCATGTGTTTGATGGTTCATTGAAGGGGAAGTGATTTGAATATCCAGGCATTTGCAGAGACTTTCCTTTTGGTCCTTCCTTTATTGTAGCGTGGTGATTCTCAAATTTAAGAGTTTCTAAGAATTTTATAGTGTTATAGACATAGATTCATGTATGTCGTGTGCGTGTGTGTGTGTGTGTGTGTGTGTGAGCCAGTTGTGACTATACCTGTTAGATCAGCTCATGCCATCATTTTCGGTCCCAATTCTGATAAGTGTATGGAGTCTGCTTGTATAGAATTCCACTTGCACGGCCGCATTCCTTTGATCCCCCTGGCTTTGAGCCGGAGAGGAAGTGGTCCCTCCCTCCCTTAGTTCCTGTCTGTTTCACATGTTCTCTCCCAATGTATGTGTGTTCCTCTGTCTAGTCAGCTTTACCTTTGACATCTTGGAGACAAGAGTCGTTTAATTTTTGGGAGGAGACTGTGGCCAGCTATTAATATTAAGCCAGACTGTAAAAGCAGCTACTGGTGCATAGTAGCATATGACTTTGGACGAACGACAATATCTCCGTGCCTCAGTGTCCTATTTACTTGATGAAGACAGTAGTAGTTTTTTCTAAAGATTAAATGTATATGTATGTGTAAAGTGTTCAGTGTGTTTGGGTTCTCATTATTTTAAAACAGATTTTATTCATTTATTTGGCACAGAGAGAGCACAAGCAGGGGGAGCTGCAGGCAGAGGGAGTGGGAGAACATGGGGCTCGATCCCAGGACCCAGGGATCATGACGTGTGCCGAAGGCAGATGCTTAACCAACTGAGCCACGCAGGCGCCCCATGGATTCTCATTATTATCATTGAGCACAGGACCCGGCACAGAGTAGGAATTTAATTTCAGTGCATTAGTGAACCAGTAAAAATGCTATTTTGACTATATTGAATAACTTCATTCTTCTTATTTTCCTAGCGGGACAAAATATTAATGTATATTCTAAAGGTTAAATAAATGTGGAGCGTGCGTGTGTGTGTGTGTGTGTGTGTGTGTATGTGAGTCCCTTGAGTTTTCAAGTAGAATCTATTTAGGTTTATGTCACATCCATTCTGTGTAGTCTTGACAGGTCTTGGATAAGATCCTAATACTATCGCTTTTCCTGACATGGACACTACAAATTATATTGAATCAGAAATCTAATTTAATCCATCCTTATTAAATTGTGAGCAGTAATTGCTTTCAATTTAATGGGATTGAATTCAGTACTAGAAATTTCGATGTTTCCTCATACCTAGTAAAGCTTGGTTATATATATTTCCATATATTTGTGGGTATGCCTGTGCAGAGACAGAGACAGATGACCTTGGACTAATACTTGTATTCAAAGGTTCAGTTATTTATGACTGTTGGGAAGGGTACATAGTGTAAGGACGGCAGTGGGAAAGGCCCTTTCTCATTCTTTTTTCCCTTTCTACCCAGGAACTAAAGCAGGGAGAGCAATAAAACTAAGGGCCTTCAAAATGGGATTTTCATCCAGTTAGAAAAAGGGGGAAAGCAATTAAGAGTCAGTAGAGAAGATGCCGAATGTTGTTTGCTCTTGAGAGTGCGCAGCCGGCCCTTGTAATTACGAGAAAAGAGCTATAGGGTGAAATGAAATCCTTCTAAAAAACTTACTCTTCGCATGTTTTTGCTTGATTCTTCTCTCTAAGTCTTTTTTAGAAATAGCTCAGTTTACCAACTTCCGTGTCTTACACTGTGCATTTTTCTTGAAAATGTTATGAATAAGAGGTGAGGCTAATTCATGCACTAAATGCATTTCTGGGTTAAGGTTTAACTGTTGCCTTGGATCATGGCGTAGTGTTTCAGGGAAGAAGCAGTGCCCTTGCCCCTCCCTCTGACTCCCTCCCCGCTCTGACTCTTGCAGTGTTTTCCACAACCATTTTTTAGCCATCATCATATTAGCTGTTGTTTTCTTTGTTGCTGTTTTTTTAAATTGAGTTGCTGGGTCATTTAAGATGGAGTCATTACCTACGAACAGTGATTTTGAAGTCTCTGTAAGGAAGTACTCGGTGAGTGCAGCTGGAGTCAAATTCATGGTAACAAGTGAATCACAGACAAAGATCATTGGGAATATTTTGTGCTCTTTGTGTGAGAGCCGAGTTGTTAGCCAGCTTGGAAGAATAAAGGACCTGTGAGGGTGTTCCAGAGTACATACGTTATAGGTCTAACAAAACCAGGCAGGAAATCGCTGAAAGATGTAAAAAAGGAAGACATTGAAAGTGGTACACAGACTTCTAAATACCAGATCAAAGTAAGGCAGAGAAGCTTAGGAGAGAGTATTTGAAGATTATCATTTTCATCTCTTTAGGAGCAGCTTTTAATCTTAGGTGATTTAGGTGAGTTGCAAATCATGTGCAAGCTGTATATCTCCTGGGGTGGGGCCGAGAGGGTAGTGAGGAGGCTTTGCAGTTTGCAGTGAAGGTTTTTCTAGCAGCATAGAGAGAGGAAGAAGACTGTTGGATGGAGACTTGGTGGTTGTGTTCGTGAACTGCTACGTGAGTGTAGTCCGTGTTGTGTATCCTTCGTGGAGGAATGTAACTAGAAACATGTTTTCATTTGCACGTCTGCAAAAAATGTTACAAAAATAATTATTTTACAAAATCTTACACAGGGTAGAACTGTATGCATTAATTGCAAAGTAGGATAATTTTAGGATTTGACTTATTCTATAATGTTTTAGGAATTAATGTAGGAATTTAAAAACTAGCAATTCTGAGCCATGATGGCTCATTCTCACCTGAGGGATGTTTGGGTCAGTCATTAAAACTTTCTGAGCCTTGGGGCGCCTGGGTGGCTCAGTGGGTTAAAGCCTCTGCCTTCCGCTCAGGTCATGATCCCAGGGTCCTGGTATCGAGCCCCGCATTGGGCTCTCTGCTCGGCAGGGAGCCTGCTTCCTCCTTTCTCTCTCTGCCTGCTTCTCTGCCTACTTGTGATCTCTGTCTGTCAAATAAATAAAATCTGTAAAAAACAAAACAAAACAAAACTTTCTGAGCCTTGTCAGTTCTTCAACCAACCTAATAAAATTGAAATGAAAATGTAAACATGAGGTGATGTTTTAGTTTTTGAAAATATTTATAATTCAAAAGATAAATAACTCGTTTATTGATTAACTTTACTCTCAGTAAACTGTAAACGGATGGTTTTTAAATTTCTTGCTTTACTTTCATCTGTGTTGCATTAAAGATGTTTTTCTACAATTTAGGAGCTCAGTTCTTAAATATACCAAAAGGTGGCGCTGTTGACCTATGTTTAATATTTTTAATTTGCTTTTTGATGAGGACATGTGTTGGATGTTTTATCTGCAAATGTATTAAATTGAGGTTATATTTTTTACATTTAATTTTCTGTTTTGTAAGTGGATCTTTAATTCATGTAGGGTTTACTAGGACCAGGTTTCATTTTTATTTTGAGATGGTTTTGGAAATTCAGATATGTAAAATTTTGTAGACATAAATTCCTGTATAATCCAGTATAATTAATGATAAAACCTTGTATTAATGTGACAGCTAATGTTTCATGGAAAACATAGTTGCTTTTGAATAGCAAAAACCATTAATTTTTTTAAGCCTCTAGAAACAGTCCAGTGATTAAAACATAACAGCCATAAATAAATGATTTGTGTAGGCTTTTAGGTCACACCATGTGGGTTTATCCATTCTGGAATGTTCTTTTATGTTAAAAGTACCTTTGAAAATTTAGCAGAATCTGTCATTGCTTGAATTTCCTACTGGTAGTAATGTGATGAGAGGAGAATCTAGGTTCTATGAATAGCTTCTCAGGTGAGAAATGCAAAAATCAGGTAACAGGAATGTGACTAGAAGTGAGGGTTATTGAAGCAGCAGGATGTGGGGCATATACTTGTCCTACTGTCAGGCGAGAACCTCCTGATTGCTCATTCCTGGAGCATAGTGCAGCTAACGTAGTTTATGACCCGAGCAGGAGAACACAAGGAGGATGTTTTCATGTCCAGTGAAAGCTGTCTGTACTTGGTTTTCAGTATGGACAGAATTTGTCAATGATACTTACTGGAAGTAGAAAAACACAGAACACCTCTGTTACTAATGTTATAAAATGCTTGACTCTTGCTGGAGGGGCGAAGTTAAAAAACCCAAGGTAATTGTGAGTATGTGTCCACTGTTCCCTTGATTGAAAACTAGAAAATGTTTGAGTTGACAGAACTCGCCCTTTTGAGTTTTTGTTAATTTTCCTTCAGTACCACTTAGGTGCAGGCCTTAGAAATAAAGAGACCTCTTTCTCCATGAAAAAGTCATTCTGAGAACTTAATGTGACTGTCGCAGTTACTGAATGTATGTAGTTTGGGGGACGTGAGGACACACCTGGCAGGTAGAGGTTTGTTTTATGTTCGTGAAAGTGTGTGTGCTTATATTTAGGTGTTCACTCTTGCTGCTGCCTTTGTTGATGTAGTAACATGATACATATGTGATTTGTCTGAATTGTTTAAAAATGCATAATTAGAGGAGGATTTGATTATTCAGCAACTGTTCCAGTAGCTAAAGACTATTATTTGGATATTTTCTTCCAGTATTTGACAACTGTTTCGTGAGCTATGAATAGTATGAAAAATAGAAGGAATGTATTATGACACGTTAATACCTCAGACCCCATACTCTTAGGATGCCACTGTTGTAGAGATTAAAAAACAATGTTTTAATGATTTAAAATGCAAGAAACGAATCTGCTCTTTCCCCTTTGTGTGTGTGTGTGCGCGCGCGCACGTGTGTGCACGTGCATGTGTGTAGATGTAAAATTCTGTGGATTTGGTAAATAACAAAGGTTTATTTTCCTAAATGACTTTGTGCTTTCAGACTTTTGTAAGGAAATTAGAAAAGTGCATTCAGAATGACTTTTAAAAAACTCTCTATTTCTGCAAAAATGTAAAATGGAGAAAGGCAAATGTCCCCAAAATGCTTTAAACAGAATTCCCCTTCAACCCTACCCCCTTTCCCAACTCCACACACACCCAGACTCTCCCTTATTTCAGATTTCCTTCTCAGGGAAGTTGACGTAGTAAAATGTGATGTTATACAAGCAATACTTTTCCTGCAAATAATACTTTTGATTAAAAGAAATCCAATGAAATAGCATTATATATTTGTTATGGAAAAAGATCTATCATAGAGATTTTATCTGGTTCCTGTAGATGCCTTATAATAATGTGCTAATTTATGCTGATGATTTTACCTCGTGACACTTCTGTGTGGCCTAGATATGTTAATATGTTACAGCTTTTTAATTTCAGTAATCTGTGTTGGTTGAATGTGCTTGTTAGTCCATAGTACCCCTCACCAGTCTGTGTCAAGGACTGGAAAAGAACAAGAAAATGTATCTCAGAATCCTTTTCTTTAAGCATGTATTAGTAATAGAAGGAATTATAAAATGGACATAATTTGAATAAGACTGTTACATCTGAATATACACTGAGAGCAGTAAGGACTCCAGATACTGTCAGCTTTTAATCAGGAAAGAGAATTGGGTCATTGGTGTTATGAAGCAGGGCCTGTTAATACCTTTGTTGAAAATGTCAATGAGAAAATATCACAAGAATGGGAAATAGACGGCATAGGCAGTTTTTAAGAAGTAAACCATTTTATTATAGCACTTTCTCTATTCTGTACACTTTGAGCGTTATGTGTCTCAAAATTCCTATGGTAGGAAACCGCTGTATGTGATTTGAGCATTTCAAGGCCTCATGGTACAAAAAGGGGTAAGGATGGCCAAGGTCTGAAACATGTGGGAGCACAAAAATATATATATTTTAGAATTTATTACAATAAAAATTTCATAGAAGGGAAATAAAAATTCATATTACTTAAATATAATTAATTCACCTAATTCTTCTTCCCAGAAACTCCTTATAAATTATTTTTATCCTTTCCATAGACAGCATTTATCCTTTCCATGGAAAATATCTCTTGCAGGAGGGATTTTTCTTGCTCTTGTATTTAGCCCTTGGTCTGCAAGTGTAATGCTCCTTTAGCTTTGCCTTGAAATTGTTGCTTCCCATTTTTGGGTCTCACTTTGATCTGAACAACACGACCAATTCAGATGGCTGGAAAACCTGGAGTAATTTTTAAATTAGCATGCTTGGCATGACAGAATGAGTATTTTTCAGACCTCTCTGAGCCTGTCAGTCCTCGTCTCTAAAATGGGTTACAGTATTGAGAAAATTCATAAGTGATTGATAAGTGTTAGCTCTTATCAACTATTAATAAAGAAAATTCAGTTAAATAGAAATGTTTTCAATTTGAATCTCTGAAACACACTGGACTTTAAATGTGTGTTTCATTCATTTTAACCTACCGAAATGGTTTTGTGTTTCTCGCACATCTCTTTCTCGTGGTGAGTGTTAATGAGGAAATGAGGCTAACTAGGATATGGAGGTAACATAATACATGGCTTCTCGGGAACCGGCGAGGCAGAAGGGAGTGATTTCGTGGGAGGAACAGGGATTGGGAGTTGGAGGATTTGAGGTCTTGCTTCAGAGATGACGTTATTAGTGAACTTATTTATCTTTCGTCAGTGAATGTATTTTTACTTTATTTTTTTACTTCTCATCTATGGAATAACCATTTTGACTTTTCCAGAAGTGTGAGGGACAGGTCACGTTTTTTTCTCACACATGCCCTCGTGTGTGAGAGGTAAAGTGCTGTATGAAGAAACGTCAGGTGCAAATCCTGCTTGGACATCCCTACCTCGGCCCCCTCCCCTAGTCAAGCTTAACCTACTCCTTGCACCAGGCTTATCTTTATCTCTGCTTGTAGCACTGTTAGACTCTGTTGGGATTATGTGTTCACAACCCCCTCTCTGTCCTGTTAGACTGAACTGGAGCACAGCTTTTCTATTCATAAGACCCACTACCATGTTTGGTCTATAATAAGCTCTCAGTGCTGGCTGATGAAGTAACATCCATATTCGTATCATTCATGAGCAACAAGTAAAATGTACTGAACAATTATGTCCAGAGTTGGTTTCTCATTTGCGTTTTGCTCTTCTTTTTTACTGTTAGGTGTAAATTACTGACGATTTCTTGCCACGTGAAAGAATTAAATTTCGCCTTTTTCTAGTTCAAATAGTTTTTTTATAAGTTTTTGGGACTCTTTTATGAGCCTGCCCACAGTAAATGGCTTTATAAATGTTGTGATTCATGGGTACTGTGAGTATAGATTTCATGCTTAAAGTGACTAAATAAAATGGGCACATTGTTCTTTGTTAGTTCCTTCAATTGGTTCTTTTAATTTTCCTGTTCTTACTGGTGATACCTTAAGGCATCTGGCCAGTGTTGAGTAATTCTTCCTGACTCATCATTCCTTCCGCCACCTGCCAAAGAAATGCTTTTTTACTTTGGTCAAGAACATTTGGAGTTAGATTTCCTTATGGGAATAGGTCATGGGCCATCTGATAAGTCTCAGCATGTCATACTAATTAGCATTGACTGCCAGCCACTCAAATGCTTTAATTCTCGTGCTGTGTTGTCTTAAACCTAAAGGTATTATAGAGGATGGAGACATCCTTTATCTGAGTGCGAAACTAGCTACTAAATCTAAAGGTTCTTCCTCCACTCCCCATACAGTTTCCCTTTGTGTGAAGTTCTAGTAGATTGTATTAAATTGATGTTTATGTAATCTTTCAGGGTCATTAGAGTTTTTTCCTTAGGTATATCTGAAACCCCTCTTTTTGAGATAATTTAGAAGAGAGGAAATTGAGGGTCGAGAATTCAGGAGGAAGAAGAATGGCTGATACGTCCTACGGTAGAGGTTTTAACCTTTCAGCCTGAAGACTTTTGGGCCCCAGTATTTACCGTCTTGTATTTGAGAGCCAGGAGAAAGTTGAGATCTGTGTTGAAGTGTCCTTGGGACTTTGTTCCCACAAAGTCCCCAGAAATATAGGAACCTATTATAGTAAGAAAGGATCGATTGGACTTATAAATGTTTTACATACAGTGAAAGCATCTTAGAATGTATTTTATCTGTTGCAAGTAAAACAATTTTCTCATTGAATGAGACTGTAGAAGGGAGATCTGAATTTTCTCAAAAGCAAACGATAATTGGCCTTAAAAATGCAGTATTCATCATTATGAACGGAAAGTGTAAAATGTCACTTAGTTCTTTCTTTTAGTGTGATATCTTTGTTATATTGTAGCAAATTAAAATTTTTTTTATTATCAACATACAATGTATTATTTGTTTCAGGGGTACAGGTCTGTAAATCATCAGTCTTACACAGTTCACAGCTCTCACCATAGCACATACCCTCCCCAGTGTCCATCCCCCAGCCACCCTCCCTCCCTCCCACTCCCGGCCCCTCCAGCAACCCTCAGTTTGTTTCCTGAGATTAAGAGTCTCTTACGGTTTGTCTCCCTTTCTGGTTTCGTCACATTTCAGTTTTCCCTCCCTTCCCCTATGATCCTCTGTCTTGTTTCTCACATTCCTCGTATCAGAGAGATCCTATGATAATTGTCTTTCTCTGATTGACTTATTTCGCTCAGCACAACACCCTCTAGCTCCATCCACGTCGGTGGTTAGGGGCTTTCATGGTTTTTTCTCTTTTCTTTCTTTCTTCTTTGCCTCCCTCCCTCCCTCCCATCTTTCCTCCCTCCCTTCCTTTCTTCCTCTTTTTCTCTTTCTCTCTCTCTTTTTTAAAGTATGTGGGGCCCAAACCCATGACCCTCATAACAAGACTTAAGCTGAGACCAAAAATCACATGCCCAGCCAACTGAGCCACCCAGGTGCTCCTCTGTGGGCTCTTTTTCTGCTTTTGGTCTCTCTGTTCTGCCCTTCCCTTAGATCTTAAAACTCCCCCCAAATAGATTCTTTTGCAATGGGAAGTTTTAGAAAATTAGCCCCCTGATTGGGAAGGGTTTACTTTCCATCTGTATTTCTATAAAGGGGTAACCTTTATGAATCTCTAGAAAGAGGGTTGTGTTGATCTTAAAGAGTGAGTACTATGTTGGGGTTAGGAGTATCCATGGAGTGAGACTCTGTTTGAGGTTTTCCAACCTGCCTGGGGATCTTAGCCAAGCCATTTAATCTTTCTGAGCCTCAGTTTACTTATGCATAAAATGAGCGAGTTCAACCTCAGTGTTCTCTTGTTCTTTATAAATTCACTTTTTCATTAGATATTTGTTACCTGCTGCTAGGTGCTGTGTATTTGTCAGCGAAAAAGACAGATATGGTCCCATACCTGTGAGAAGATCCCTTCTTTCCTGTCTTTGTTGAACTATCCTTCTCCCGTTTCTTCCCCTTATCTAATAATGGGGTGGATAATGAGGAAATGAAGCATTGCAAAATGATTAATTACAAATTTGGGGACCCTGTCTGCTTTTGTGTACAAAGTGAATCAGCATGTTTTGGAGGAAAAACACACTTGCAAAGACCATAGTTTATATATGTTAAAAATGTTATTAAAATGAAGAATTATCTGTTAGTGCAAATAATTGGGTGACTTGGGAGAGAGAGGAATGAACGTCTGAGCTAGAAAACGATCTTGTTTCAGTGGACCAGGTATAAATGGGGAAGATTTATCCTCGATGTTGAAAAGTAATTAAAAAGTATTTGAGCTCTTTGGGGGGTGGTTACTCATGCCATTGTATATGCTGAAGGTCAAATGTAATTTTTTTTAATCTGGGGGGGAAAAACCTGTTTGGTATGTCAGCCTTTAGTCTGGAGAATTGAAATTTATTGTCTCAC
The DNA here is from genome assembly GCF_922984935.1 of Meles meles. Taxonomy (NCBI): domain Eukaryota; kingdom Metazoa; phylum Chordata; class Mammalia; order Carnivora; family Mustelidae; genus Meles; species Meles meles. The sequence goes on from NC_060070.1 coordinate 146,329,689, forward strand.
TAAAGTGGAAAATAATTTGAATAGAGTTAATAAAAATGAAAGGAATAACATTTTACTTCATTAAGAAATACCGTGAGGCATCCGAAATGAAGAAAAGTCCGCATTTGGCTTCAAGATTTAAAATGATCCTTCAGTCTGTGTAGGTTGGTTCAAGAGCATTTAACTCTGTCGGGGACGGCCCGGTTAGCTTCGTATAATTTAAAACTCTGACTTCTCCCAAGATACTGATGAAAGCAGCTGAATTTATTGGTTATTAGGTAGTGAGAGTAAGTTCAATTTTCTCCAGACTTGTGACAATTAGAGGTTGGTTCTAGCATATCTAATGCTTCAGTTTCAAGGCTACCTCTATTTGAGAGCTGTTTTGGGGAGATAACCTTGTAACACATCCATTTTAATGAGTACATTACTCTGACCACTTGCTGAAGTAGACTGGCAGTGACTGCTGACCTGAAGTGAAGGCCCGTGTTCAATATTAATACGGCCCGTCTGCATCCAGACAGCAATCTTTCATTTTGACATGCACATAGTCAAAGTAAATTAATGTTTAAAACCCGAACACTCTAAGTTCAGCCAGTGTGTGCATTCCATAATAATCCTTCAGAAGCAGTTTACACAGAAATGCTGAGTGCTTTCTTATACTTTATTTATCATATGTATGGGTCCACACTGCAGTATTTGTAACAAGATTTATCCAGTGCTGTTTTTGTGACTCACTTGTCTTGTGGTGCCTGAAGAAATTAATTATTTTAGGATTTAGTCTTTGCATGTTTTAAATAAAATTACACTCTTTTTATATATTCATGTCTGGCAAGACAGTAGCCTAATTTTGGTTATATTATTTTTAGATATTTTTATGAAGCTAATTTCTTTCTTTATTTCTGCTCAGATAACCACCAGTTTTTGAAAGCATGGTACTAATTTTTAATAAACTAGGCTGGGAAATAGTGTGTATTTGTGGCTATCTGTGTAACAAGGATATTACTGGAGGATTTTTCTTTTCTTACATACCATTTTCTAAACTTGCTTTTATTGGTTGCAAAAACATTCATGGCAGATGTACTAATGGGGAAATTATATTAACATTTAAGTATTAAATTAGCTTTTAGCCAGAGTCTCCTACTAATACGATGACATTTAGTGAGTTCAGGATTTTCAGGACCACGTTGCACAACTCATTGTCACACATTTCCTGTTTGCCTTTTTAAGAAAGTATGTTAGATCTACTTTTTCAGATTGAAAATTTCCATTGTGGATTTCAGTGGTCTTATTTTACTTTGCTTGTCAATGTTGGTTATTTACGTATTAAGAATATGTGTAGAGTGACCGTAATGAGAATAGTCTGCTGTTGCTACGTGTAACAAGCCAGGTTTCATAACACTTTTATAGCTTAATTCCGAAGAAAGATCTCAAGTTATGTTTATTAACAAACGTGTTTCAGCTGGGGGGGTTTCCAGTCTCCAAAACGATGGCACATGCTGATGGACGTAATATGTGTTTAAAGGACATGTGCTGCATTTAAGTTCTGTCTCCTGGACGTTTGATATTTTGTCTTAGCGTTACAAATGCTGTACTTTTGCTGTAAAAATCAGAATTAGATTCCTTCTGTGTCTGATAGAATTTATTTTCTGTTCAGAAATAAATATAATATTTGGTATAGTATATAGACCTTGAGGTATCAGCTGTTAGCGTATACGCAATACATACATAGTTTCCTGAGTCTTGGATATCCCTAACATTAGGAAAATCTGTGCTTTCCCCACGGTATGGGGGATTTAGGTTGGATTTGGAAACATTGTACAGAGAACACCTATTGTTTCCACAGAATGACGTATGCCCTGCAAGGGTGAACCTTTTGACCCACTGCTCTTCCAGTAATAATGGATTTACACTGATTTGTGCATAGTCTCTCACTTGGTCCTGTTCTCAGTTCTCATGTGTGATGACTGGCTGGCAGAATTAACATCTGCTCTGTGGCTGTAGAAGGCAGTGTAACTAGCTGGCTCATACCTTAACATTTACAACGCAGGTTTGATTAGTGTTACGTTGTCACTACCTGAATTAACTAGCCGTGGATAAATTGTCTAGGTCATGTGAACATAGTCATTTTTGTTCTGCCGCATGGGGAATTTTCGTCCTCCTGTAAGGTTTCATAAAAGCTTGTATGAGCTTGGATTAATCAGAAAATCAGCATTTTAACACCACCTCTCCCCCAGTCAGAGACTTTGTGAGTGAATTCTACAGTGGGCCTGCTATTTGTGATGTGATTCTAATTTGCTTGCTTTTATAATTCTGCCACAAAACCCAGCATGTTATACCTCTAGAAAGATGAAGGGGTTTAGCTGGAATGTGTATACATGTAGGTTTTTATGGACTCATCTGTACATCTGTACAAACACACTGTAAAATCAGTGCATCGGGCTGAAGTAATAAGACCTTTCGGAAAGTAAGAGTTACTGTGGAGTCCAGAGGTCTTGGGATATTTTGATGGAAGCTACCCCTGTACCTACGTTGGTGGAAATATGACGGGGCAGACGTTTTCTTTGGTGAAAAGTGGTGCACAGCAGACGGTGACCTCCGCTTCTTGCAGTTTTATGGACTTAGTTCAGAGGGCTGGTTACTGAGAGCAAAATATGTGCATGATTACATATAATCAAGGTTAATTTTTATCAAGGGTCACCATGTTTTTGCTATGGTCTGACAATCATGACCTACATTAAAAGAGCCCTGTGGGTCTGTCTGGTGTATTTTTGCTTGATGTCTGGGTAGTTTATTTCAGATGCTTGTCAGTTTCATTATATATTATCGTTTGGGGCTCTTGGTGGATTTTCAGGTACACCATAAACACAGTGCTCTTTGCCATTAGGTTGTCATGAGGGTGCTTCTGTTGTGTGGGGTGTAAACATTCTTTCATCTTGAAGGATGAGGAATTCGGGGGACAGTTTCCATTTGGTTTTGTGTTATATTCAATTGGTAGATGTTTTTGAAATAAGATACATTTTAGCCCTACAACCGAGATTTCCAGATTTGGTTCAGTTAATTCATTCTTCAGTTAGTTTTTTTTGGGGGAAAATATTTTGGAGTTTTTAATTCAAGTGCATTTTCCTTGCTTAAGAAAAATCCAGATGAGTAGTTTATTTCACAACATAGCAACTAAGTAGGATTTATAAGACAAATTTACAAATATTTTCTTCTTCTGCTGTTACAAAGAGAATGGTGGGTAGTGTTTAAAAAAACATGTGATTTAGGACATTTTGGTAACTCAAAGACAAAACTTAATGGCTGTTAAAACTGGGTATTTGGTTTTATAGTTTTGAAATCATATTTAATTTTGGCCATATCTGTCTTGGTAGTTTAAAGGATAAACAGTTCAAACAGTAAGAAAAAAGCAGTTTGTGTTTTGTCAGTTTTCAACTTTAGATATCAGTAAATCATTGCTGTAGCCTTCTTTATCTTTTGTTTGCACAAAAAACCTGTTAGAATTATGTCTGGGGGGACCATCTGCTGTGGTTCCCAGTCTTGTCAGTGTGATAAGGGATAAGCTGTATAAACAGGGGCATCAGGAAAAAAAAGAGAGAGAGAGATTGAGAGAGAGGAAAGCAGGCTGCTTTTAGGAAGGAAGAAGTCTGATGTGGATTTAATTTTATAATGTAGCCACAGAAAGTCACAGGATTTTGCTCACAGTCTGTCAGGATTGACGTTGTCACGTATTTATTTAGAAACCACAGGTCCATGTTATTTAAATGGTTTATCTTCATGATAATATTAAACTTTTTTTTTTTTAATAGGGTTCCCATTTTGGAGGTCGAGCTTTAAAAGTTCTTTGACTATGTATCTGTATAGCACTTGACATTGCAGTATTTTCCAGATGGTCGCTTTAGTTTTTGAATTCTTTTTTCTAGCTATTAATTTCTCTCTCAGTTGAATCCTCAGAAATCATCCTTTCCCTTTTTCATTTGCAATGAGGTCATGGTGCTTCATAAGGAGCAAGCCAGTCATTTCCATGGCAACACACTCTATCAAAACATCAGAAATCTGTCTTGTCCCTTACCTTCAAACTCTCAAGTGGGAGAGGTGTGTAAGCAGCACTGTTCTTACAGAACCCTGGATTATAGCAGGAGTGCAGGAAGGAGAAGAAAGTCAGCTAAAAGGAATTAATCTGAAAAGTACCTTAAATTCACTTAGCTACATACATGTGTGTCTCTGTGTGTGTGTGTGTGTATACATATAAAATTTACATTAAAATATGTTTTATGGGGCACCTGTGTGGCTCAGTGGATTCGGCCTCTGCCTTGGGCTCAGGTCATGATCTCAGGGTCCTGAGATCGAGTCCCGCATCGGGCTCTCTACTCAGTGGGGAGCCTGCTTTCCCCCTCCCCCTCTGCCTGCTTCTCTGCCTACTTGTGATCTCTCTCTGTCAAATAAATAAATAGTCTTTAAAAAAATTTCACTAAAAAATGTTTTATATTAAACAGTTTTTTTTAAGATTGGAAAAATAAAGATTTCAAAAAACTTGATCTGAAAAGCGACCCTTCAGCACCAGTACAGAAAGTGTGAGAAACGGAGTTAGCTGGTGCGTGTGAACACGTTACATGGTTGCTCTGCTCACGAGAAGTCCACCTTAGCTTTAAGGCTCTAGCACATTCCAATCCGTCATTTTGGCTTAAGGCAGTGTTATTTCGGTATGATAGTGGCACCTTGGACTTGAAATGAGTTCCACAATTTCGTTGTTTTTTTTTTCCCCCCTATTCAGAGGGAAAGTGAGATGATGTGATTACAGTTAATCCTTGATCAATATGGGTTTGAGCTGTGTGGGTCTGCTTATACTCAAATGTTTTTTGATACTGTGTAGCACTGTAAGTCTATTTTCTCTTCTTTATGGTGTTCTTAATAGCCTTTCTTTTTTCTAGCTTACTTTATCGTAAGAATACAGTGTATCAAAGTATGTGTTAATTGTCCATGGTATTGATAAGGCTTCTAAGGTAGGCTCTTAGTAGTTAAGTTGTTGGGGAGTCAGAAGGTAGATGCAGATTTTCAACTGTTCAAGGGCTGGGGGTTCTGCGCCCTTAATCTCTGCGGTGTTCAGGGTCAGCAGAACTTGTTTTAAACAGGGGAATGAGTGCTGTATCATAATTACTGAGAATTTCATACTCTTTGAGATCAGCTATTACGGTGTACGATTAAATTTTTATAATTTTTATACATTTTTAATAATTAAAATTTTTTTCAAGGTACATTTTACTTCTTTCCCCGTATGTATTTTGCAAAATTTCCAAAGCTTATTGGTGTGAGCTGTGAGGATGGTACATACTGTGAGGCTTAGTGCTTGCTGGTTCCCTCTGAGCCCCTTTGCGGGCCATGCGGTGCGTCTGTGCCTGCCCTTGTCGTGGGGGCTGTCACTTGACCTCTAGAGGCCAGCTCATCTGCTTCTCTCCTCCCATGTGACTGTAGGAAGTCTGGAGGCAGCCACCTTCTTGTCTCAGTCTGTATGTGGCATGGAGCGAGTGTTCAGTGAATGTTTGGTGCGAGAATAGCGATCAGAATGAATGGAGTGAGTGGTGGCAAACTGTTTGTTTCTGTGGCAGAGCTGTATTCTGATTTTTCCCTGTGTGTGTTTAAAAGGAGGTTGGAATATGTTCTGCATAACCATTTTGTATCTTTTTTTAAATTTCCCAGTATAGTTGGATATCTTGGGCCAACTGCCTTGTGCCTGCCCAGGCCTCCTCCTTGGCCATCACAAGAGAACTCCCTAGCCTGTCTCTCCCCGTTCATTTTCTTTCTGGTGGCCTAACCTGGCAATTCTAAGCTTTCTGTCATGGGAGAAGGAGCTGCTGGCGGTGAAGGTTTCCAAAGGCTGCAGATAGTATGTGGTGGATGGCATTAAATTTTTTTATTATGAATTACATGATAGAGAAAGGGACTAAGCGAATAAGATAAGGGACAGCAGTATACCCCTTACCCAAAGTCAGAAATGCAACATTATGGCTGTGTTGAAGCGCCCTTCTGTACGGAGTGGGGAGTAGATGGGAGACACTTTCCATTCTCCCTTTCTGCCTGAGCTTCAGCCTGCAAAAGAAATCTTCCTCTCCTCTGTGCTTTTCCTCATACCCCCCTGGGCCCGTGTGTGTTATTGAACCTGCCAGGGTGTTGTAACCATCTGTTCGGATGTCTGCCGCCTCCACCGGGCTGTGCTGCAGCTTCGCCGTCCCAACACCGGGCCTGATGGCTGGGCTGGAATAGGTGCTCACCGAGGGCTGGTGGCATGAGTACGTGAACGAATGAGTAGGTACGATTCTTTTCTGATGGTCCCCCTTCCAGTGTAGGATTCTGGTGAGCAAAACTATTTCCTTGTCTAGCCCATAGTTCCAGGGCCTTGCTGCTCTCATTTGAGCAAATTGAATTAAACATAAAAATCCTGTAGAACAGATGCATTTACAAGTCCCTGCTCACACAGCTGCTGGTCTCTTTAATAAAAACACTGCTGTTTTGATTGAGCATTCAGAGGCCTTCTTTTTAACTCTGTTCTCATTGTGCTGTAAGCAGAGGCTCCGGACTCCCGGCATGAGTGCAGGAGTGAGCCAGTGAAGAGAAGTAAGGCGGTAGGAGATGGCGAGAGGCAAGGCAAAAAGGTGGATGGGGAGTAGGTTTTGCTCTTCAGTGTGGTTTTCACACAAAGAATAAATACATGTGCATGTCCTTCCTGGACCATAACTTGGAAGTCTTTGACTCCGTATTTCTCCAGCAGTTATTCTCATCTTCCCTCTCCTAAATCACCTGTACATAATGTTCCTCCTTGAAATTACCCAGAGCATGTACAGATGTATTTGCTTTTTAAATTTTTAAAAAAATTCTGGCATGATTTATACCCAATAAAATGTACCAGGTCCCAAGCATTCTGTGAGTGTATCCCCCCCATACACATCCATGTGCCACCCCCCAGAGAAGGTGGGGAATAGTTCCCACTTGCTGACCCTGCCCCCGCTTTCCTGCAGACGCTACATGAACAGCGTCACACGGGGTGCACGCTTTCGTCTTCGGCTGCTTTCCCTCCCCGTGTTTTTGGGATTCGTCCATGTTGTTGCAGGTGGAAGTTTCATTTGCTTCTGACAACGGAGATGTATACATTAGCAGCCAAATACAAGTTTATTTTTACCTTAAAGCTGACAACCCAAGGAATGCTTTTTTAGGAGTTTTGTTAATGGAATTAATGACCTGAACTCCTATTTCTGGAGCAGCAGCCCCTAAACCAGGGGCTCGGCCTGTGTTAATTCGGTTCCTGCCGTGGTTATGCTTGCTTAGTTCTCTGTGGCAGACGTACTTGGTGAAAGTCTTGACATCTGATGATGACTTGATGTTTGCCCGAAGAAACTGTCTTGTGTTGTGAAATTCTGGTTGTGTTCTTCAGGACCGAGCACTGTGTGTGCAGGTCCTCAGGAACTCTGCGTGGAATGGCAGTGGGAGGGGTGTGCTGGGTGGGAAACGCTGTGCAGGAGTTGAGCTCAGGTTCCCCTCTCGCTGGCTGCGAAGAGATCGCCTTTGTACGTAGAAGAGTCACGTTTACTTTCTCAGAGATGCTTCCGACCATGTGACGCCCTTGTTTGTGTTCAGACTTATATCAGTCCAGCTCTGAATTTTTATGTGTTAGGTGGGTTTTGCTTGCGATTCCGTAATACCTACAGATACTTTCCTAACTGATTCACATCTGTTTCATAATTCAAAGCCCCAATTTTTCCTTTTGAATCTTTGTTTCACACATGAGGCCGTGAGGCACTCAGAGATTTTAGGACCAGACCAGTCACATAGGTAGCAAGAGTGGAGCTGGGATCCCTACTCGGGCAGTCTGGTTTCAGAGACTTATGCCTGTACCCCTGTGCGCCACACCCCCTATACCTAACCACGTTTCTTCTTTTTTCATCCTAGTGATGATGCTGGGTGAGTATTGGCGGGGCTAGTAGGCACTGATGATATCCAAACAGATGTAATGACTGGAGCGTACTTTTATGACTCATATGATTCATAAAGTAGGTCTTGACATTGCATAGTGGGGTTTTTGGGTTTTTTGGTGTGTGTGCTGGGGAGGATATTTAGGAAGGAACTACTTCCATTTGGAATCTGTGCAGTAATACAGTGAGTATTTTAAACCTCAACAAAACTAATCATGGAACCAATATTGTGCTTATTCAAGCCTGTATGTGTGGTGGATCGAAGCTTCTCAGTGAGCTGTCTGTAGATCCTGGGGGTGGGAGCTTCACCGGACTTACTGCAGGGAAGGTACTGTGTGTTGTCTTAGTCACTGGCCGTTGAAAGTATGTTATCACCGTGAGGGGTGCTTGTCCTCGGAAAGCTTCGACACCTGTGCACTAGGTCCTTGATATTTGTGAATTTAGCATCAGGGGTTTCAGTTATTTTTGAGCACCTAGAACATCTGAGACATTTAGTAGTTTGTCGTGAGAGTACCAGTTTCATACAACTCTGGGGTCATCAGAATTAATAAAAATAATGTATGTAGAAGTTAGCGAGCAGGAGGCTGGAGTGTAAGTTCTAGTCAGTTGATTCATGAATGAACCTAGCAGAGGTTCCTGCGTGTCTGTTTCACTCTCTGATACTCATGAATCTGGGAAGGTGTCCAAGTGTGTGTCCCATGTCCAGGGCACACTGTTGCTGCCACTGCTGGTCCACGCAGTCCTGTGGGGTTTCTTCTCTGGACTTGGGCCTTCTGTGTTGCTTTGCTCTCTGGTCTTTTATGGAGAGGTCACTATTTACTTCTGTTTGGTCTTTAAAATGAAGTTCCTTTATATTCTTGACTCCGCTCTCCAGGCTGTAAGATAGGCCACCTATGGCGGTCACCTTTCTCTGCTGCGGATTAAACATTCTGGGCTGTATCCTTCCCTTTACTGCTGTGCGGGCGCCCCTGCGTCCTCTCTCCTCAACTCACGGTTAGCTTGGTTTCACCGATACTTTTTCAGCCTTTTACTTTTTTCATCTTATAATACATTATTAAAATCTCTAGGAGGATCCGAGGTGTTTTTGTAGCTCAGCCTCCGGAGCCTAGGTCAACCCTTGATACGTTCATTAGGTCTCTTTGCTTCCCACCAACAGTGGATGTTGTGAAAAACAAAAACAAAAACAACCCAAAAACCTCAAATAGGGTTATCGTCATTCAGTCTTGTTTTTTAAGCCAGACTTCCATTTTACCATGCTTTACTATAATTGGAGAAAATGGGTTATCACATATTTATATTTTAGCAAATGTGCCTTGTATCTTCTTCTTCGTGATGGTTGTTCTAAATACATAGTTGTCTGGTGAAGGACTGTTTTTCTCATACACTAATTCATAAGATATTTGATTTAGTAAGAAGCCTTATAATTCTTTGAATTTCAGAAGGAGCCATTTTTATAGGTCCTGTTGAGTGTACACTTCCCATGTAGAAGATACTGAGTTTGATGCTCTGGGGGACATAGAGATGAAGTTCTGTTCTGCGTTCCTGTAAAGTATTCATCCTTTTAAGACACTTGAAGATGTCAAGCTAATGTTTTGGGCAAACCAAATATACTTCCTATTGTTAGAGGTTAGTTAAGTATTTGGAAAAAATTTATCTACTATATGAAGCTCTTAATTTATTGCAACTCTCATTAATCTTTATTTTTTTATGCTGCTCCTCATGAAATAGTGATATTAAATAGATCCAGGTAGTGTGACAGTCATTAGTGCTGGATGCTTCAGCAGCCTTCAGACCTGAGCCGCGGAGACTGACAGTCAATCCAGAGTGCCTCTGGTAATCGTCGAAGTCTGATCTCCAGAGTCCGTATTTTACATATCTGCGACTTCTCATAAATACCACGAAATTGCAGGTTTTGCTACTCGCAGTAAAATACAAGTCAGTAAATAATGTTAGAACCTTAACACCCTAGTTTTTGGCTTAGCAATTCATGGTAATATCTAAAACGTACTTAACTTTTACTGTGTGCTAGGCATTATTCTGAGTGCTTACATATATTAACTTCATCCTAAGGATTAAGCATGGTTTTCAAAAATAAATACTAAATCCTTTCAGAAAAACCCAGCAGGGCTGTCTTGGAGACCCTGGGTTTGGAAAGTCCAGTCCCCACCTCCACCCCTTCTGTAAAAACATGTGCATACAGATACACAGATTAAGTATATTTTCAAAAACAGACCTAGCCATTCATAATTACTTTTTGGAGAGGAAGTATTTTCTCTATGTATATGACCCACAAAGTACTCTCTTTCTTTCACAGGACATTTTGCAGAGACCTTTCCGTGTGTGTGAACTGAATATTAACATGTTGCTTAACTATTCAACATATCTGAGGTACAGTGCTACGGGCTGAAAGAAGTAATTTTATTTTTTTTATTTTTTAAATATTTATTTATTTGACAGACGGAGATCACAAGTAGGTAGAGAGGCAGGCAGAGAGAGAGAGAGGAGGAAGCAGGCTCCCTGCTGAGCGGACAGCCGGATGTGGGGCTCCATCCCAGGACTCTGGGATCATGACCTGAGCCGAAGGCAGAGGCTTAACCCACTGAGCCACCCAGGTGCCCCAAGAAGTAATTTTAAAAAATGAAAAGATTTGGTCATTGTTTTTATTTTTTCAGTCATTGAAGGTGGCAAAACATGGATGATCCCAATGTCAGATGATGCTATATTTTCCCAATGAGAAGATTTACTAAACTGTTTGGATTAAGTGGAATATATAAACTTTAGGAATGAAGGGGCGCCTGGGTGGCTCAGTGGGTTAAAGCCTCTGCCTTCGGCACAGGTCATGATCCCAGGGTTCTGGGATGGAGCCCCGCATCCGGCTTTCTGCTCAGCAGGGAGCCTGCTTCCTCCTCTCTCTCTCTCTGCCTGCCTCTGTCTACTTGTGATCTCTGTCTGTCAAATAAATAAATAAAATCTTAAAAAAAAAAACAACTTTAGGAATGAAGATGAAATTGTCAAATTAATTTGTTAGATATCCTCACATTTAGTTAAGTTATATATGCATAATTAAAGAGGTATTAAATGGAATGATTTTGAAGTTGTTACTTTTCTGGCTTTTCCTCTCTAGAATCACTTTTTGATTAGACTGACACAGTTTTCTAGACTTGATTTCCATTTGACTTGTTTGAAATTCAGCATATTTAGAATCTATCTATGATATGGTCTCTAGAAATTTCTCCCAGGCACCTGTTCTTATAATTAAAGAACAGTTGGTTTTGTCTTTCCTCCTGTGGAAGCATATACGTTGATCTCTATAGTGTAACCATTTATTATGCTTTTAAAAAAATTAATCTTCGAAAGACTTGTTAAAAGGAAATCCAATACTTGCCTGTTATCCCTAGGACTTAAATCAAGGTTAAATCTCACCACAGCTATTTTTACTGATTCTGGTGACTTTTCTAGGCTTTCAGAGGTCCTGTTGCTCAGGCTAACGTCTTCTCCAAGTCATAGTCTGTTACTCAAAGTAAGGGAATGGAAAGAGTAAGAAAGAGCTCCTGGTAATAAGAAAGATCTCTGCATGGATTTTATTAGTAATATAAAACAGTTCCATCTTTTCTGAGGGATAATTTTAGGAGGAAAAATAAACCGTGCCTTGCATTCAAGCATTTGTTTAGTAGCTAGCTCACACGTCCTGGGGAGAATAGATAGGTAGTACTTGAGCCCATTTTTTCCGTTGGTATCCTGTCACCATTGCGTACTGTTTTTCCTTGCCATGAATTTAGCTCTTTTTACCTCTTTCTTCATTTTCACATTTTTCTGTTTCATATCATCTTGTTAGATTTCCCCCCCTTTTGTCAGATGAAGAATACTTACCACTATTGCTGTCTTCAAAACCATAAATATCTGTAAGTTATTCAGGGTTTGAGACTAATGTTCTGATGGCTTAGAGGCTACCAAATGATCTCTAGTACAGACTGATGTATTCCTGCAATGAAAGTTTCAGTGATTATTGCTTGCACATTAAACTTTAATATTTGATATCAGACCTGTATAATGTGGAAAGCTAAAATACACTCTTAAAAATATTTGCATGATAATCTAAGAACAAAAACATTTAGTAGGAGTGGTGGTAGAAATGTTTCCAGGATCAACACTTGAATGCTATGGGAGAGCAATTTTTTTTTTTTTAATGGCTGGCAGGTGGCAGAGTTGAAAAACAGGTTTTTATAATGGAAATGCTAAGAGTCTTAGCGGTAGTGGTGTGAATGGTATTGTTACAATAGATATAATAGATGTATTGCATTATCTTATCTAATCAGACACTTTTGTTAGAAAGAGCTCTCCTCCCCATTAGTTTTCAGCACGCTTGTTGCAGAGAATGGTTCTAGGAACAATTTTAGCTACTCACAGAATTTTTGAGAGACTAAGGATATTTTGTTTTATCGTCAAATTTTAACAGATTTAATAAGCCTAAATGTATTTTATTAAAAATACTACTTTAAACTTGGAAAGTAAGCATAGGAAACAGCCCAGATGTATTATGGATTAGAGGATATGACTTTGCCCCTTTAATGAATATCAGTAATGTTGGCAGTGTTCTGCTGGTTTTTTGTTTTTTTTTTCTTTTAAATGTTAGTACTCATATTTCACATTTGATTTGTTTTCAATATCCTTACTCTTAGAAAGGGGTTCAGGAAATTGAATTACATTTTGTATATTTAGTTCTAATCTCATTCTTATTTTAAAAATCCTTACAATTCTTAAAGGCTTTTGTAAATAGGGCTCTGTAGTGTCTGTGAGTCTGGGAGGTATGAGGGAAATACCACACAGGAGTCAGGTTTGATCTCAGTGGGGAAGGTGCTCTGTAGTAGACGTAAAGGAAAAGGAACACAGTTACGTTCCAAGAAAGAGTAGGACCAGTTGATCTGCTCTGAGTAAACAGACTAGTGTCTGAAGGAGTCAGTCAAAATCAGAGTGGAGAGTTGCCATTTGGGGACTTGAGTCCAGTGGGCAGGAAGCATTTTCTGCACATGTAGATTGGAAATGGATACATCCTTCCTATTCCATCTAAGAGCGGCAGCATTGGGTGGGGAGTGGGGATGGGCGGGGCTGTGGTTGGGAGAGCTGTGATGCCTTTTCTTCTGTGGAACGTTGAGCATCTATAGCACAGAACTGACTACTAAGGCCTACACCTGTCAAGTCTTAAATTGAGGTCCCTGGGTAGTTGGGTAGTTCTGAGAATGTATTTGTTCAGTGGGACTCTTGAATAATTTAATGTGTGCCAGCTTGCTGGTGTTAGAGATACAAAGAGGACCAAGACACAGTCTATTCTTCTGAAAAGCGGTCAGCCCAGTGAATCACACAGGTATAGAACCACTGGAAGAGAATACCCATACATTCCCCAAACCAAATCTCTCTGCCCGCATGAATTTGCTTCATGAACCACGTTGGGATCCAGCCACTGCCCTTGAGGAACGGTCTGTGTTCCTGAGACCAGCGCTGTGCCTTGTTACTCATGCCCTCTCGCTGGTTTGGGACATCGTTCCTGCAAGCTTTCTCCTTTCTCTGTTGGATTATTTTCCCTCTTTAGTAGGCCATTCCTATCATCAAACATGCTGTAACGTATCTGATCTTAAAATAATTTCCTTCTTTCATGCCATATTCCTCTTCAACTTTTACATTTCTTTCTTCCTTTTTGTAGCAGAACTCCTCCTAAACAGTGTTTATACCTGCTGCTTCACCTTCGGTCTCCAGTTTACTCCAGTCAGGTACCTTTACTGAGATTGCTCTAGCCAAGTTCACCACTGACCTCTGTGTGGCCAAGCGCAGCTGTGACTTCCGAGTCCATGTCTTATAGTCTTTATCTGTTAGCATTTGACATAGCTGAATACTCTTTTCTTCTTGAAATACCTTTACTGGGCTTCCTGGCCACAAGTTCCTTTTGGTTATTCGTTCTTTTCTCATCTCACTGGCTGCTCCTTCAGTCATCCTTGCTGGTTCCTGCTCATTATTATGATATCTGATTAGGATATCTGAATGTTGGAGCCCCCAGGGTACTTCTTTGTTTTATTTCTCCACCTATATACTAAGCTGGAACTTTAAGGAGCTCTATAGCTCTGAAGTACTCTCTGTATGCAGACACTACCCAAACATGTTTTTCCACATCAGATCTCTCTTTCGAACCCCGGACTCTCTGCCTATGTATCATCTGAATTTGAGTCTTTAATAGGCGTGTCTATTTAACAAGTCTGAAAGTCCTAATCTCTCCCACAGATCTGCTCCTCTGTAGTCTTCCTATCTCAATAGAAGGAATTGGTGTCCTGTGAGTTGCTTAGGGCAAAAATTTTGGAATCAAGGCTAACTACTCTTGTTTTCCTGTCCCACATTGAATCAGCAAATCCTGCTGGCTCCACCTTCAAGAGGTAGCCAGAGTCCTGTTGTTTTTATCCGCTGCATTTAGGCCACCGCCTTGGTCTAGTTCAGCATCATCTCAGCTAGATTATAATAGTTGCCTGATTTCTGTCCTGCGGCCCCCACCAGTCTGTTTTCTCTGTAGCAGTCAGATTCTTTGAATACCTAAGCCAGATTAGTTCACTCTTCGGCTCCATGTCACAGTGCTATCTAGTGGAGTTTTCTGCAGGATGGAAATGCTCTGTTTTGTCCTATTATGGCAGCTACGGCTCCATGTGGCTGTCAGGCACTTAAAATCCAGTTAGTGGAAGGGGGCAACTGAACTTTAGATTTTATTTAATTTTAATTAGTTTAAATATAAATAGCCACATGTGTGAAAGCCAGACTTTTTATTCATGACCTGAAAGGTGTGAGGTGGAACCCCTCTTGCTTCTCTGACTTCACCTGCCAACAGTTACCCTAGTTTTCTTGCTGTCCTTTGAGCATACCCAAGCATGTGCTCATACATCCTGTTTTTACGCCTGGGATGTTCTTTCTCCAAGGTGTCTGCTTGTTGTGTTCCCTCATTTCAGGTGTGTGCTCAGATGTCACCTTATCAGGGAGTTCTTTCCTGAGCACTCTCTACGAAATGGCACCTTCTCTCACTTTCTGTCTCCAGCCTTCTTTATTTCCTTTGTGTACTGATCACCACCCGATGTACTTATGGGTTCCTGATCCGTTTCTTCCCCACGAGAATGTGAGTTCCGGGAGAGGAGGGGCCTCATGTGGTGATACGGTTGTAGCCCCGGAGCCGAGAACAGTTGCCTGCCTGTAGCAGGCACTCAGTCAATATTTAGTTAATGAGTAGTAATTGGAGTCAAGGTGATGTACTTTTGTTGGTGTATAATGAAGGCTTCTTGTAGTTACAGAGGAATCTGTAATGCCTTCAGCCTCAGGACTTGGGAAGACTTGATAGAGACAATAAAGTTGGAATTAGGTCTTCAACAAGCAAAAGACATGTGTCTAATTTTAGTAGGAAAATTAAAAGTATGTGACTGACTTTCTTTTTAGTTTTACCTTGTTTTAAATGATGGTGACATTTGGTGTATGAGTTCGGCTGTGTGGTGGGTCCCACGCTGGGCGCTGGTGATGCAAAGAATAAGGTGAATGAGATGCTCTCACTTCCTTCAGGGAACTCCGGGTACCGTATACGGTAATACAGTGGTGTCCGCTGCTTGCAACGAGAGAAGAGTGGTAAAAGGTTCAAGTACAGCTCTATTTCTTCTAGCACTTTAAATGGTCTGTTTAATTGTTTCATAATGAAGAGATCGATATGTAAAAAATGCCTCAGTAGAAATGTCAGTTTCCATCAGCACCAGGTTTTTGTTGATAGGGATCTCATTTTCTTTTCTACTTCCGTCCTCTTTTTCTCATTATGGGATGGGCGTTCTGCAGAAAGCTGAGACAATAAAATTCATTAATTGTCCTTAAACTTTCAAAAATTACGAATCTGAATTGTTGAGATTTTCATTTTGAAAGAAAAGCACCAAGATTACATGATAATTTTGGACGGCTGCAAAGTAGGTACTAGGTGAATACTTAATGAGTTTAATGCTGATAAAACCCAGTAGAAATAGATTTGACACTGCCCCCTAGTTCCCTTTTCATTACATGTTGTTGTTCATCATCATGTATTGTAGGTGATGAATGAGCTTTTCAGAAATGCTCTTTTCTTTCCTACAACCCACAAAGTCTGTTCTTCAAAGCCACCTTGTTCACCCTCCCTCATCCAAGAAAATTCATCTTTCCTCCTAGCTGCCTGTGTGACTCTTATTTCTTCGAGCCCACCTTTGAATTTAGGACTCGAAAAATTATAAACATTTATAAATGTTTGATCTCTGTGTCCATGGAACAGCTTTAAAAATCTTCTTTAATCTCTGAGATGAGGCAGTCAAGAATAAGGCATCTTCGATTACAGAATCTCTTTGAAGTTTTTCTATTTTCAGTTTTTCCTCTAGCACTTCTACTTTCAGTGGCTCAGAGGTGGTTTTTTTTTTTTTTCATTAACATTTTTTCCTCCTTTTGCTTAGGTCTTTTTGGCAGTCATTCAAAAGTTCAGAGGCAAAAATTAGTAAAATTATACTTTGAGTTCTGTTTGTTGTTTTCAAGCTCTGCTTTTCTACTAAGATAGTTGTTGGGGATGGAAGGAGATCTCCTTTTAAAATATTTGCATCTATTTTACATTTTATTGCTGCTTCTTGTGGATATAATAGTCCTAAGCATGACTTGCTAATTTCTTTGAGTAGACTAGGAAGCTTAAATTAATCAGGATGTCTTGAGTATAGTTTAGCTACTATCCATTTTTGTTTTAAAGGATTATATACTTGGAGCGCCTGGGTGGCTCAGTGGGTTAAAGCCTCTGCCTTCGGCTCAAGGTCATGATCTCAGGGTCCTGGGATCGAGCCCCGCATTGGGCTCTCTGCTCAGCAGGGAGTCTGCCCCCCCCCCACCCCGCCCCTCTGCCTGCCTCTCTGCCTACTTGTGATCTCTCTGGCTGTCAAATAAATAAATAAAATCTTAAAAAGAAAAAAAAAGAAAATTTCACTTCATAATAAATTTTATTTTTTAAAGGATTATATACTTAAGTTTAGAAATGAAAATACAATTTTGGACTTTTCTTTTGTGGCTTTACGTGAATCAAAGTCTAGTCCAGGCCATAATAGTAAAAATACCACTATAAGAAAAGGGTATCTTCTTCCTTTTTTCGCTCAGGTTGTCTTGTGTGAAATTATTGGTGGTCTTTTTGTCTCTCCAAATACCTACTCTGGTACGTTAAGAAATTTGCTTCACCTTTTGTTATGCGAATCACATACTATGAATGTTCAGGCTAGATAGCATTAGAGCCAATAAAGTGCATGTATCACACTCTCTTGAATATTTATGCTGAGCTTTTACTCCAGTGATGGCTCCCCGGTTTTCTCTTTTTTACTTAGTATCATATACATGCGTGCGCTCATGCTGAGAAAGAGTTTCATATGCCTCCTATTTGATTTTAGATGTAAGCAAAACTCTTACTGAAAGCCCATGAAACTGAAAGGCCTAACTTTGTAAGTAGAGTTTCTGTTTCTTTAATTCTGTAATTAATAATTATTGTTTCTCAAGTTTCCTTTGGTGGGTATTCTCATGGAACATTCTAGGATCCTGTAATACTTCTTGTTTGATTAGAAAATAATTCATGACTTGCCTCTCAGTTCTTTCGGAAAGCGGGGCCCTCCTCGTTGACATCAGTGGGATTGAATTCAGAAGAATATACCATGAAAAACACTTCCTTAATTATTATCTTAGGTAGTTTTTCTCTCATTTCAATGAAATATGAAGAATAAAGCCTGAATTTATGTTTGCAAGTTTTACAGAGTCAGTCATTGACTGTAGAATTGTATTGCTCTCGTTGAAGCATTGGGGAGATGTTAGAGGGAAGCAGGTAAGTGGGTGTGTGATGGTCCCAGGCTGTGTCATGTGCGAGAGCCATTTCCTTACTTGCTGTGTGACCTTGAGGACATTGTTTGCCCTCTCTGTACCCAGTTTTCTCATCTGTAAAGTAGGAAAAGTAGTACCTCTTTTATTCGGTTATTATGATTAGGAAATGAATTTAAATGGAAATATTTAGGATACTTAGCAGTGTACTGAGAAGAAACTCATCGTAGGAGGCAGCTGCTACTGCTGTTGTGTCGAGGTTTTTGTTGGTATCTACAGGTAGGTCTGCGTTCGGTTGCTTGGTTTGTCCTTTTCACAGTTGAGTGACTCTCCCAGCTTACCTGCGTTGAAGTCTGATTTCCATCTTCATACCGAAGACTGTAACGTGTAACGTGGTGCCTAATAAGTCATCATGAGGATTAAAGATAGGGTATGTAAATGGCCTGCAGTCAGGTAGAGTAGGTGGGGTGCTGTAAATTTACTGATCCTCATGGTAGTTTTTATATTGTTTCCTCTTGAAAACCCTGCCTGATAGCCGTTTTCCTTTTTCCTCCCTCTAACATTGTAGTATTAACTGGATCCTGCTAAGTGGATATCTAGAGAGTTTCTAAAAGGAGGAAATCTTTTGGGATTCTAGGGCCTTAGACGTGATTGAAACAAATGTCTCTTAATTGCAGGCTGAGAGAGACCTGGTGGGGATCATTAGGGTCCCACTACTGAGTGTCCAAAAAGGATGTGAGTGCTGAGCCAACATTTCCTTCCTCTTTTCTCTCCTATCTGTTACTCCCTTCCCTCTGTGCTAATATCTGTTGTGAGGTTGTTACGGTAGCTGGAGTCAACGGTGCAGGCATGATAGTGCCTGCAGTAAGAATTGCAGGCCTTTCATTTTAGCCTGATGGCCTGGGGACCATAGAATGCCGCACAGGCATTAATGCATTCAAAGAGCTTTGGAGGCGGTGTTGGAAAGATGAAGTTGCATTTTCTTAAACTCCAATATTTGTAATGGGTCCAGTTACCAAAAGCATCGGCGTAATTCGGAATCTCGGGAAGGCTGTGCTGGTAGCTAGTTTGTTATGAATTTGCTTGCTAATGTCACATGCTGATTTTCTTTGCCCCAAAAGGCAAAATTGTTTCTAAACCAAAACCTCAGCTTACTGAGCCTAATACTGATTTTGAAGGCTGTATAGTGATGACAGAAAAATAGGTTAGAGCCATTTTTGAAGAGAGAGAATACGTTTGAACTTTTACATTAAGTATGGCATGTGCTCCGTGTCTGACACATCCTGCTAAAGCAAGTCATTAATGACATGACCTCCTGTCATGAGCACAGACACGTTTTAAATGCATAAATGACAGCCTACGGAGAAATCTCTGTTGTGTTCATTACAATATACATACAAACTGGAGTCACATTAAACATTTCGAGTAGCTAATTTTATCAACTCTTAACAATTGGTTTTTAGCACTGAGAATAAAGGTAATTAAAATAGATTTACTACATGCTATCTGATTTCACCCCCAGGAAGATGGAAGGGGACATTTATTTTTCATATTATTTAAACATTGGCATTTCTACTTTTATACTCTTGGGGTTTGTATATAACAAAAGAACTCAGTGAGTATTTTTGTTATTATAAAACTATAATTATAAAATATACTTAATGCTTTTTATCTGCCTCAATTTAATCGCAGCCTGTTGGAATGTTAAAATTCCATCTTTAGCTTCTACAGTTTAAAAAAGTATTTTATGCTGTTGTGGTTTATTTTCACATTATTTTATTTACATTTTTATTAATTTGATCTTTAGAATGGGTTACATTTTCACATGGTTTAAAGTGCCTAGAATATAAAAAGACTTAGAGGCAGAAGTTTTGTCTCTATCTGAATACCTTAATTTCTCAGTTCTTTTACTCTTTCCAGGTAAATACATTTATTAGTTTCTTGTGTATCATTCCATAGTTTATAAAAATGCAAATACAACCATGTATCTTTTTTCTCCTTTATTGCATTCTATTTTTTCTTTATTATGTTTTAAAAAGTGGAAGTCCAGAGATAATAAGGTACTAGATAGTAAATATTAGATATTAGATAAGTACTTGGAAAGAACAAAGTCACAGTATTTTTGTACTTGGGAACCATTCATTGAGTTTTGTGTATCCCTCCCTTTCCCTGTTATTTCAGGTTGAGTGTACATGTTTGCTTCATCTTCAGAAGAGAAAGTTCCTGGAGAAGACCTACCCTTTCTGGAATTGTTTCTGTTTGACCCATCCTATGCAAACTTACTCACTCATGCAAACACTGGGTGCTTTATACAAATACTGCCACCTGTATTTTTTGTTTGTGTTTCTCAGAGGAGTTTTTGGTAAAATTTGCATAATGACTCGGCTCATTGAGCTTTGTATATTGTTGAGAGTTCAAATGCTGTGGATATGAAAGATTATTGTGTGTACCAAATAAAAAGTTTCTATGACAGGCGACATTCTCAGGATAACTGTTTTAGGTATTTACATCTAATTTGCATATTGAATCGACACCTATGATTATTAACCTAACTCCATTTACAGTTGATGAAAGTTTGCATAAAATTGGTCTTGATAGCGTAAGGTATAGTGAGCAGAACATTAACTCCTTATGTAGTAAGCGCAAGTCCCACTGTCGTGGTGAAAAATTACTCTAAGCGCATTTGGTGTACTGATAATCTTTTCTAGAAATTAACCGTGGTATCCTGTCAGACTGGCATAAACATGTCTGACGGTTTGCCTTTTCACACTGGAAATGGTGGATAGCATATTTCAAATCCTAGCAGCTGCGCTCTATCAAAATTTTCTGCGCGGCGCTCGTTCTTGATAGGCCCATCATTCAGGAGGGGCTTGTGGCTTGTGATTTGTTTGATGATTTTGAAAGAATTATAGTAACTTTATCCCTTTTATGTTGGTTCTTGCTTTGTTGCAGGCTTTCTTTCCTGGCCTTCACTGGTAACTTCCCAATTATTTGATCTTTTTTTTTTTTTTAATTTATTGTTTGGGGAAGGTGCTTCTTTTTATTAAATGCTGTGTGGGTATGCGTGTGGAA
Source organism: Meles meles (assembly GCF_922984935.1). Classification (NCBI taxonomy): domain Eukaryota; kingdom Metazoa; phylum Chordata; class Mammalia; order Carnivora; family Mustelidae; genus Meles; species Meles meles. The sequence goes on from NC_060070.1 coordinate 146,350,562, forward strand.
TGGTTTACTGGGAGCAGCGAAGGTACAGATCTCCTTTTCAGTCGAAGTTCCTGGCTATTTACAAAGGTTGATTATTTCTTAGAACGTTGATTGCCTCGGATTTGCAAAAGCAGAGGAAAATCACACCCTTATTTTACTTTTCTCTATCTGTGATTAAACCTCCTGTCAATATATTGGTAAGGGTGTTAGGCCGCTGACTAGGCCTCTATATTTGAACAGTTTGATTCTGTCAGTTTCACTGAAGTCATTATGCTTTGTCCTAACAAAGGTGTTTTAATCAGGAGGGTACCACTTTCAGGGTGGTGACTGAACAAACATCAGTCCTTAAATAATACAATTTCTATTAAAGTTTTTCTTCTTTTATCAGAGGAGTCATCTGTGCTGTTTAAAATAAGATTTTAATGAGATGGTAATTAAACAATACTCAAGATGTTTGACTTTACTTATAAAGTTTTGGTTGCCTTGAGCAAATCTCATGATGTACAAAAAACCTGGATGGCGAGTATGTATTTTAAACAGTATTTATAAGTTACGTCTGGCTAGCAAGCACTCTTAGTGCTTATTTAAAGTATTAGATTTGTACAATTCACTTTATGTACAATAGTAGGATGCATATTCTGTAAAGAAGGGTATTCCTCTGTGAAACCTGGCATGATTTTCATTCCCAGATTCTGTGGTGTGCCCTAAGATAAACAGTCATGTCCGTAGTCCCATTGATCCCAGATCCCCTGAGGGAACTGGCAATTGCGCTTGGATGGCATTGCTAAATTTTCAGTTTTCTTTCTGCATTGTTCTCCCTGTGGCCCACACAGTTTGGTCAGATTACAGAGAAAGTCACTGTTACTGATAAATGCTTTGTATATAAGTCTAAAAGTCCCAGTACCTCTGAGAAAGAGCAGAAACACATAATTAAATGCAAATGGTGGCAACTTTTAAAGTTTGAGTTCCTGGAGATTAACCCTGTGACATTGGTCACTTGGGGTGGCACCATGTAGGAGTCCATGATAAAGATCGTAATACTTATTTTTCTCTTTTAGGTAAGTTAATGTTTGAGGATAATAAGTTTTTACTTTGTTTTAACAAAAGATTGTTTTGGAAGGAGGATAGTAAGTGGTGATTAAAGTTTTGAATTCAATGAGTGGAAGGAAAAAAAAAATAAACCGAGAGTTGGTTTACATTTGTCCTTGGAGAATAAGAGATCAGGGCTCTCAGAGCTGCTTCTCTGGTAGTGAGCTGGTAGTAGATGGGGATGAAGATGATGGTGGTGTGAGCAAAATTCTAGGAGGATTCAGTACTGGTGTACTAATAATGCCAACCTTCAAAATTTAGCATGCGCCGTGAAATTGTAATGGAGGAAACTCTTGATAGCATTTAACTCACGCGTGTCTTACAGCTAACAAAACTGAGACCCGTGTAGAATGCGACACCTTCACCTTGTGCCAAGTTAAAGAATCAGTGGCAGCCTGGAATCCAGATCTTATTTATTCGACCCAGCACCACCGTCTGCACTGTCCTCCTTCTGTGTTGATTATTGCTCATGCAGAACTTTACTGGGATGTAACTTTACTGGATGGGAGTAGGTGTGATTGAGAAGGGAGATGGGAAAACCTAATGCAGAAGTGAATTTCACAGTCCTGCTGCAGACCAACGCCACTGACAGTTAATAATAGTATCTCGTGTAACAGTGAGGGCTTGCTGTACGAGAGGCACGTGTACTCTACATGTAGTTCTCAAAAGAGAGCGATGAGGGTGGATAGCTTTCTTATACTATTTCGTGGATGCCAAAGCTAAGTGAAAAGGTGAAATAATGTGCTAAAAATGCATACCTATTGAGTGTGGGAGCACAGATTTGAATTCCAGATCCCCTTCAGCTTCCCATGGTATGTCATTCAGCATATAAGGGAAGGCCTTTCAACACATCCAAAGCCCTTTTCAAATCTAAAAACCGTTGGATTTTAACCCTTTCTAAAAATTTTTTTTCTTTTCAGTTATAATATGCAAGGTTAGCTAATTGGATTACTCTCTATCTTCCAAGAGGGGTAGCGTTGAATCAGGAAGCTCTCCCGACTCTTAGGAAGAATTGAAGTTAGCTTTGCTGTTACTTGGTCTTTAGGATTTTAGGCTTTTCCTCATTGGTTAGTGATTTCTTTCTGTGGTGGTTTTAAAGATGGTTTTACCCCATCTTTAAAATGGGGTAATTATAGTCCTTTGAGGATTGATGGCAAGTGGGCACGTTACCCAGTTTCCCTTAGCTTGGAGAATTGGAATCCATGCCTACTTCTTGTGTTTCCAGATTCTTTCTCTGGGACTCCTCCGAGATTACCGATAGGTTCTGCAAGCTTCACTTGCTTGTCCTGTCATTATGCTGGTATATCAGTTACCTGGGCTGGTTTAGAACAGGGAGACACTTAATTCTTCTTACCCATCTTGACCTCCAGTTCCTTTTAACCATATTTATTGTATTCTTTTCTAATCTGAAGGAAGTGGTCACATCCAGTTTCTCAAGGCAAGGAAGAGAAACTCACCGGTCATCTTTTCTCTGGGTCTCCTTTATTATTCAGGACTATAGCCCTGTTATACTGATTAAATCTCAGAGGGGTGTAGGTTTAGGGAGTGGCATCCATCTGTTCCCACTGTGTTTAGAAACAAGGAGGATATTGTGAGCAAAGGTGGTATTCTATGACTTTCTCCCTCCTACCTTTTCCTTCTTCTGCCTATTATTTGCCTCTGGCAAGTACCAGTAAGAGAGTCACAGTGCAGACCTCAAGGAATTTGATGCAAATCTATGTCCTCTTCTGCAGATAATGATTTTTCTTTAGAGAAACAGCTTCTGGCTTGTATTGGGCCTCGTTAGAGACTGAATACCCAATTGTGAGCAATCAGGTGACCATGTGGCCTGAGCTTCCCTTCATGAATTAGGTGTTTGTCTGACCCATTTTACCGTAGAGTGGGAATGGATATTATCAAATAGAGATGGTATACAGCCGGCCAGACTTGGGTGGGTCTGGAAGGTATGGCTGGCTTGTTGTATGAGCAGGTGGCTCAGGAAGCTTCGAGGCCAACTTCTGTTTCATTTTTTCCTTCAGACCATGCCTGTGGCCTCCTGGGAGTTCTTATGACCTGTTGAACAAAGAAGAAAAAAACTTGAGCCTGGTGTGCAAATGGGTCTGTGTGACGTGCTGGTACCACTCAGAAGCAAACATTGTAGCACACAAGCCCCACTCAAGACTGACCGCGAATGACAGTGATGAAGGAAAGTCCATCTAGAGGGCAGAACTCTGAGCTGTGGGTGTGTGTTTTCCTACCATATTTTGAGTAGGTGACCAGAGATAAAGATCTACATTGATTACTGGGCAGTTTCTCATATCTTGTCTGGATGGTCAGGGACTTGGAAGGAAGAGGATCTGAAGACGGGTGACAGGGTAGTGTAGGGAGAGGGTATGTGGATGGACCACTCCTAACATCCAGAGACTGTGGATGCTGGATGCCCACTGGATTGTGTGTGCTCCTGCACCGCGAAGGACACTCTTGCACTGCAGGGGGCCTCGTCCATCCCAGCTCTATTGCCCCTGGAATAGCCACAGACTCTTCCCATGAATTCGCTTTCTCTACAGCGGCGCTTCTGTTAGCACCACCCTGCGTGGATTCACAGAATACCTTGTCCACCGTCCTGGCATTCCGTATTGCTTTGCTTCTGCTCGGAATGAATTCCACAACAAGGACTGTGCAGAGTGGGCTTATGTCCTTGGAATTTACTAGTCTTGCCATGTGCCGTGTATCCTGTTACTTGAAAGTAGCCGGCCTGATGGAGAGGTGGAATTGATTACGCAGTAATTCATTACAGCACCAGTGGAGATTCACAGTCATCGAAGGACGGGGTTCTCTTTTACGGGATGCAGGATGCGTTTTGAGTTCTGCGGTGCTGTATTTCCCATAGTCAGAGTTCGTGGTTCTGGGAATCGAGGACTGAAAGTGAGAGGGGGTTTTTCTCGCTGTGATACCTAACAATCCACTTGTAGAACGTTTGCTTCCTGTCCTGGGAATACTGGGTTCTGCTGGTTTGGAGATCTTAGTCCGCAAGGAGGATGTTTCCTCTAGGGGACACAACACTGGGTATGTTGGACTGGAAGATGAGGCTGCCACTTGGCCATTTTGGGGTCCTTGTATCACTGAGCCAAGGGAGGGAAGAAAGGCTAATTTACTTGCCAGAGTGATTGATTCTGATTACTAGGAGAAACTAGGTTGCTGTTATACAGTGGAGTCAAGGAGACAAAATCTGGAATTCAGGAGGTTTTCTGGGTTACCTTTTGGTACTTCCATTCCCAGTAGTTAAAGGTTAGTGGGAACAGACAGCAGTTCATAAAGAGCAGAATGATCAATGCCTCCGATCTCTCAAGAGTAAATGTTAGGGTCGTACTGCCGGGTGAAGAACCCAGAGCAGCTGATACAGTGTAGTCTTTTGTGCTCCAGTTTGGTTTTGTTGTTGTTCTTGTTGTTGTTTATTTATTTATTTTTTAAAATCTTTAGGTCTGTGCTTAATTTTTGGAACGTATGTAATTCAGTTATAATTTTTTAGTGTGTGTGTCTTCTAATTCTAACATCTGTGTTAATTCTGGGTCCATTTTGATTTACTGATTTTTCTCTGCATTATGAGATTTTATTTTCTGTAGTTTTTATATGCTTGGTAATTTCTGATTGGATGTTTGACATTGCTCAGGATAGTTTTGGGTTCCTATAAGTACTCTTCATTTTTGTTCTGGGATACAGTTTGATCCTTTTAGGCCTGAGCAGAACTGTGCTTGGTTCTGTGTGCTCTACTCAGTATTCCACAAGTCTGGTTTTCCCGCTTGACTAGAGAACAGACATTCCTTCCAGCCCTGAGTGAGCTCTGGGCACTGTTACCTCCATTCTCTCACATCATTCTTTCCCTGACTTTGGGTAGCTTTCTCATTATCCATCAATTAAGACCCAGATGGAGTATTTGAAGAGCACCTTCTGCAGATCTCTGGAATTCTTTGACCATGTAGCTGTCTCTAGTACCCTGTCCTGCAAATTCTAGCAAATCTTGGATCCCCCAAACTCTGAACTCCAGTCTTCTCATGGTGCAGTCCTCAGGACTGTCCTGGTCAGCTACACTCAGACTTGGAAACAGTCTCAAGGCAATAAGATGGGACCCACTGGGTTTGTATCCCTCCTTCCCCCAGGGGTCATTGTCCATCATGTGACGTTCAGTGTCTTAAAAACTGTTGTTTTATGTATTGACAGATTTTTTGGTTGTTTCAGGTGGGAGCTTTTAGCATCATGCTTTAGATGATGTATTCATGGAACACTTAATAGGCTAAGACTAAACAAACAAACAAAAAAAACCCTATGTTGATTATTTAGAAAGTTAACAGGAAAGCTTTCTGCATAATGGGAACCTGTTTTTAGTAATTTATAACCACTTCTTTATCATGGCAAGATAATTTGTTTTTACTGAAGATTGTGTCTCTCCAGGCTTTTTCCTTGTAAGTTGTAGAACATCGGGAAGAGCAAAGGCAGATAAGATTGACCTGATTGCCTCTGCAAGTTTGTATATACAGAGAAGCTGAATGTGTAGAATTTCAAGAAGGTAATAGAAAAGTCTGGATGTCATTTATCTGAGCACCAAAGAATAGTTTGTGAATAAATGCAGAATGAGAAAAGCAAAGAATCAAAAGAGAAGCTTTAAAGTACAGCATTCCTAAGGTCTTGTCATAAGGATGTATTTCTGTGTTTGTTATCAACTTATTTGAGGTCTGCTTAGTATGTGTTGGAAAATTTTATCAGTCTGAAGGAGTTGATCCTAAAATGCTACAGAGGAGTTAGATACGAGCAGAAGTGGGGAAGGTTCTTGAACTTTCTTTGGGTGAAGAAAGTTAACTTTCATGAAACTTCACAGTATCTCTCTCGGTTCTGGGCAAAAATAGAACTGCCTGTCTCCCACTGAGGTTTTAAAAGATATGCTGGCTGTTTGTGTGAGTTTTCTGAAGTGACGTTTTCTTTATTTGGCTTCTTTTTGCCTTACTCTGTGCCAGTGCTGTACATACGTTGTCTCCTCTCGTCCTCCTGACAAATCCGGTGAGGTGTGTAGTGTTATTCTATCCTAATGATGAAGGGTTTGGGGCTTACAGGGTTTAGGTAGCTCACTTAGGGTCAGTGCTAGGCAGTAAGTGGGGATTGTGCCTGGGATGTTGACTCCTACTCTTGATACCGCAGTTGCTTTTTCTGAAAGTATATTTGTCCGTTAACCTTCTTTCTTGGGTAGAGAGCAGAAACTGAACTGAAAGTAGTTCTTAGGTTATCAGTTTCTTCTGGTTACCAAACTAACATGGTATGGACCAGGCAGCCTTTCTCACCCGGGTTTTGCATTTTCCCTATTATGTTTGTTGAAATGCCCATACTTGTTTTACTGAAATGGCCACATGTGTTTCTAAATAAGATTGTTACATGTTTTTAAATGCAGACTTTAATCACTTAATTGTGCCTTCTTATTAAATGATCCATAGCCTGTCCTAGGTTTTTTTAATCAGGTGGCACTTGGAGTCATATCTTTAGTACTGTAGGAGAAAGATTCAGAACATCCCCTTTCACCAAGAAAATCATCTGAGCTCAAAGCACAATCTAAACACTGTAGAGGCAGAGCTATTAATAGAGGGGATGGTGGCTACAGGTATTTGGCCCTTTTTTCTGGGGGTGGAGGTCTTTGTAATAGAATAGTGCCTGGATGTGTGTGGGTTGCGTTTTGTTTCAGCTTTGATGTATTATTAAGAAGACCACAGATAACGGTACGCGAGATACCTCCTCACAGAGAGCTCGCAGTCGTTTAAATCCAGCTGTGTTCTGTGGTTCCTGAGAGAAGTGAGCCCGTGTACAGGAGATTCTAGGATACTAAGGAAAGGAGAAGTTTAAAGTCGATCTCATGCGTGGTTTCATTTCTAGCACTGTCAACAGCCTGTGGCCAGAGCGGAGAGTGTTCTCAAACTAATAAAAATAATTTGCATTGATGGTGACTTTGGCACTTTGTGTACTTTTGTTTTCTTTGGGATACTCTGTATTCTTTATGAAGCGGGGGAGTTTGAAGAATTTGAGGGACTGCTCCTACTTTTAGCATTTTGCAGGTTTGTTCCTGGTTCCAAGTTAGTATCGGCGTATACAACTGCATGGAGTGATGTTTTCATCTATCCCGAAATAAACAAGTAAACAAAATCCAGTGTGTTACATCCTTGATAAGAACACTATGTTGTTGCTGACATATGGTTAGTCATTAGTTGTATTCAGTAGTATACTTTCCTCATCTAACAGCACCATCTGTTAAAACTTTGACTGATACCAGTAGAGAGAGGAAGCCAGTTATTTTTTAGCTCTTGAGCGTGGACTAAATGACACTGTGCCCGAGGCTGCCTGCGGCCGAGTGCTTTACAACTGGTTTGGTCAAACAACCTAAGCTGGTGCTACCTTGGGAAACCTGCTCTGGAGAGCCCAGGATAATGCTTGTTTAGTGTCTTTATCTACTCTTAGCAAGGGTGATGTTTTATAAAAAAATAGATAACATGATTAAGTTATTCAGAAAGATCTGCACGCTCTGCTTTGTTTTAATGCTGTCACACTGCTGGTGGTTTGGTTGGTGATTGCAGTGAGCGTAATGAGAGTTGGAAAAGGTGTTTTTGCAAGGAGGTGAACACCTTTATGAGAAAGATTTTTTTTTTTTAATATTTTATTTATTTGACAGAGAGAAATCACAACTAGGCAGAGAGGCAGGCAGAGAGAGAGGAGGAAGCAGGCTTCCCGCGGAGCAGAGAGCCCGATGTGGGGCTCGATCCCAGGACCCTGAGATCATGACCTGAGCTGAAGGCAGAGGCTTTAACCCACTGAGCCACCCAGGTCCCCAACAAGAAAGATTTTTCATAGACTTTTGGATTTGGGATGATTTTGTACTAATAAAATAAGTCTTAAAATTATTAGACATTGGAGCGCCTGGGTGGCTCAGTCAGTCTTAAGGGTCTGACTTTGGCTCAGGTCATGATCTCAGGGTCATGAGTCAAGTCCCGTGTCAGGCACCCCGCTGAGCAGGGTGACTCTTTCCCCTCTTCCTCTGCTCCTCCCTTCCACTCATGCTCTCTCTCTTCCTGAAATAAATGAAATCTTAAAAAAAATAAAAATTTTTTAGACATTTATAATCGATCCTCTTCAGGTCTTTGACTTTTTGTGTATTATGAAATACTGTTTTGCAGCATGTGTGAGACTCTTGCAAAACGACTGGCCCTGCCAGGGGATGGGGGAGGCAGTTCTTCATAGCCTGTGTGTGTGCATGAGTGTGCTTGCGTGTGTGGCAGTGGTGTGTGTGCTGTCACTGTCTTTTGCTGTGTCTGTCAGGGCTCCTGAAACACTTTGATTTTTATTAAATACTTTTGACTTGGGAATTATGTGTGGTCTCCTCTTTACCCAGCCTTCCTGCCCAAAACATTATAGGACCAATAACTGATACTCAGAACCGAGTTCTCCTTCCCTCTCTTTTCTCCCCACCTTTCTCCCTTTCTCTCTTCTGTGAGTATATCTTATCCGCATGATGACAGCCCAAATTAGCAAACTGTGGAAGCTGGGGAAATATGTCCTAGAATGTCCTAGAATATGGCCTAGAATCTGTCTTGAATCATTGTGTCAGAAAAGGTCTGTGGTAGTAAAACTCTCTGCACGTGCATGACCAAAAATGTTTCCTATCTTTTGGCATGCGTATAACTTCTGAGGTTGAAATAATTTTCCCTCAGATCTTTGAGGAATTCTTCTCTTTTAGAGTTCAACTTAATAGATACGAAGTTCGATGGCAGTCTTTTCTCTCTCTATTGTATCATTTTGTAGTTTCCTTTTTAGAAAATGTATAGGACCTTAACTTTAGCCTCAGTCTGAAATCGCAGAAGGGTATTTCCAGGTGTGGATGATCTTTCAGTTACCATGTTGAGCTGTTTGTGGGTTATCAGTTAGAAGGTTCACGTCTGACCGCTAGGAAGTTTTTTTTTTGTTTGTTTTTAAAATTTTGTTCTTTATTTTCTCATCTTTTCTCTCTTGGTCTTTTTCTCTCTGTCAGTCCTGTTATATATGGTAGCCTTTGTAGGCTGGTCATCTATGTCTTTTAACTTTTCTCTCATATTTTCTATTTGCTTAACTTTCTGGAATTTCCTCGATGTGGTACACTAAAAATATACAAGGTAGCAGTAACTTTTAGTGCATATTTAAGATCCATATGTGCATTAACTATACCTAAAGAAATCTGTATTCTTAGCATTTCACACTCTCATGCAGATTATTAATATATTCTTGAGTTTTTATATTTACACATACATAATATTGGTTGTATATATTAGGGTGACCACATTCTCATTTTACCATCAGTAACTTTTTGGGCTCGTCTTTCATACCTCTGTGGAATTTCCCCACATTTCTATGCTATAGATTATTTTCTTTTAACCACTTAACTCTGTTCTACTTTTGCTGCCTCCTTTCTGGCAGAGAGAGTGCATTAGTTCCCATCAACCCACCCTGTCTAATTTTCTTCCAGTTGTAATCATTTCCTCATCTTACTTTAGTGTAGAGAAAAATTGCTGGCAAACTGTTGTTTCTTAATAATCTAGACTAGCAAATGTAATGGACAGTCGATTGGACCTTGTACCTCGCTGGAGGTAGAAGGGATTCTGATGGTCTCAGTGAGAGCAAATTAGAGATGAAAGAGTATTTTGAAGCAGTAATATTTTTGGGAGGCTAATTCATTAGTATATTTTGGATAGGGAAGGCTTTCTCTGTAACTCAGGACCCAACACATTTGTTATGTATTTCAGTTTAAAATGGATGGTATATGTAATCAAGACTCTGGTGTTTACTATTGCTGTCACTCTTTTGGCTCAAACTAAGAATATTAAAATTTTCGTGAATGGTTAATTTGTTCACATGGTACAAAATTCTAAAGGAGCCAAAGGGTGTACACTGACAAGACTCCATCCATCTGACCCAGCTACCAACTCTTTCTGAAGAAACCCAGTATTGCAATTTCCCTTTCTACAAAAGAAGGATTTGGTTTATAAGAATAATTGTATATGCAAACAGTTGTGCATGTGTGCACACACACATTTTTTTACTTCCTTTGTTTATGTAAAAGCTAGCACACAATACATGTGGTCTGGCACCATTTTCATTTAACAATATGATTTGGTGATCGTTGAATGCCATTTCATTACAAATTTTCTTCTTCTGTTTTTTAAAAGTAGAATTGTGTTCTGTTTTACAGATGTAGGATAATTTATTTAACCAGGCCTTGATTGTAGGTCTGCATGTTGTTTCTGTTCCTGTCTTTCTCTACTGCCCACATCTGCTGTAGGGCTACCCACTTTATGTGTGTGTGTGTGTGTGTGTGTGTGTGTGTGTGTGTGTCATTTTGCACATGTGTCGATACGTATATAAAATAAATAGCGGGGCTAAAGGGTGTATGAATTTGTAATTTTGATGGATATAAGCTAATTGTTTTCTGTAGAGAGTGTAATTATCAATGTATGAGCTTGTTGGTTTCCCCAGAACCTGCCAACATAGTGTATTATTAGCCTTTTTTTATCTTTGCTAGACTGATGAATGAAAAGTGGTATCTCAGTCTTTTAATTTGCATTTCTCATAAGAACTATTTTTACTTCCTTTTCTGTGACCTATCCATATCCATTTATCACTTTTCAGTTGGTGATGATTACTGATTTGTAGGCACTCTCTAACTGGGAAAGTAAACTTTTGTGACACGATTTCCAGATTGTCCTGTCTTTGTTGTATTTGTTGTTTATGGTAGTTTTGGCCACAAGAAAGTAATTATTTGTTGTACATTTGACACAAATGTTTGGTTTTTACTTCAAAGTGATGATTATAATTCTCTGATTATTTCTGTTGTTACTCTAATGATTTCATTTTCTTGTACTTAAATTGACCTATATTCAGTTTATTTTGTGTTATCTGTGATTTATGGACCCAACTCTCCCCACCCCACTCCATGACTAACCAGTTCTCCTTGTATTTCCCTCCCCCGCTGATGGCTAACCAGTTCTGATACCATTTATTGAGTCATTTACCTTCTTCTGATTTGAAATGCCACCTCTACCATACATGAAATTCCTATATGCATTTGTATTCTCTTTTCATATTTAAGAATTATGTTTATTTCCTTTTCATATTTAAGAGCTAAGCTCGAGCGCACAGGTAGAGGGAATAGGTGAGTGAACTGCACGTACCTATCAATGGATTGAATAATCAAGATTTATTTCCTTTTCTCTTACTCTGTTTTTGCTGAGGATTTTAAAGCCATTCCAGGTATCATGTCGTTTGACGCTTGTATAATTTCTGTATGTAGCTCTTAAATATGGATATTTTAAAAGATAAGTTAAATATATGACTTTTTATTCCATATTCAAGGGAAGACACTTTTGGGGCTAACATTTGGTGTCTTTGCGTTCTTACTAGTAGTAAATCACTTTAGAAGGTGATATCATATTAGACTTTCAGTGTTCCGTGTTGTGTCCTTGTAAAGCTTCCTTCCTGCACTTGTTTTTAGGGGGCCTGCTTCTGTGTTACCTGGGTATTGAAATGTTTTATTGGTGTCCAGGTGTCCAGGTGACTTTACTAATGGGTCACATCACGAGCAGTCTGTGTGTAGGCTGCATGAATCACAAAATTGTGAGCAGTGGTTAAATGTAGCCAAATGGATAGATGGGGACAGGGGAGTGATACACTGGCAGTTCACATTATTGCTTAATCTACTTTTGACTGTGGAATAGAAGGCTTCATGCTAGAAATTGATAATGCTTTGATTAAATTAATGTCTTGAGAGTAAGGATGTCAGGGCCCATGTCCCATCTGATTGTAGAATTGTACCATTACAGTTAGTGCTCAGTTTCATGTTGTCAGTTTCATGTGAGAAAATACACTTCTGTGATGCCAAATGGGCCCAACATTTTGCATAACTATACTTTGTTAATTAGATTGCGTGTAAAGTATATACTTCGTATAGTCTCCTTTCAACTTAATCTTCTTAAAGCTAAGCTAATAACCTCATAGGGCTTGTTCTTGGCAAATCTTCAAATTTGTTCTCCAAAAAAGACAGCTTCAGAAACTTAAAATACGGTTCATGGTTTTGTACATCTATTAAATTCTTTTGAAAATGAGAAATTATTTTTATTAAATAGCCATGGTATTCACCAGAATTTACCTGATATTTACTTGTAGTGATACAAAATGAATATAGATTTTAGTTACCATTTGCACAATACGTAAAACCAATTTGAAATTCATTTTTTGAACAATTCCACAGTTCCCTGATTTTTTTTTTTTCCATTTCAATGTGTTTATATGTCACATTATGTCACTGTCTAGTGGGTCCCATAGGTATTTGACTGGTTTGGTCTTCCAGAGCCCTGCAGTTCCAAAAAGTGATCTGAGGAGGTGCTCTTTTGTTTATCTCATTGGTTTCTTCTGTCTAGTTATTTTTTAGAGTTTTAGTCGTCTCCGTATTCCACTTCAGCTTTTAAATATCCCTCTAACTTGCCATAGCAACTTCTTTCTAGATAGGTCTCCCGAGGCAAAGGAAACAAAAGCAAAAATAAACTATTGGGACTACATTAAAATAAAAAGCTCTGCCCAGTGAAGGAAACAGTCAACAAAACGAAAAGGCAACCAGTGGAATGGTAGAAGATACTTAGAAATGACATATCTTTTAAAGGGTTAGTATCCAAAATGTATAAAGAACTTAAAAACTCAATAGTGAAAAATGAATAATCCAATTAAAAAATGGACAGAAGACATGAATAGACATTTTTCAAAGAAAATAGAGACACATGAGACACATGAAAAGATGCTCACATTAGGGAAATTAAAAAAAGAAACGATAGTGAGATGTCAGGTTATACCTGTCAGAATGGCTAAAAAGAGGGGCGCCTGGTTGAGGCCTCTGCCTTCGGCTCAGGTCATGATCCCAGGGTCCTGGGATCGAGCCCCACATTGGGCTCTCTGCTCCGCAGGGAGCCTGCTTCCTTCTCTCTGCCTGCCTCTCTGCCTACTTGTGATCTCTGTCTGCCAAATAAATGGGCAAAATCTTTAAAAAAATAAAGAATGGCTAAAAAGAACACAAGAAACAACAGGTGTTGGCCAGGATGTGGAGGCAAGGGAACCCTTGGCACTGTTGGTGGGAATGCAAACTGGTGAGCCCCTGTGGAACACAGTATGGAGGTTCCTCAAAAAATTAAAAATAGAACTATACGGGGCACCTGGGTGGCTCAGTGGGTTAGGCCGCTGCCTTCGGCTCAGGTCATGATCTCGGGGTCCTGGGATCGAGTCCCGCATCAGGCTCTCTGCTCAGCAGGGAGCCTGCTTCCCTCTCTCTCTTTCTCTGCCTGCCTCTCTATCTACTTGTGATCTCTCTCTGTCATGTAAATAAATAAAATCTTAAAAAAAAAAATAGAACTATACTATGATCCAGTAATCGCACTACTGGTATTTATCCCCAGAATACAAAAAGGGATACATATGCCCCTGTGTTTATAGCAGCATTATCTACAATAGCCAAACTATGGAAACAACCAAGTGCCCATTAATTGATGAATGGATAAAGATGTGATGTGTGTGTACGTATATATACGTATATGTACACACATGCATACATATATAGCAAAATATTACTCAGCCATAAAAAGGAATGATACCTTGCCATTTGCAATGACACGGAGAGAGCTAGACGGTTTCATGACAAGTGAAATAACTGAAAGAAAAATATGAGATGATTTCACTCATATGTGGAATTTAGGAAACAAAACAGATGAGCAAAGAGGAAAGGAGGAGGCAAACCAAGAAACAGACTCTTAACTCTAGAAAGCAAACTGAAGGCTACCAGAGGGAATTGGGTAGGGGATGGGTAAAAAAGGTGATGGAGATTAAGGAGGGCACTTGGGGGGAGCCCTGGGTGGTGCATGAAAGTGTTGAATCACCGTGATTGCCCGCATGAACGTAGTGTTACACTGTATGTTAACTAACTGGAATTTAAATAAAATCTTGAAAAAATAAATACCATAAACTGGCTTAAAAAATAAGTATCTCCCTAACTTCTTTGTGTGTCCAACTGACTTGAAAAGGTTATAGAATGATCTCTTAATGAGTTATTTAGTAGAAAACTAGTCACACCTCTCTTCTTTGACTTGAATAAACTTAAAGAATCTTCTTTTCTCCTTGTATTGAAAATAAGTAAATTATCCATGGCAAGTGTACTCAGGTTTTCCATGTTTGAATTTCTCAGTATCCTTCTGGTATGTTTTCAGCCCTTTTTAAAATTCATATGTGCTGGCTAAATAGGCAAAACAAAGTTTGGGCTGAAAATCTTAATTTCTCATATGTTAAAAACCATAGTTTCTATTTGAGGGAAAAAAACCCCACAAAACGATCTCAATCTATAGGAGGGAAATGGTTAAATTTGGGACGTTATTAACCAGGTGGTGTGCAATTTTTGTTTTTGTTTTTTTTAGATTTTGTTCATTTATTTGACAGAGAGCACAAATAGGCAGAGAGACAGGCAGGCAGAGAAAGAGGGGGAAGCAGGCAGGGACCCCGATGCGTGACTTGATCCCAGGACCCTGGGTTCATGACCTGAGCTGAAGGCAGAGGCTTTAACCCACTGAGTCACCCAGGTGCCCCAGGCAGTGTGTATTTAACAGGATAACTTGAAGATACTCTCATTTATAAATTTAACATCCTTTTAGAAATACGAAATTTAGAACTGTTGAAAGTGATTATTTATCCAGATTCTCAAATAATTTTATTTATTAATTAAAAAAAATTATTTTTAAGTAATCTCTACACCCAACGTGGGGCCTGAACCTACAAGTTGGAGATCAAGACTTTCATGATTGGGGCGCCTGGTGGCTCAGTCGGTTAAGGGTCTGCCTTCAGCTCAGGTCATAATCCCATGGGATCGAGTCCCTCATTAGTCTCCCAGCTCATCTGCTTCTCCCTTTCCCTTGCATCTCCTCCTTCGTTCTCTCTTCCTCTCTCTCTCTCAAATAAATTAATAAAATCTTAAAAAAAGAGTTGCATACTCTACTGACTGAGCTAGTCAGGTACCCCTCTTAAAGAATTTTTAAATAATTTAAAAATATGTACCAGTTGTTAAGCTTCTACAGTGCTGGTTCTGTCCCAGTGGCAACTTTGCGCAGATCATCTTTACTGATCTTGACGCCACCACCAAGATTATCCCCACATCATGGATGAAAACAGCAAAGCCCCAGAGGTTAAGGATCTGATAATGTCACACAGCTGGTATGTTGGTGGAGTGAAGATTGAAGAACGCCACCAAGCGTTCATGGATACTGAATTTCCTAAGTTTTTACTCACATGTTTGAAATTCTCTTTTATTAAAATAAAAATTGGGTTCTATCAGTGAGATGTTTATGAATTTTCTTTTTTTCATTTTCATCGTCATAGTCTTGCTTTTGGATTTTCATGGATAATGTGAGCAAAGGGAGTGAGGAATAGCATTGGGTTGATTATCAAAATAGTTTTTCAGTTTCATTTGTTTACTGGGCTTCCAGGTAACATTCTTCAAAAGTTGATAGATTAAGTTTGGCCCCTTACCAGGTCAGAACACTTGTGGTGTTTCTCTTTACTGATTTTATTTCCTTTGTTTAGTTCATTGAGATTTGAAAAAGGTTCGGGGGCGCCTGGCTGGCTCCGTCAGAAGAGCACGTGACTCTTGATCTCAGGACTGTAGGTTGTAGCCCCATGCTGGGTGTAGATTACTTAAAAAAAATAAAAATCTTTTAAAAAAAGAAAGATAAAGATGGGTTCAGTGCTCCTATATTATTCTTTCACTTTGGTTAACACCTTTTTCTCCCAAAGTCATTGCCACTGTACGTTACTGCTTCCTCAAATTTACTATTTACATTGAAGTATAATTGGAATCTGAAATTATCTTAGCTTTTATCTAGTACAGCTTTCATTTTATAAAGAAGCTTGGTTATCATTTGCATTAGAAACTCACACACACACACACACACACACACACACACACACACACACATCCTATATGTATTTTACTATTCTGAAAGAGACCCTTTGCATTTGCTAGGCTTTTTTCAATGAAACATTTTTGTGCCTAAGCATATTTGTGGGGACTAATTATATTGGTTTTGTATGGACTTTTTTGGGGGAAGAAAAGTATATTAAAAGATGGATTTTTGTTTTGTTTTTCGTTAGCAAGGCAGTGAAATATAACTCTGTACATTTCCAGGGTAAAGCAGATACATAACTTCTCTTCTTGTAAACTGTTGTAGTCAGGTTTCGTTGCAGAAAGCCCATCCATTTTTTAGTAACAGTTTAAAGTTGCAGTGAAATCTATACCCTTATTTTAGAAGAAGAAGAATTTTTGAAAAGTCTTAAATCATTTTATAAGCTGACTTTGTAAGCAAAGAAAAATAGTAAGTTTATGCAGTGATCCATTTGGAGTATGGGGAAGGGGATACGACATAACATAGCTTGCTAGCTTAGATTTACGCACTTAAGTTATTCAGTGTATTAATGGTTTTAAAATGGGATCCTTTATATTCTACTATCCCAGACTCAGAGGAAAGGGAAATTGCTATGTTATGTGTAAGTCTTGTTAGGATAAAGTCTGTCGCTATAGTTTATGGGAGTAGCAGCGCACTGATTCAAACATTTTTCATTCAGTGCAAGATGTTTGCTATCTGTGTTCAGCCAAGGAAATCAAGGCAGAGGTTAGTTATTTAGTAGGATGGGTTTTGTTGCTTTCATGGTGTCTAACATAAAGAAAAATAGTACTATGTAATAGACACTTATGTTATTACTGATATATTCTGATGTGCTTTTAAATACATTTGGCAGCTGTGGTGGTTAGGGTTGCAGAGTCTGTTTGCAAATAACTTCTCCATTCCGAAGGTTGCCTTTTAGTTCTGTTGACTGTTTCCTTTGCTGTGCAGAAGTTTTTTATCTTGATAAATTCCCAATAGTTTTTTTTGTTTTTGTTTTTGGTTTTTTTTTTTTTTTGCTTTTATTTCCCTTGCCTCAGGAGATATATCTCATAAGAAGCTGCTACATCCCATGTCATGTAGGTTACTGTCTGTGTTCTCCATGTCTCATAAAGGGTTAGTATCCAAAATATGTAAAGAAGTTATAAAAACTGAACATGCAAAAAACAAATAATTCAGTTAAAAAATGGGCAGAAGGTATGAATAGACATTTTTCCAAAGAAGACATGCAAATGGCGAACAGGCATATGAAAAATATCACTCATCATCAGGGAAAAGAAATGAACTATCACTTCGCACCTGTCAGAATGGCTAAAATCAGCAACACAAGAAACAGCGAGTATTGGCAAGGATGCGGAGAAAGGGGAACTTGTGCACTGTTGGTAGGAATGTAAGCTGGTGCAGCCACTCTGGAAAACAGTGGAAGTGCCTCAAAAAGTTAGAAATAGAGCTACCCTGTGATCTAGCAATTGTGCTACTAGGTATTTACTTAAAGGATACCAAAATACGGGTTCAAAGGGATACATGCACCCTGATGCTGTAGCAACATTATCAACAATAGCAACACTGTGAAAAGAGCCAAATGTCCGTTGACTGATCCTGGTTAAAGAAGTGGTGCTCGTACATGCACACACGCACATGCGCACACAGAAATATCACTCAGCCGTCAACAAGGATGAAATCTTGCCGTTTGCATGATGTGGATGGAGCTAAAGAGTATTGTGCTAAGTGAAACAAGCCAATCAGAGAAGGACAAATACCATATGATTTCACTCCTGTGTGGAGTTTAAGAAACAAAGCAAATGAACATAGAGGGGAATATAGAGAGAGACAAACAGGAAACAGACTCTTGACTCTAGAGAGCACACTGATGGCCACCCGAGGGAAGGTGGCTCGGGGGTGGGGGTGGGTTGAATGGGTGATGGCGATTAAGGAAGGCACTTGTGATGCGTACTGGGTGTTGTATGTAAGTGTTGAATTACTAAATTAGACACCCGAAACTAATAGTACACTGTATGTTGGCTAACTGGAGAATTAGATAAATACTTGAAGGGAAAAAAGAAAAGGTTGCAGAGTCTGTAGCCAGACTGCCAAAGTCAGATTGCTGTTTTACCACTTGGTGATGTGTGTGACCTTGGTCAAGTTTACTCAAGTTCAGGTTCCTTCTCTGTAAAGTGGAGACAACCTGCCTCATGGAATTATTGTAAGGACTGAATAAGTTTATGCAAATTAAGTTCTTATAAGCTGGAACAAAGGAACATGCTTAATAAATGGTAGTCGGGATTAAATATATATTTAAGGAGTATTGGTTTATTGATGTGTTTTCTTTGGGAGACTGGAGAACCTTTTCCATGCTGCCTGTTGTAGGATTCTTTTCTTGAGATGAGGTCTTTGTAATTTGGAGAGTTCACTACCCAATCCAAGGGGCTTGTTTTCAATTTATGAATAGGTATTTGGTGCCCACTAAGATGTGACCACTAAGATGAGGAGCTGGTGGTCAGCACGGGGCAAAGACCTAGAGCGACGATCCATGGAGGCAGCTCCTGTCCCACAGGCGTTTTGTCCCCATCAGCAGTCAGTTTAGAGGACTGGTTAGGAGAGCTCATAGGTTTTCGTTTGTCTGTTTTTGCTAAGACTTTCTTTCCTCCCTTCCAGAGATGCTTCTCGTTGTCATCTGATTCAGGAGCGAGTAGGCAGGTAGGAACCAGGGCGTCCAGGAGCTGCTCTGTCCTGTACGCACAATACAGAAGTCCTGCTTTTGATGCAGCTGGATCCCGGCTTCTCTTCTTTCCATGCTCCTGACACCTCACTACCACCCTGACTCCCACAGACTCATGAAACAGGGCTGTGATTGCGCGGATTGGATTTGAGGGCTAGAATTGATTATAAAGGCATCCACTTCCACAAGTGAAGGAAGTACTGGGGAAAAAATGAGACACGGAAATTTACGAAGAATTTCAAATTATGAAATTACTTGTGCTAACGTTTTTTACATCAACTTTTGTACTTCATTCTGTATGGCACCCCATTTCTACAGAGTGTATGGAAGCCAGTTTTTTGGTTTGTTTGTTTAATTGAGTTTATTATATTCACATCAGCAAGTGGTATTAGAGTGGGTTATAGAATAGAAACAGTTTCTTTTATAATCATGATTTTGTTGGAACAAAATTTTGTCTCTTATGCTTCTATGATTTTGGCATAGATCCTATGATTATCCTCTCTTCCTCTTTTTTCTGAGTAGTAACATGATTTCCCAGAATACTTAACATACCTAATACAAAAAGACAATATTTATTTTTGCTCTGGTTACAAAAAAATAGAACTGAAGCATTCTGGATAAAGATCTTACAGACTATTAATTCCTGGGAAAAATGATTCTATTTCTATTGGGGAAGGTATAGCCTTTTGCAAGAGTAAACCACAGATGAGACTAGTATCTTTTTTTGTAACTGTAATCTAGAAATAGTTACGTATTCTGTTCTATTTCAGCAAACTTTATTTGAATATTAAATTATTTACTTGGGTTCTCTTATCTGTCAGATATAAAAAAAGGCTATTAGAGAAACATTTATTGGTGAATTAAAGTGTTCAGTTTGTATGCATCTGTTCAACTTTTTTTCTTTAAGATTTTGTTTCTTTACTTGAGGGAGTGTGCACATTGGAGGGGGTGGGAAAGGGGGAAGCAGACCCCCCATCTAGCAGGGAGCCTCATGTGGGGCTTGATCCCAGGACCCTGGATTAAGCAGCTGAGCCACCCAGGCGCCCCTGTTTAACCTTCTCTGCATTGGTTAGTTGAACAAGAATTCTAGAGGTGAGTGTATTAGGCTGGTATGTTCCCTTCCCACAGTTCTCACTGGGGAAAAGTGTGAAATTCCCTAAATTAATTGAAAAGTTTTAATGTCTTTGTGGCTTATGATAAATTCCTGAAAATTAGGGCTTTCTGAGTCCACTTATATAGATAGTGTATAAAAAGTCAATATATTGCTATAAGGTACAGTTTAATAAGCCTTTAGACATACTTGGTTCAAATGCACTCTGTGTATTTTAACCCTCTTAAGTGATTTGTAATATTTAGATCTATTTTCCCTGTGGGATTAAGTAGAAGGAAGGCACATAGAGTCAACAAATTGCTTCTGGGTAGAGCTCAGCACAAACAGATTTTGCTATAGTGAAGATTCTGAAATAGAAGAAAATGTGGACTGTTACGTTCAAAAAATTAAGCAGATTCTATAAAATTGTAATTGGTGGACTCTGTACCCCTTTGACCTATTTAAGCTTATTATTAGCCTTTTTTCCTGGTTTGGGCTTAAAACAATAGCCCTGTCTCTGAGACCTGCCTTAATTGTGTTCCCCTACCCCTAACCATTAAAGTCAGAATTAGGATCAGTGTTTTCTTTGCTGCGGTTATGCGTGGGATTGAGGGGGGTGGATTGAGTATACTTTTTTCCCATACCTCTTTTATTTTGTAATTATTTAACTTTTAAATTCACAGTTACTCCTCCCTTCGTCCTCTTCTTAGACTGACTGACCTAGAGGGCTGTCATTCAGAAACCCCCTTCCTGGATTCTTTCTCTCCCTCACCCCATGACTCTGTTATATGCCAGACCAAGATTTGTTGTCCCTTACATGTTGGTGTTAGGACAGAGCATTTCCTGTCTGTTTCATGTTGCAAGTAAGTTTTTTTGCTAGAAAGTCAGCTGGTTGGAAGTGGAGGTCTTGACTAAATCCTGATTACTTTCTGTTTTCCTGGCTTCTCCAGGGTGCTTAACATGTAGTAGCCATTTAAAAATACATGTTGAATGAGAGAAAGGACCTGAGGTCCTGAGAGGCTAAGTGAAATAATCCATGGGAAGGTACATTATAACACATAGTCTCAAGTTCATACTCGTTTTGAAAGTACCCTGAAAGGCTCTAGATATATTAGGTACAATAGTATTAGAAATATTAGTGTTCATGTGATAGTAAATCATTGTTCATATTTTAATAATCTATTATAAGGTAATGTAGTACCCTAATAATATATTAGGGATGCTTTTCTTATTTTTTTATTGTAGCTGGCACACATTATTATATTAGTTTCAGGTGTACAACATCGTGATTTCACTTCTCTGTACATTATGTGTTACTCGTCACAAGTGTAGCTCCCATCTGTCACCATATCATGCTGTTTCGTGTCACTGACACGTGGTATGCATCTGTGCTGGACCTTTTATTCCTGTGACTTACTTATTCCATAACTGAAAGCCTGAACCCTCCACTCCACTTCACCCATTTGCCCATCCCCTCACCTACCTCCCATCTGGCAACCATCAGCTTGTTCTCTGTATTTATGGGTTAGTTCCTGCTTTCTGTTTTTGCTTTGGATTCCACATATAAATGAAATCATATAGTATTTGTGTTTCTCTGACTTATTTCACTTAGCGTAATACCCTCTAGATGTACACACACACACACACACACACACCTCCCGCCTCTTTATCCATTCATCTGTGGATGGACACGGGCTGCTTCTGTAGCTTGGCTGTTGTAAATAGTGCTGCAGTAAACATAGGGATGCTTTTCATTGCACGAAACAGAACACCTCATCAGCAGTGGCTTAAACTCACTCATGAAACTTGTCTCATGAAAAAGAAGTTTGGAGGTCAGTACCTGCTGACATTGACTTAGGAGCTCAGCAGCTTCAAGGCCGTTCTGTAATTCTCTTGGCATTCTTTGTGGTCACAAGGTGGTTTCTCCTGCTGGAGACTTTGGCTTTCTGTTGGAGGCACCGTGGACGGGCGTGGACTGACAGCGGCATCTCTTCATTTTACCAGGAAACCAAAAGCTTTCCTAGAACATCTCTACATCACAGTGTTCCTGGAAGCCTTGCAGCACAGCTGACCTGCCCTGAAGTGTGGGAGGCCACCTGTTCCTCATGGCCACCCCCACCTGGAAGGAAGGCTGTGTAGATGGGATTTAGCTTGGCCAGCCTCCAGTAGAGATCTGGGAAGGGACGAAGGGTTTTGAACATGGGTGTTGGATTTGCTAACAGTATCGGCAAAATCTAACACTCTGGCTGGCCAAAATCCAGATATATCCTGTTTCTTATGACTGCATTTTACAGGGATACAGTCACCACCTTTCCAAGGGAGAGGATCCCTGTTCTTCTCCAGGACTGCATCTCCCTCTGAGTCTTAGTTGTCTGTCTGATGTACAGCAGTCTCCATCAGGTCCAGTTGTAGCTTGCTCTCTGGTGACCCTGCCAGCTAATAGTCTCTGCTCCCAGTACATCCAGCCAAGTGCCGTGGATAAAGGAACAAGGTGACTATGACGAGTCCTCCACTTAGAAAACGGGTGAAGTAGAAACTCCCCACTAGAAACTGGTCCTCAGACACACCATACAGTGGGGGGTGTGAATGTCGAAGACTTCCTGTTCTGGCATGGATTCAATTCCTAGTGAGCCTTTCTGCTGTCCCTGCTTATGTTCCCGGGAAGGGTCTCCCCAGGTCACAATGTGTTCACCACCATAGCTATAGTAAAAGTCTTTTTTGAAATCAGGTAGGCTGATTCCTTCCACTTGATTTGTCCTTTGGCTATTTTTTTTAGGGTGTTTCCCTTTACATGCAAGTTTTGGAATAAGTTTATCTACGTGTGCCAGAAACCTTCGTGGAATGTTGGTAGGAATTGTGTTAAAACTTATAGATCAGTTTGGGGAGAATCAACATCTTTACTGACTCCTTTAATCCAAGAGTCTCTCCGGCGATGGCCTCCTTTCATTTCTTTTGACAAAATTTTATAATTTTCAGCCTACAGATTGTTAGATTTATACCCAAGTGTTTCATTTTTGGGGGGCAATTGTAAGTGGTATTGCTTTTTTGAATTTGCTTTCCCTTGTTGGTTGTTAGTTATACAAATGTGGTTGATTTTTGTTTGTTGGTCTTGTCTTCTGCAACCTTGCAGAGTTCACTTACTTCTAGGAGATTTTTTTTTTGTTTTTTTTTTTTGCGGATAATGGGATTTTCTACATACATACTCATATTACCTGCAGAAAGAGTTTCATTTGTTTCTTTCTGATTGGTATGCATTTTGTCTCCTTTTTTTTTTTTTTTTTTTTTTTTTTTTGCTTTCCCATGCCATCTAGACCTTCCTGTAGGATGTTGAATGTGAGAGGTGCCATTAGGCATCTTTGCTTGGTCCCTGATCTTAGGGGGAAAGAATTCAGTCTTTCACCGTTAGGTATGATGTCAGCTGTAGGATTTTTGGTAGGTGCTTTTTTCGTGTTTGAGGAAAATACTTTTTTCCCTCGTTTATGAGTATTTTTACCCTGCATATGTGTTGAATGTCTTATGGATATTTAAAATTACTGTGAAAGAAACTGGGTTAACCTTTTTTAATTGGCAGTAAGGTAACATGTGGATAGTAAAATGTTCAAGTCTGAATGTTATCTAATACCTAACAGTAATAAAGGCACCAAAGAAATTAAATTACCTGACTCTGAACCAACTTTACTTATTTCTCTCTACATAGGGAAAAATTTATGAAAATCATTACATGTGAATGTTCTTTTCTTTTTTCCTCTTGGACCTTTAAAATAAATATACCTTTAATCTAAACATTAAAGAAACCCACGTTGTCAGTATCTTTATTGGTCCCGCCACTGACATTGTACCCATTGACCTGACACTTATTTTTCTATCAGGGAAAAAAAATACCTCCATGTGGATAGAGAGTCCTGTTCCTTATTTCATGGTACTTTCCATTCCCGTTGCAGTTTCTTCAGTGTCAGCTATATATTCTTGTATTGTTGAGCAGACTGCTTCTCCAACCTCCTTGTTTCAAAAATGAAACTTTTTAAAAAGATGTTTCGAGTGAAGTTGCAGGAGCAGTACTGAAGCTGTCTTTCTGAACCATTTTCTAGGTAGCTGTTTGCTCAGTGTCGCTCACCCCCACATGCTTTAGTGTCTGCAGCGTTTCTGCAAAGTTACTCTTCACAAAACCACAACGTTAAGCTAGACATCCTTGCCACCTCACCCACAGTCCATGGTCACGTTAGTCCCGTAGTGCCCTTCACAGCAAGGGCACCCACTTTGTAATGCTGTTTTCCACTGACTTGTCATGTCTCTCAAAGACTGTTTATTTATTTTTTTTTAAAGATTTTATTTATTTATTTGGCAGACAGAGATCACAAGTAGGCAGAGAGGCAGGCAGAGAGAGAGGAAAGGAAGCAGGCTCCCTGCCGAGCAGAGAGCCCGAAGCAGGGCTCGATCCCAGGACCCTGGAATCATGACCTGAGCTGAAGGCAGAGGCTTTAACCCACTGAGCCACCCAGGTATCCTTCAAAGACTCTTTAATCTGAAGCAGTTTTGGTCTCTTTCCTTGCCTTTTTATCTCTGACATGGTTGAGGGGTACAGGCCAGTAATTTGGATGATTGTCCCTTGATTTGTGTTGATCTGATGGCTCTCATGTGTAGGTTCAAGTTTTGCATCTTTGGCTGGAATTTCTTTGAGAGTGATGCTGGCTTCCTCTCCGTGCATCCTGTCGTATGGGACCTGACTTTGATTTATCCCATTATTGGTGATGGTAACTTTGATCAATTTGTTAACTCAGCTGCCTGCTGAGTTTTGACACTGTAAAGTTACTTTTGTCCCTTAGTATATATTTTGTGAGAAGGTTTTTGGGGAGTATGTCAATTTCCTATTCCTCATCAAACTTTGACCTCCCCGGAACTCCTGTACTCTTGCACCTTGCTGCGTTTTGACAGGGATGCCTGCTTGTGCCTTCCGGATTCTAGCACATTCTGCATATGTTCTCCTAAAACTGTATGGGGCCATCGTCCTGCACACACACACTACCTCCCTCATCCTGTGTGTGCTCTGACAACAGGCACCATCCCATGTGTGTGCCCACTTCCCCTCTCCTGGGTGTGACACCCCCTGCCAGGCTGCCCTTGCATGCACCTGCCCATCTCCTCGGGCTCTAGCCCTGGCAGCCCAGGCCGGGCTGTCCCCTTCAGCAATGCCCCTGTTGTTCTTCTCAGGCTCCCGGACCCTGGGCTGGGCTGCCTGCTGTGATGGGTGCGCTCACTCTGCTCGCCTGGGATGCCTCAGGTCAGACCGCTCTCCTTCATACCGTCCCCACCCTCTGTTTCTTGGGCACTGCTGCCCGTGCCCTTGTCCTCCTGCCCAGACGCCTTCCGCATTCTGCTTGTGCTCTGATGCCCTCCTCTCCGCGAGTGGGCTCCGATGTTCCTGCTCCCTCTGTCTCTCCCTGCCACCTAGCACGACCGCCTGCCTGCTCCAGCAACTGGAGGGAACTGGAGGGGAAGGGGGGCAGGGTGCGGGGAAGTCCAGCCTTCTCTTGGTTTTTATATTCATCATCAGCCCCCCGTTGTTTGCTTTCTCACCCCTTCTTTCTACTTCATAGCTCTTTTCATGAGGACGAGAGGTAAGTTGTAACATTCTAAATGTAAAATTTCTTTTCCTTAGAGAAAAATAGGTGAGTATAATGTATGAATAAATGTGCAAAGCCTAGTTGTTTTGGGCGTCATGAAAGAAATAATCCCTGTCCCTGGGAGCGAGGACAACCCACATGACAGTCCCTTCCTCAGACGGGAAATCACTAGTGCAGCGTCAGAGTGCTGCCCTGTAACTCGAGAGCCAGCCATCCATCCCGGCCCTGCCTCCTGCTTTCCCGCTTCTGCGGCCTTTTTGCAAGTCACTGCATTTTTCTTCTGTTTCCTCATCCATAAGATGGAGATTATAAATACTTACCTCATGGGGCTGTCGGGGAGCTTGGATGAGATAATGGATTTAAAAATGCTTTGCAAGTGGTAAAATGCTATGCAAATGTGGTTACTTAGCTCTAATTTATTGCATAGTCAAATTGAAATCTGTAGGAAATTAAGTCAAGCATTTTAATTGCACTTGTGACTTGTAGGCAAATTCCCTCTGATTCATAAGGCGGAGGAGAGGTCAGCCTAGTGTTGTTTTGGACTGCCGAGCTAGGGCCATTGTTCTGTCACCATGACTCAATCAGACAAACACTCTTCTGAAGTCCTGCCTACTCACGGTGTCTATGGGACATAGTTCCATCTTCTGGATGATTTTTACCCTTGCCGTACAGTAGTCCGCCTCACCCCATTGCCTGCTCTTTGTCATCCTTGGTGACATCAGTATCACTGGCCTTAGATGAGTTCTCTCATGCGTACACAACTGCTCGTGGCCCAGTCGCTTGGCGTGTCTCACTGGCTAGTCCTTGTGGAGTGGACACGGCTCAGGCCGAAGCTGCACTCTCCTCCCCTGACCTGCTTTTCCGTAGCGCTTCTCCTTGTGTTACTGATGTCACTCTTCCTATCAGTTCTCCGGTTCAGAAACCTGTAATTGCTCCCTCTGTCATCTCCTGTACCCGGGCAGCTGCGAGTTCTTTTATTTTTACAAAACTCTCTTTGCTAATCGAGTCCTTGTTTTCCCATAATTAACAGTGTACCTTTGGCCCTTATTACTTAATCCCCGAACTATTGAAACAGCCTTCTTCAAGGCCAACGTTGGAACCTTAGCTTGCCAGGTCTAAGCTTGGGCTGCTGCTGAATAATTGGATGAAGAAGACTTTTGGGGTCTGAGCCAGCTCGCCGAGGAGCCAGCCCTTCCGGATAAGCTAGTCAGGTGCTGTAGAACATGTCTCTAGAGCCCCATGTGACCCTCCAGATGGCAGAGATGAGGCTTGCGAAGTGCTGTCTTGTCAGGCCCAGACTTGTGTGAAAGCCTCTAGAATCTAGGAAGACCTGTTCTCTAGAATAGGAGTTCCATTATTTAAATGTAGCTGCTGTTAGCATTTTGGTATGTTTCCTTCCGATCTATTTTAATGCATAGGTTTTTTGTTTGTTTGTTTTCTTCTACTTTTTTCTGTAATTATCACTATACACATAAATTGTGTAATATTTGTTCGATGAAAAAAGCATTTGCCATGATATTTTTATAAGTGTAATTTTGTTATTGCTATACAGTGTTCGATAGATTGAAAGATTGCTGTGGTCTTTGCTCCTTTTAGAACAAGATGTTCTCCTGGGACAAATACTGGATTCTCTATCAGAGCTTGACACCAGCTTCTACTGAAAGTGTTAACTTTGTTTTTTTTTTTTTTAAGAATTTATTTATTTATTTGACACAGAGAGAGAGATCATAACTAGGCAGAGCAGCAGGCAGAGAGAGAGGAGGAAGCAGGCTCCCCGCTGAGCAGAGAGCCCAACTGGGGGGGGGGGGCTCAATCCCAAGACCCCGAGACCATGACTGAACTGAAGGCAGAGGCTTAACCCACTGAGCCACCTGGGCGCCCCTAGTGTTAACTTTTTGACTGCGGACAGGAACTAGTCTGTCTCTGGCTTGGTCTTGATGCTTATTCATTTACATGGCTTTTGTGTCTTTGATCTTTGCTTGTTTGTCCATTCTTCCTTTCATTTTTTGTTTTTTTCCTTCATTTATTCCTTCCTTTGTTACTCTGTTCGTTCATTTGTTCTTTCTTTCCTTTCTCCCATCCATCCATCCATCCACCCATCCACAGTGAGGACACACTCTCTTCTCACTTCTGAGGTTGGCTCTGGGGGTTTAGAATGAATAGTCCATTAAAGGTCACGTACTGGGAGACATCTTGGAATATTTGCTTCGGTGTGCTGTAAGCTCGTCGCGGGCACAGATGTAGCAGTGCCTTCCTCTTTCTGAAGACGGTAGGGAAGGCCTCTTGGGGTGGGTGGCGTGTAACCAAGCTGTGAAGCGTTGGGTAGGAGCTTGCTAGGGGCAGAGCGGTGGAGGAAACTTTAAGGCAGAGGGCCCAGAAATGGAGAGCAATGAGGATGTGGCTCATGGTTGTCTCTAGTGGGTTTTTTGTCTTCATATTTCCTTTTTTATTTTTTAAACAACCGTATTAGTTTAAGAATTCCCATATTATGCGCCATTTAAAGTGTACAATTCAGTAGCTTTTAGGCTGCTCACAGACTGGTGCATCTGTCACCACATTCAATGTAAAACCTATTCATCACCCCATCCGGAAATTCCACGTCTTTCGGCTGTCCCCCTCAGTCTGCCTAGCCTTCCAGCCCCAGGCAGCCACCAACCCACTTTGTCACTCTAGATCTGCCGCTTTGGATCTTTTATTTAAGTGGACTCCTATGACTTGTGCGCCTTTGTGCCCGACCTCTCTTAGTTAGCATATTGTTGTCAAGGTCTGTCCCTGTTGTAACCTGCGTGAGTGCTTCCTGTCTTTTCATCGTCTGCTGATGCTCCCTTGTGTGGATATACCGCATTGTATTTATCCATCAGTTAAGGATCATCTGGGCATTTTCCACTTTTTTGGCCATTAAGAATAATGCTTTGTGTGTGTTGAGTTTGAGAAGTTCTTTATAGATCAACACACACAAAACAGATAATCATGTCAAAGAATGGGCAGAAGACATGAACAGACACTTCTCCAATGAAGACATACAAATGGCTATCAGACACATGAAAAAATGTTCATCATCACTAGCCATCAGGGAGATTCAAGTTAAAAACCACATTGAGATACCACCTGACACCAGTTAGAATGGCCAGAATTAGCAAGACAGGAACCAACGTGTGTTGGAGAGGATGTGGAGAAAGGGGAACCCTCCTATGCTGTTGGTGGGAATGCAAGTTGGTGCAGCCACTTTGGAGAACAGTGTGGAGATTCCTTAAGAAATTAAAAATAGAGCTTCCCTATGACCCTGCAATTGCACTACTGGGTGTTTACCCCGAAGATACAGATGTAGTGAAAAGAAGGACCTTCTGTACCCCAATGTTCATAGCAGCAATGGCCATGGTCGCCAAACTGTGGAAAGAACCAAGATGCCCTTCAACGGACGAATGGATAAGGAAGATGTGGTCCATATACACTATGGAGTATTATGCCTCCATCAGAAAGGATGAATACCCAACTTTTGTAGCAACATGGACGGGACTGGAAGAGATTATGCCGAGTGAAATAAATCAAGCAGAGAGAGTCAATTATCATATGGTTTCACTTATTTGTGGAGCATAAGAAATAACATGGAGGACATGGGGAGATGGAGAGGAGAAGGGAGTTGGGGGAAATTGGAGGGGGAGATGAACCATGAGAGACTGTGGACTCTGAAAAACAATCTGAGGGTTTTAAAGGGGCGGGGGGTGGGAGGTTGGGTGAGCCTGGTAGTGGGTATTATGGGGGGCACACACTGCATGGAACACTGGGTGTGGTGCATAAACAATGAATTCTGTTACACTGAAAATAAATTAAAAAAATAAAAAATTAAAAATAATGCTGCAGTGAACATCGATACACAAGTTTCTGTATGATCATGTTTTTGTTTCTTTAGGGTGTATACTCAAGAGAGATGTGGCTGGATCATAGATTAACTGTGTGAACAGCTTATATGTTAATGTATTATATAAGTTATATATTATATAAATATATACTAAATATGCTATTTTTTATTTTAATCAACAGCATATGATGGTTACAGTTTCTCTACATCCTTGCCAACACCTGATATTATCTTTTTAATTTAAATTTGTTTTTATTACAACCATCCTAGTAGATGTGAAGTGGTATCCCACTGTGATTTTGATTTGCATTTCTGTCCTAATAATGTTGACCATCTTTTCATGGGGTTATTGGTTACTTGTTTATCTTGGGAGACATATCTATATCTTGTGCCCAGTTTTAGTTGGATTGTTTGTCCTTTTATCATTGAATTGTAATATCTTTTACATTGTCTCTAGTTTTGTGAAGCAAAATTGAGGCTAGGATACATTATTTTTGACTTTATAACTCAGAAATGAACCAATTAATCAAAATAAATTTTGAATTACCTAAAATAAATGAAACAAATCTGAAAAGTAGATTTGGAGTTAGGGGATATTAACTTTAAAAGGTGGTAACATTAGGCAGTTGCAGTCGTGCTCTCTGAGTTCCTGCCTACCTCCCCGCGCCGCGGGGATGGCCTCCCAGAACCGCCACCCAACTGCCGCCAGCGTCGCCGCCGGCGGCAAAGGAGCCGAGCCCAGCGGGGGCGCCGCCCGTGGCCCCGTGGGCAAGAGGCTAAGCAGGAGCTGATGACCCTCATGATGTCCGGCAACAAAGGAATTTCTGCCTTTCCTGAATCGGACAACCTTTTCAAGTGGGTGGGGACCATCCATGGAGCAGCTGGCACAGTGTATGAAGACCTGCGGTATAAGCTCTCCCTGGAGTTCCCCAGTGGCTACCCCTGCAACGCGCCCGCGGTGAAATTCCTCACACCCTGCTACCACCCCAGCGTGGACACCCAGGGGAACATCTGCCTGGACATCCTGAAGGACAAGTGGTCAGCCCTGTATGATGTCAGGACCATCCTGCTGTCCATCCAGAGCCTGCTAGGAGAACCAAACATTGATTGTCCTTTGAACACACACGCTGCCGAGCTCTGGAAAAACCCCACAGCCTTTAAGAAGTATTTGCAAGAAACCTACTCAAAGCAGGTCTCCAGCCAAGATCCCTGACTGTCCAGCCTCTCTCCTTGTGTTGTCTTTTTATTTTCTCCTTAGACAGTCTGTCTTTTTCTTCATTTCTATCTAGGACTGTGTATCTTAAGCTGTGGTGTCATTTTTGTTTTGTTTCTGTTTTTTTTTTTTTTTTATTTTTTTTTAAAAGATTTTATTTATCCACTTGACAGAGAGAGATCACAAGTAGGCAGAGAGAGTGAGAGGGAAGCAGGCTCCCTGCCGAGCAGAGAGCCCGATGCGGGACTCGATCCCAGGACCCTGAGATCATGACCTGAGCCGAAGGCAGCGGCTTAACCCACTGAGCCACCCAGGCGCCCTTGTTTCTGTTTTTAAATTAAGTCTCTGGTTGAGCCCTTGTGATGAATACATTAAATAAATACATTTTTTTAAAAAAAGGTGGTAACATTAATAAACACCACAAATCAAATTCTTGTTTAATTATTTTATCTGTTTAACATAATTCTTCCTGTGTATAAGAGTGTCAAATACCTAAATACTTTTCACCTCAGGAAGTCATTTTCTGCGACAAATGAGTAAGATTTCAAATAGTTTCTTCTTTCCCAAATAGTTCTGTTCTTTTCTTTAATTAAAAAAAAAAAAAGATTTATTTGAGAGAGAACACATGCGCACATGTGTGTGTATGAGCAGGGGGAGGGGGAAGGGCAGAGGCAGAGGGAGAAGCAGACTCCATGCTGAGCGTGATTGGGTGAGGGGCTCCACGGCAAGGCCGCAGAATCAGGACCTGAGCTAAAGGCAGACGCTTAACCGACTGAACCACCCAGGCAAGTCCCCCGTGGATGACACCAGCAGCCCAGCCCCCAGCCAGAACTGCAGCGTGGCCCTGTGGTGGTTGCAACATGCAAACCGCAGCGGCCCAGCTTTTTTTCTTAAAAGTACTTTAGAAAAAGGAAAATTTGTGTTGTTTTTTTTTTAAGATTTTATTTATTTATTTATTTATTTATTTATTTGACAGAGAGAGATCACAAGTAGGCAGAGAGGCAGGCAGAGTGAGAGAGAGGGAAGCAGGCTCCCTGCTGAGCAGAGAGCCCGATGTGGGGCTCGATCCCAGGACCCTGAGATCATGACCTGAGCCGAAGGCAGTGGCTTAATCCACTGAGCCACCCAGGTGTCCCAGAAAATTTGTGTTTTTAATTTATATTTTATATTTTTGCTCATCTTGAGAGGGGTCAGCCATTTTAATGACCTCAAATGATCCCACCAGCCTTAGGGCCTTCTCTGGACTGCTTCTGACTTGTGCTGTGACCGTGTTCATTATAATCTCAAAGGAGAGAAAAAGAACAACAGATCTTACCGGGAGCATTCTCTAGCTCTCTGTGTGCTTACTTCGCTGTACTCTAAGTAGTTGGTTTTACGAGATGTTAGAAAGGCCAAAGATAAAAAGTTTTTTTTTTTTCTTTCCTTTTTTTTTTTTGTTTATGCATTGCTGTTTTATTTTTTCATTTGTTTAAGTGTGAAACATGGTTGGTCAACAGTAAACTGGAATTGTATTTTGCTGAGTTCTTTAAAAAAGGAGATACAATTGCAT
Source organism: Meles meles (assembly GCF_922984935.1). Lineage (NCBI taxonomy): Eukaryota > Metazoa > Chordata > Mammalia > Carnivora > Mustelidae > Meles > Meles meles. The sequence goes on from NC_060070.1 coordinate 146,382,680, forward strand.
TTTTTAGCAACTCTGTTTCTTTGTATGTAGTGAATTATGAATAGTGACTTTTTCCCCCCCTTACCAAGATAGGAATTCAACTCACTGTCAGTAGAATGTATCTAATTAACCCAATTTTCAGTTATCTGCATGTAGAGATTACTCAAACCTGTTAAAAAGCTCTAGCTTTCCTTTGGCTCCTTGATAGTTTTTTTTTGTTGTTGTTTTTTTAAGATTTTGTTTATTTATTTGGAGAGAGAGAGAGCGCACGTGTGTGTGCATGAATGGGGGTAGGTACAGAGGGAGAGGGGGAAGCAGGCTTCCCGCCGAGCAGGGAGCCGGATGCGGGACTCAGTCCCAGGACCCCAGGATCATGACCTGAGCGGAAGGCAGATGCCGAACCAATTGAGCCACCCCGATATTCAGTTCTTTGATGGTTCTGTGTTGCCTCACCACAACTGGAGGGAGGCAGGACACGTGCAGTGGCCTGGGGGAGACATCTCGGCTCATACAGAGGTGGTGGCAGGGAGGGAAATGGACGCATTCCCATTATTCTGGAGGTAAAGCCCTTTGGCTGCAGTTGGATGTGCTGCAGGGGAGGGTGATGGCAAAGGAATGGTTAAAGATGATCTCAGGTCTCTGGTTTCAGCATTTGGGTAGATGTGCTGATCATGGAGATGGGAAGCCTGGAAGAGGTCACGTCATTTCCTTGCTGGCTCTCAGACACACGCCCCTGACTTTTCTCTCTCCTGTTCTTTACTGCTTGGAACTGCCTTTCTCAGTCTTCTCCACCGTTTGGGTTTTGTGGGTAGGACTGGCCAGTGAGAGGCGCTGATGGAAGATTGCAGGATAGGAATGGGGTAGAAGGCAGGTAATTTTCCTCCCCCTTTCTTTTGTTCCAGGTCATGTCCCAGGACACAGCAGTTTCATTACTTTGGCTTCCGCTCCTATCAGACAGCCCCTCCCTCTGGAAGCCGAGCTCGGGCTGGGCAGCTCCTGCCCGTGTTCTAGCCCCTGCCTATGATGGTGGCTTCTGGGCTCTTAGAATTCCACCTCTTCTGCTGGGTCCCTCCAGCCTTTGGGCTGCTGGTGCTTTCCCGCTGTTACTCATCTCAGGGTTGCTTCACCATTCCCTTTTGGTGTCTTGGCTTTTCCATCACCTGGGTAACCACATTTCTGTAGTTTCCTAAAATGTCTAGAGTGGTTTCCTAACTAGAATCTGATGAGTGAATGAATACAGGAGTGAAATTTGAGAGTCCAGTTTCGGAAATGATTTCTGTCAAGTTTAATATTTCTTTGATGCGTTCCAGTGGAGATGTTAGGGTGAGTGTTGAGTAGTGAGCTCAGTTGGTTGTCTGATCGGGAAGTACAAATGTGGGTGTTGTCTCTCAGTGTCATAGCAGTGTTCTAGACCATTGGAACGGTTGGGATCATCAGTGCGCAGGTGAGAAGAGAACCAAAATCTAGGTCCTCAGGAGCTCTATTTCGTGGAGGGCAGAGGGGGATGGATAAAATAGAGGGACTGGGCCGGGGGGCAGGGCGTGGTAAGAGGAAGACCGGAGAGTTGTGCTATTGACACCAGCTGGAAAGGGTGTTGCATGGCCTTGTGTGGCGGCTGTATCTGGCATTGGTATCTGTTCCCTTGGTGAAAGCGGTTTCCAAGAAAGAGTGAGCGTTTGAGGGTCTTCACCTAAATGAGGCAGTGGGGAGGGAATGGGAGGTGACAGAAAGTGGGCGCAAAGAGACTGTTCTTTCAAGATGTTTGACTCTAGGGTCATAGAGAAATGGGAAGATAGCAGGAAGATTAAGACAAGTTACAGTTTTTACAATTGCTTTTTTTGAAAATGCTTACTTTTTGGATAGGTTAAAAAATTAAAAATTATACAATGAATGAAGTCTTCCTCTGACCTTATCTCCCATAAGTAAATACTGTTCCCTCCTCCTCTTCGCAGGCATTGCTATTTATTTCTGATGCACATCCAGACACTTTTCATGCAGATGAATGCAAAGGCAGTGATGTGTTCTGGATTCCCTTTTTTGACCCCAGTGATAGCCTACTGTATGTATTTTGTCGCATCTTGTTCTTCGGGCAGGGGTCCTGGTGACCTCTCTGTATTAGGATTTAGATGTTATTCATTCTGTTTCTTCTTTTTGGGCGGCTTTATAGCATTCTCTGTTCCGAATGTACCGAAAGGTCTTCCACCATTCACCTCGTACTATCAAAAATAATGCTGAAGTGAATGACCTTGAATGACTTTGTTCATGTGCAGGCATGTTTGTAACCGGGCTGACTCCTTAGAAGTAGGACTTCTTGGTCAGAGGATACACAGTCACCATTTCAGGAGGTGCGGCCACATTGTGGGCATGGGCGCCATGGTCGTTGCCTGCTTCCTCCCAGCTTCGCCAGCACAGGTTAACACGCTTTTGGGATTTTGACACTCGAGTGAGTGAAATTTGGTATAGTTGTGTTGTTTTTTTCTCCCTTAGCGCTTTTAACTTTTACTTATTTTAAGAATGGGATTGATCATCTCTTCTTGTATACTCAAGAGCCACATGTGTTTCTGTTCTACGTGAACTCTGAAGTTCATATTCTCCGCCCAATTTTTTTTTTTTTTTGCCCTGTTCGATTTTGGTCTTATTAATTTTTGACTTTTACTCATTAGGCCTGAGGGCCTAAAAGCTCCCATGTGGCAGGAATGGCAGCCTGCAGGATGGGCACGATGGGCAGGAGTTTGGGGAGACGGGTAGTGACCGGATCATGAAGTGCCCTTACATGTCCATTGCTTCATATATTGGCTCTTACTTTATAAACCTATTTAGCATGTAGACATAGATATCCTGTTAGGGATGCCTTAGGTGGAGTGACTTCTGAGCTAATTATGTGTCAGGATCAACAGAGCAATTTAATTTGGAATGAGGATGGGGAATATTAGCAGTGTTCTTTTCTACATAGTAAGTAAAAGGTCTGTCTTGCACTCGGATTTTGATTACGGCCAGCCCTACTTAGCTATGTAATTAGTTTTCAGTAGTTATTGGTAGAGTTTTGCCACTATGTCATTTACTTGTCATTTAAAGGGAAAACAAATGTTCTTTTCCCTTCATGCAGTAAACAGAGTTCAAGCTGACCCTTGGCTTCATCTTATTTCTGTGAAACACTCAGCAGGACTGTTCTAAAAGAACAGACTTACTATACAAGTCATCTCCAGGAGTAAGTGCTTCCCCATAGGAGCGCCTGTGTTGTGCTCCACCCAGAAACACACCGAGCAGTCCCCAGCACTCCACGCTGTCAGGCCTTGCCTGTTTCCAGCTGGGGACTGGAGATAGTCGGTCTCTTTCTTTCAATTCTCCTCTCCCTTCTCCCTTCTTCTCCCCTCCTCATTCCTCCTTTTCCTTCCCCGTTTTATTCTTCCCTTCCTCCTACCGCTCCAACCCTAGCTGGCTAAAGGCAGGATATCTCATGGAAATATTTTTTAAAGCTTTTATTTTATTTTATTTTATTTTTTTTTGAGAGAGAAAATGAGCGCATGAACCTGGCAGGGGTGGGGGGAAGGAAGGACAGAGGAGAAGGAGCCCAATGTGGGGCTTGATCCCAAAGTCCTGGGATCATGACCGGAGCCAAAGGCAGATGCTTCACGGACTGAGCCACCCAGGGTCTCCCCTCATGGATCATTTTAATTGCTTCTGTAAAACAGATTTTGCAGACACGGTTACTGCATTCTTTGCATTACACAGTTGCTATGGAGAACAACGAATGGGATGAAGAGGAAAAAAATTAATCATTCTACAGAAATTTATTTTGCCTTTTATTGCTTTTAAGAAATTATTTTTAAATGTGCACCTTAACAGTGCTTTTAAATTCTCTTACTAAAGCATACTGTATTCTCTGAGTTTGTAGTAGGCATCCAGTGATTTGTATCACAAAAATACAACTCTCTGGGCATGATTAAGCATAATGGACATTTAAACTGTTTCGACTTGTCTTCCAGACTTCTGTGGTAGAGACTCCCCCAAAATGCTTGCGGGGTTTAAAACAATCAACATTCCCCCCCCCTTCATTTTGTTCTTGGTGAATTTTTTTTTTTTTTTTCGCATAAGCTTGCTTAACTGCCTTACTTAAATCCACAAATAGGCTCCTCACCCCGTTTCCTGCTGCCCCTCTAGGTGACTGTGCAGTGGAACAGTTGTGTAAGATAAACCTTGTGCTCTGAGTAGTGTTGACGTGAACCAAGGCCATCTCCTCTGTAATGTGGCCATTATGCGTAAGCCTGCAGGGAGATGGGGAGATCGGTTGTTGTGAGAGTCAGCTTGTGCTTTGGAGTAACAATCCTGTGCTCATCATTAATTCTCTCTTTATTTGCATGTCTCCCACGGATTATAGGAGGCCGAGAACTGACATGTTCAAGATCTTGGAAATTTTGGAAATAGCCAAATGGTTCCTTTTGAAGCCTGATTATTAGCTGTCTTAGAAATATCATGAGGAAAAAAAAAAAAAAAAAAGAAATATCATGAGGCGACCCAAGGCCATGTAATACTTCTTTATTTTGTTTTTAGATATTGTCTGTATTATTTTTGATCAAGAGGCAAAGAGCCACTAATGGGGCATTCTAATTTTCTTAAGTTTATAGTCTCTGGAGTCAGTTTGTCTGGATTTCTAATCCTGGGCCCCCCCACCCCTTGCTGTGTGATTTTAGGCAAGTTACTTTTCCTTTCCAAGTCTCAGATTCCCTGTCTACAATTAGAGTAAAAATGAACCTACCTCAAATTGGGAAGATTAAGGGGAAAAAAGTGAGTATGATCTGCTTGGCTCATTGTTGGATGCATGATACGTACTCGATAATGCTAGCTATTATCATTACTGCTAATCAGATTTTTATTACTTTAGATTTAAAAGCAATTTTTCTTGTGTATATAAAGAAATAGTTTGGAAAGTAATGCATTTTGATTAAAACAAATAATAGTTTGTTTTTCTCTCCTCACACTCAGTGTAGGTGGTATGCCAATGACCATCATTTTCTTGGTTCAGTGAGTACAAAAGCTTTTAGCAGTGGGGAAAGAAGTCCCCCAGAAAATGTTTATCAGGTCACTGTTTTCATGATGGATCTCAGCAGGGAAATAGCTTTTTATATTCTCACCTTAAAATGAAAGAACACTATTGATTCTAAGCTCTCTGGAAAAGGAAACTTAAAAAAAAATTAAAAGCTTTGATCAAAAGCAATACATACTTTAAGAAAGTCAAGCCGTGCAGATGGATATAAATGAAATATTCATGTGCCCCTCCTCAGGATTACACTTTATACAGTTATAAAAGGAATGCCCATGCAAGTTTGAAGACAGAAGAGAGAAAGAATATGAAAGGAGTACATAAACAACTCGCCCTTCATCTGGCTCCCAAGGGCAAACACCTCAGTGTCTTGTATATGCTTCCAGAAGTTTTCTTTCCTTAGAATGGAATTTCCCTTCGTAAAAAACAAATAACAAGATCTGCTGTCTGTACCTTGCTTTCTTTTACCCGATGATTTAACAATGATTATTATAAATCAGCATTTAGTGGCGTATCTTGCTTTTTAGACAGCTCAGTAGTATTTTAGCAGTAGTCTCATAATTTATTGAAACATTTTCCATATAATGGATATGTAGGCTTTCTGGAGTTTTTGCTTTGTCAGTAACGTTCACTGAGGTTTTAAAAATTGGTTATTGGTCTCGGTATATGTGTGTATATTTGTATGTGTACACATATGTGTGTGTGTAAATACGCATGTGTGTGGTACCAGTAGCTCTACAAGCAGGTCTTAGAGAAATTCTGATGCACATTTAACTTTTTGAGAGCTTTTCCCACATTGGCATTCCAGAGAGTTTCCTGAGTGTAGACAGCAGCAAAGTTGCCAGTTTCTCTGTTCCTTTACTAACACTAAATAATATCATACCTTCAAGTATTTTCCAATGCGATAGGAGAATATAAGGTTTTTATTTCATTTTGCATTTAAAAAGTTGAGTGAGATCAATGTGTATCATTTTAAATTCCTAACAGATCAAAGATCTACATGTAAAACCATATGTGTATTAGGAGAAAACATTGGCAAACTCCTAAGGAATCTGGGAATTGAGGAAACTTGCTAATTATGACTCAAAATCCAGAAGCAGTAAGAGAAGACGTTGATGAATCTGATATCCTGGAAATAAGAATATACAAAGATAGTCTACTAAAAAAAGTAAAATGACATACTGGAAAAAATAATGTAATCTATTATAGACAAAGAATATTTCCTCTGTGTGTGTGTGTGTTTGTATTTATTAGTAATAAAACTTGAGATAAAAATGACTGTTTGACCCGAGGGAAAAAGAAGGGCAAAAGACATGAACAAATGGAAAACATTAACGAAAATTGCAAATAACCCTGAAATACATGAAACGATGTTCAACTTCTTCATAATAAGAGACATGTGTATTAAAACCTCCCTGGATGCAGTTTCTTGGCGGATTGGCCTAAGTACAGAGGTTTGATAGCACAGTCCATGGGCATTCTCGTGCACAGCTCACAGAAGTGCAAGGTGGCACACGCTTTTGGAGAGGAATTTGAAAGGGTAATGGCATGACATATGAGTTTATCCTATGACAACAATCCCACCTTTTGGGACTTGATTCCAAAGGTAATCTGGGAACAATACAAGATGGTATTTGCACCGTAGTCTTCATTACAGCACTCTCTGTCATAGTGGAAGCCTGAAAATAGCCCGGTCTTGGTGCCCAGATTCCATCTGGCTGGTCCGAAGTTTGTTCCTTTCCAGACCAGCCCTGGTGTCGCAGCTGTGACGCTGGCAATATTTGACCGACGGGCAGATGACTTTCATCTGCATATCGGGTTACTTGTGCTGGAGGCCACATCCCAGAAAGGTAGACATCTTTCTTGGATCCTCTTCAAGCCTCCAAGCTGGGAGTCTGCTGACTGCGCCTCCCTTCGCTGGTTCATTGTAGCCCCTCTCTCGTAACCGCTTCTTCCATAACTGCTTCTCTTCCAGTGCACTGGAGAACCTGACACGAGTGCTCCGATTAAAGCCAACCTTAAGGCTTGACCTTCTCTTTGCACATAGTTAATCTGCTAACCAAGTCTTCCACCAGTGGTAGTATGGTTGGCCATTTATTTAATTTTGGGTGATGGGGTCGTGGGAAGGCAGGTCTTGCGGCATTTCTTGGTTGTTCTAGATGGCCGCCACGCTAAACCAGCTTCTTTCTCTTTCAGACGCCTTTCACTCCTACCCTAGTAATTTTAATATTTGAGGTTGGCATGTAGCTTAAAGTTGGTAAGAACGTGACTGCCGTTTTCCACGCCTCTTGAAGAGCTGTTACTAAGTCGATAGTGTTTCTGATCGGTGTTGGCTTCTGAAAACCCGGAAAATGTGTTTGTAAGGGGGCAAAGCAATAAAGAGTCTGCATTCTTTATTGGCAAACAGCCATATACAGTTCCTCCTCTCTCCCCTTTTGTGGTGTTTGTTTTCTGTGTTACTTAGTAAAGCAGGGCCTTTGAGTGATTGTGGGTTGGTACAGAGATGCAGATATCCTTCTCGAACTTTCAACATTTAACATAATTGTTCCTTTTTCAAATACTTTTTTCTCTGGATTTCTGTAACACCATGTTTTCTGTTTTGTTTTTTTTTTAAAATCCTCTTAATGTGCTGCTCCTTTCCAATACCCCTTTCCCTTCTTTGCAAGATCTTTCTGTCTTCCACTGCTTTCTCTGTACTCTTTTTTTCCTCCTGTAATTCCTTGTTAGGTGAGCTCATCCATTTCCATAAATTCAGGTATTTTCTGTAGGGTTTTGATTCTCACATTTGTTTATGCAGCCTGAAAGACTCCCCTGAGCTTCTGTTTCTTTTATACCAAGCCAATCAGTATTTCTAGTTGGATATTTAATAGGTATCTCAGACAGAGGGTACCCCCTTCCCCCAAGAGCCCTGTCGATTCTCTTGGCCCCAAATCTGTTTCTTTCTAAACTTTACTCATTTCAGTACACGGCGTCACAAACAACTGAGGCTCAGGCCCAGATTCCTTCCATGTGCTTAGGAATCCTACTTGATGCCTCCTTGCACCGTTCCTACCTTATCCGTCGGTGAATTCTCTTGATTCTGCCTCCGAAATAGGCCCCCATTTGCCTTCTTGCTTTTGCCATCGCTGTGATCCCAGTGCATGTTCTTTCACATATTCCTACTTACACCCATGCGTCGGCTTCCAACTGATTTTCTTGCCTTTACTTTTTCCCCATTTGTCTTCACTTTTGCCCCATCTGTAGTCTTCATGGCACTTCCAGAATGGGCTTTCCAAAGTAGCAATTAGGTGTTTGAAACCCAATGGTGACTTCCTGTAATTTTTACAATACAATGTGAAGTTCTTAACTTGCCAAATACTCTGGTTGCGGCCTGCCTTTCCCACCTTTTCGTCCTCACTTTCTCTGTGTCCAGTCCAGCTACACTGGTCCCTCTGGTCCTAGAACACGAGAAGTTCGCTCTTATTTCATGGCCTTTATACTTGCAGGATTTTCTTCTTGAAATGCTCTTTCTTCTGGTTTTTGCATGTTCTTTGCATGGTGTTTCATTACTTGAGTCTCAATCTTCTGACCTAATTATTCTTTGTCTCATCATTTTAATAGCATTGACCAGTACCTGAAATTACTTGTTTTTCTGTTTTTTTGTTTTCATCAGACTTCCTCCTCAAGACCTAAACTCCTTGAGGGTATAGACTCTTCTCATAGCCATCTCCCCTGTGCCTGGAGGAGAGAGGAGTGCCTGGCGTATAGTAAATCCTCATTGTGTTATGGTGGTTTACTGACTGATTTTTGCTTGTAAATAGTGTGTTTTGACAATAATAAGTTAAGATATACTAACAGAAAACTGTATTTGGAAATAATTGGTTAAGAAACTCTTGTGTTCATTGGAACGGACGTTCTCTTTTGAGGGGTGGTCAAAAAGTTGGGTAATTTTGTAGGCATTTTGGTATATTCATTGGATTCCTGTTGATGGCAGTTAGATCACAAGCATAGTATTGAGTTTGTTTTGAAAGTCTGTACATTCCAACATTGACAGCATTTCAGACAAAGTAGAATAATTTGCCTTACTTTCAGCTGGAGTTCTCCTTGAGAGGGCTTTGTTGTGGTATGTATTGTATTGTAAGCGTTATCTGTACTGTGAGAGGTGGCTGGGTTGAGTAGAAGAATGTGCCAGGATACAAAGCTGGCATCTGGCACAGATAGTTCTGTCTTTAGGTTTTTGCTGTTTTTTGTTTTTAAATATTAATTTAAAAAATATTTATTTTAGAGAAAGAGAGAGAGAGAGAGCACATACACAGGGAGCATATGCAGGGAGAGGAGCAGAGGGGGAGAGAGCATCTCAAGCAGGCTCCATGCCGAGCTCAGGAATCTCAAGGAGACTCTGAGCTGAGTGTGGAGCCTAACGTGGGGCTCGATCTCACGACCCTGAGATCACAACCCGAGCTAAACCAGGAGTTGGACACTTAACTGACTGACCCATCCAGGTGCCCCTATTTGTTTGTTTTAAGTAACTGCCTAGTCTTTATTTATTTAATTTTTATCCTGTTTTTGGTCAGTCATTCACGACCCTTTCTTATCTGTGCCACACGCTGCTCATAGTTTAGCGTCGTCTTTCACAATTCAGTGTTCACTCAGTGCATGTTTAACGGATACCTATCAGGTGCCGGGGCCATATGTAGTGAGTGCTGGGCGTATAGCTGTGAGCAAGATAAAGTTTCAGCCCTAAGTATTTGTTAAATAAACTGGCGACTTTCTTGAAGCTTATTCCTGAAGACGAGCATTGCCTGCAGAGCTTTAACAGATGGTGGAAGTGCCGTACGCTTGCGGTCCCACGTTAGCTCTCACCCTTCTCTCTTGAACCTATGTGTGCTCGTTCAGTGTCCCAGGATGTCTGAGTGCTTGTTCTTGCCCCTCACTGTGCTAGGCCCTGTACATTCAGAGGGCAGCAGATAAAAATGTTGTCTTCAGCATCTCTTAAATAGTCTGGAAAAATGAGTTATTGTAGTACAGAGTGTACCGTGCTAGCAGTCTATGCCCAGGCTGCCGTGGGAGTGCAGAGAAGAGGTAGCTGCAGACCTCAGGCTCCAGCTGAAGGATGAGGAGGAGTGAGCCAGGTAGGTAGGAAACAGAGATACTCTAGCGGGATAGAGTAGTGTAGGCCTTAGGAATTTCGGGTGGTTTGGTGTGGCTGGACAGATGAATCTAGGGAGAAGTTAATATTGATGTGGGGGAGGTGGTTGGATCTGGAAAGTCCTCAAACACCACTGGAAATCATCAGAAGATTGAGATTAGAGGTGCCACGAGGTGGGGGGGGGTGATTGGAAGGGAACTAGGGGAGGGATGTAAGTACCCATCATTTCTGAGTCTGAGCAGGGAAGTGACGTGGCCAGATTTCTCAAGGAAAGGATCACTCTGGCTGTTGGGAGGGCAAATAGACTGTGAGGTGTGGCTGGAGGATAGAAATGGGAGGAGTGAGACAGGGTAGGAGGGGTAAATAGTAATAAGCACCTTCTGTTGCCTTTAGTCGATTCAAGAATTTTTTGTTCTTGTCTTTATAAAAATATTTCACGGTTTTTATAATCAAATGTTTGGAAAAAAATTTTTGCCAGTTCACCAGAAGTTTTGATGTGCTCGCCCTCCGTTTGGCATCATGCTGTCACTTGGGGTTCCCTTCGCAGGTGGAGAATGTGTGCGCAGACATCCATTTGTCCTCCTGGTTCTTCATGTCTCTGACCTTAGCTTATGCTCCTACATCGGCATACATGGAAGGTGCTGCGGTTTTCACTTTTGGTTTTCCTTTCATTGTGGTCATCCCGTTTTAATGAGTGTGTCCCGCTAGGGATCAAGGTAGTGGGAATAGCAGTGAACACATGAGGCGTTTACAAAGGCCTTTCATAAACTGGATGGGTTGGGGTTATTGGTTGCTTTGCCGGTGAGTTTATCACAGTATGGCGGCCCCTCTCCCTTACCTGTGGTTTCAGTTGCTTACGGTCAACCACAGTCCAGAAGCAAGTGACCTCCCCCCCCCCCCCCGCCGCCCCCTTGCCGTATTGCTAGAAGGTCAAGTAGCGGCCTGCTGCTGCATCCCAGTGCAGGTGTTCACGTCCCTTCATCTCCTCACATGGACGTCTTATCCTCTCATCACGCAGGCATTTACCATCTCCCAGCAGCACAAGAAGAGGGGTGAGCAGAGTGCAATAAGGTATTTTTACAGAGAGGGAGAGAGAGAGACCTGTTCACATAAGTTTTTTTTACAGTATGTGGTTATAATTGTTCTATTTTATTATTACTGTTATTTTCTTACTGTGCCGAATTTATAGATGAAACTTTATCACAGATCTGCATGAGCAGGAAAACTATAGCATCTTTAGGGTTCACTGTTACCTGTGGTTTCTGACATCCCCTGGGGAGTCTTGGAATGTGTCCCTGTGGATGCGGCGGGGGCTGGGGGGGAACCACATACAGAAAAATATTTGATCAAATTGATGAGAGGAATGAAAGTCTCACTTTGAGGTAAATCATGAACTTTTTCAGGGAAGACAAAGTATATTTTTAATAACTTCTTAGGCTGCAGAATATTCGGTATATGAAAATATCTGTGCCTGAAACATACTGACACAGTCTAAAAGGGGGCAATGAATTTGCGTACTCAGAAGGAAGGTGAGGCCGGTTCCACTTCAGTTTTTGGAAGTTTTAAAATACTCTCAAGTATCAGGGCTCCTGGGTGGTTCAGTGGGTTAAAGCCTGTACCTTCGGCTCAGGTCATGATCTCGGGGTCCTGGGATCGAGCCCCCCGTTGGGCTCTCTGTTCAGTGGGGAGTCTGCTTCCCTTCCTCTCCCTGCCTCTCTGCCTACTTGTGAGCTATGTCTGTCAAATAAATAAATAAAATCTTTAAAAATAAAATAAAAATACTCTCAAGTATTGAATATAAGGGAAGAAAATGCTTACTTTCTTTATATTTTAAATGAAAAGATACAGTGCAGGGTATACATTTTTATATTTCCCACTCATATTTCCACATGCTGTCTAGCAGGCACCTTGTGTCAGGCAGTTATGGGTTTACGTGACTGCCCATGGCCTCTGTCTGTCTCAGTGCTGTGCGAGTAAGCTGTGATTAAGTGTGATACTGAAATTTCTATTTTGTATTTGTTTTTTAATAGAAAATGCATCAGACGCAGATTTATGGCTCCTGAATAGTTGTACTGTAAAAAACCCAGCTGAAGACCACTTTAGAAACTCAATTAAGTAAGTGGAAGTTGTTTTTTTCCTGTTTTTTTTGTTTGTTTATTTGTTTTTTAAATATAAGTGAAGATAAGTTCAGGAAATCTACTTAAAAAAAATTCCCTAATAATATAAATATTTAGTGTGTATCAAAAAGAGTAGGAGTTGGACTTGTAAGATTATACTGTTTTGACTTTGTCTGATAAAGAATGAAGCTTTACTGTGCACTTTTGCTGATAGGTGATTTGAATATCTGTGAAGGTGGTGAATTAAAGGTGATTTGAATATTTATTGATTATCAGCCATGTCCTCTTTTCAGGGAGTCCAGTCCACACTTTTTGGGCCGACTTGAAACAGTCCTTCCTTTTTCTCCCTTTCCTGCCCTTTAGCACAATGCTAGAAGCTAATGATGCCTGGCTTTCAAGGGAGTCACCGTTCATGGGGGCAGAGTGGCATGCGAGTCCTTGCTTCTTACCGTGTTCCCTCAGGTTCACGTGAAAGAGGCCTCCTTTCTCACATGTGCCCTAACTCTTGTCCCACTCACTTTCTCAGAAACCTTGCTTTATAAATTATGTCCTTATTTTTCTGTGTTTTCAACCTCTCTTAACTCCATGGATGCCTTCTCTCGGGTATTGAAACCTGCTCTAGGGCCCCCTTTTAGCTGTTGTTCTGTTTCCCTTCTCGCCTTCCCAGCCTGACTTCTCCTCACTTCACGCTCAAGCTCAGCCCCATGGGTTTTATCGTGAAATACAGCAAACCAAATAGATCAAAAGTTTATGAAGCTTGTACAGTTTACATAGTAATGATAGACTCAACACCTGTATATCTACCACCCAGCCTAAGAAATAGAACATTGCCAAGACTTCAGAAACCACCACGTGTCCCTGTTGAATCCTATCTCCATGGAGTCATCTTTATTTTGATTTTTGTGTATCGTTTCTTTTTAGTAAGTTTACCATTTATGAAGACTATCTCTAAACAACGTGTGGTTTAGTTTTGCCCTGTTTGGAACTTTATTTATTGGGTATCACGCTCTGTGTGTTCTGAGGTTTGCTTCTTTTCCTCATTAGGATTTTAGATTTATCCTTTGATGGACGCGAAATCACTGGTCATTCTTACGTTTTCCCAGTGTTTTGCTTTTATGAACACTTCTGCTGTGAATATTTTGAACGTGCTTTCTGGTGTGCCTGTGCAAGAGTTATTTTAGTTTATGTACTTAAGAGTTGAATTATTGGGTCGTGTGTGTGTTCAGACTTTAGTAATGTCAAGCTCCTTCTCGTGGACGGGCATGCCGGTGTTCACTCTGAGCGGTAAGGGATGTGTGGAGTTGTTCTGTTTTCTTGTCAGCTCTTCATATTGTCAGATTTCTAAATTTTTGCCAGTCTTGTGGTATAGGTGATATCTCACTGTGGTTTTAATTTGCATTTCTGTGACTCCTGATGATGTTGAACATCTTTTTATATGTTTATTAACCATTTAGACTTACTTTTTTTGTGAAATGGCTTTTTAAATATTTTTTCCTGTTGGGTTGTCTTTTTTGTGGGATTATTTTATGTATTCGGTCTACTAATCTTTCCGTGTTATACAGGCTGCAAACATCAGTTGTGGCTTGCCTTTTCACTTTCTTTGATGGTATCTTAGGATGAAGAGAAATTCTGGGTTAAAATTTATTTTTTTCTTTTGAGTCTGTGCTCTTACTATTTAAGAAGACTTTCTCTGTCTTGGAGTTAGGATATTCTCCAGTATTGTCTTCTAAATATCTCATGGTTTTTACTTCTTATGTTTAAATTTGTAATCCATCTGGAGTTAATTTTTGTGGTGTGGTCCCAGGAAGAAGGTCCAGTTTTATTTTATTTCCATGTAATTACTGAATTTCTTCAGTATCTTTTCTTGTTTCTTAAAAATCCATTCTTTCCCCTTTTTTCTAAGTATTGCCCACTCTGTCATGTTGAGTGTCCGTCGATGTTTGGGTCTGTCCCTGGACTTTCTCTTTGGTTCCATTGACCTCTTTCTTTATTCTGGCACGATTCTACACAGTCAGTGATTAATACAGATTCATACTAAGCCAAAATATTTGTTAGACATCAAGAGTGTCTTGGCTTTTCTCAGTCCTTTGTCCTTGTATATAAATTTAATACCAGGTTCGAAGTTCAAGGAAAATGCTGTTGTGATTCTGATTGTCATTAGAGAGACTATCTTGATGACTTAGGAGAATTGGCATCTTTATCTACATTTTGAGTTTTCCAGTTCATGACTAAGGTATGTAGGTCTCCTCTGACCCTCCAGAAGTGTGTAATTTCTTCCTCTAGCATCTCTGGATGTTTCAGATCTTTCTACTGACAATGTAGGGACAGCTGCATTGTCCCAGCACCATTATTAGTATTGTTATTTCTAAACCTGTCCTCCTTTTACCTGTGCAGTAATTTTTTTTGCTGTTACACTACTATACAAAGTAATTTAAAAGAAATACTCATTTTCTAGCTGTGTTTGCTCCCTCGGTCTCTCGGGATTGATTCCTGGAGCAGTGCACAGGCTGCTGGGGTGAAAGGATGAGCATAGATCACGGCTGGCGAGAGCTGTGCCAGTGGAGGGGCTGTTGGCCTCATCTCCCGGGGAGGCACTTGGATTTGGAAGGAAGGAGTTGACTGAAGAAGGAAGAATTCTTTCTACTTTCAACATTGTCGAGTAGGACTCCGAGCCCCGCGGCTTGAATGCAGTGGGGAGTGCCCGACAGGGAGTGCAGCTGGAGGGAAGGTGTGTTTTGGTTTTGAACAGGCCGTTATTGGAAGCCACAGCTAAGTACTCTGATAAAGTGATGGTCCTGTTTGATCCTTATCGAGTGCTGGGCGCGTCCGAAATGCTGTCCTTAATTGGGCATCACCCAGCGCAATTCTCTCAGTCTGTCCCTGACTTATAGGTGACAGTTTTATTCTGCTTCTGCAGACGAAGCGTCTCTTTTCCAGAGAAAGTTCTCATACATAGAAGACTGGTCATAAATGCGGGAGTGGGGACTTTTAGCCTAGGCAGCCCAGAGTCACTGTGTTTAACCATTTTATTGCTGTGCTTCCCAGGAAAAGCTGTCAGGTAAGTCGTTATCAGAGACCAGGACTGAGAGATAAAGATTTTATATTTTTTTGCATAGAAGTGATAGTTGAATGGGATGGCATCCTCAAGTCAGAAACTACAGAACGGAGACGAGTTCTTACTGGCACCGTGGTGGGAAGCAGAAGAGGTGGAGGCGATGTGGGGTGGGCCCCAGGGGGCCGAGCTGTGGTCCGAAGGCGGCGGCGGAGGAGGAGTGACAGCGGGCCCAAAATGATGATTCCCAGATGCTGCTCGTTTCCAAAGAATGCTTTTCATTTCACGAGAAGTCTGTCATGTCCCCGGGTTATCTCCTCTTTCCCTCTGAGAAAGGTAAATAAGATGTAAAGATATTTTGGTGCTGCTGATACCCCCTCAGTCCAGAATCCAGAGAATTTAGTTTCTCGGATTCTCCATTTTGTAACGTAACGAATGGCTGTGCGGCTAGACTGTTTCTCAAAGTTTATTTAGAACCTCAAATATAGCTTGTGTCAGTGGGTTTTGTTATGTACATGAACCAGGTAGTGAGTGTGGTTCTCAGTCATGACCCGGTGTTTGAATGATTCAGTGAAGTAATCCCGTAAGAGAGCTGTCATTTGAACCACTGCAGAGCGGGTGCCGGCCAGCATAGGTTCCTTTAATGCGCTCTTCTGCTTGATTGAAAGAAAGTGTAAAAACAGGGTTACAGGTGATTAAATGTTTTCTTTTTTTTTTTTTTAATGGTTTTGAAGGCTTTTGATAATCACAACTAGTTCTTGTTAACGGAACACCAATGTTAACATTTGTTTTGTTTCCAGAAGAAGTATAATCTGGTAAAAGACACAATAACAATTAGCACTGAGAAAATGTCAAATTCAAGGGACATGTGTACGTTTAGGGACGTTCGGTGATAGATTACCTTCTCTTGTCAAGCTTTTCACTTCATTCCCATGCCTTCTCCCTCGTCATCACCATCCCCTAACAAAGGAAAATGAAGATGGATACTTGTAAGCTTTAGCGTTCCTTACATTACACTGTATCCTTTCCCTTCGGCCTCCTC
The DNA here is from genome assembly GCF_922984935.1 of Meles meles. NCBI lineage: Eukaryota > Metazoa > Chordata > Mammalia > Carnivora > Mustelidae > Meles > Meles meles. Next base: position 146,399,039 of record NC_060070.1, read on the forward strand.
TCTCACCTGGGTTCTTTTAAACTAGTGAGACAACACTGAAATTCTAGGAGAGTCTGATGGACTGTTTCCCTTCTCCTTGTTCTGCTTCACTTCATCCCGTAAGCTCAAATTTAGAGATTCACAAAGGTGAGCCTAGATCTTGCACAAAAAATGATGGTGTCACTTTGCCACTCATTCCTGAGTGTCGTCATTTCTGACCTGCCTTTTTGTCTCTTCCAGTGTATGTCTGGTATTTAATAGTTTGTCTTTAATCACTTATCATCTCAGTTTTCTCTGTTGAGCCACCAGCCAGTCAACTGTTTCATTTTAACAGGAACGAAGATAGATAACTTTAAGGGATTTACCCTCTTTTATGTGATTGATAACCATCGATATTAAGATTCTTGAATCATTGATCTCCTTGATTCAGATCCATGAATTGTGTAATCCTGACAAGGTAGCCGTGGACTGATTCCCGCCACTTCCCACCGCTTCCCGCCACCCCCCTCCCATGGTGGTGGTCAAACTTCACGCTGTGTATTGTAGGGAGTTTTATTTAAGGCGGGCCAAAGAGAATATTGGCTTAAAATTACTTGGAAGTCTTCATTTTATAACTAGTGCTGATAAAATGTTCCGTTTTTAAATAATTCCCTAATCTAGGCAAAGTAGCGTATCTAATAGGAAAATATCTGTCTGTGTTTGTCTGTAGGCAGGGCTGCTCAGTGCTTTATACTGGCTGTCTTCTGGTTGATCGGATTATGAGGGTTTTTACAGTGTTTGTGTTAGTAGTGTTCAGATTGATAAGGAGTAGGAGTGTTAGTAGTGAAAATGGAGTTGAGTGATTTCTGCGGGGAGGGGCTGCCTTTTGAACTTTGAAATCTTAGATGCTGTTGCCTTCAGTAATTTTGAAAAAAGTCGCTAATGAGCCCCATATTTTGTGATGGCAGCCTGTTGGATGTATACTCTTTCTTCTTGAGCCTTTGGTAGTTGCCCTGTCCTTGTTTTATTCATTACACCAATTTGATTTAGACAATATGGCCTTTAACTTGAGGGGCTCTTGAATAAATGAAAAAGATCAAAAGTTTCAAAAAAATAAAATTTGCTCTTAATGAGAGTATCAAATAAGAAAACTCCTTTGGTTAATGCTTTATAGAAATGTGGGATCTTTTCTGTGCCACCTAAAGGAGGTCATTCAGAGGCTGGTGAAAATAAACACATCTTGTGTGTTCTATATAAATGACAGAAAGAATAGCCAGCTTGCTTTGATCATGGACTGTCAACCTCTGTTTGACCTTGGGCGTTATTAACCCAAACGGGCAGTGTGGTTTAGCCATGCTGATAGTGGGTAGACAAGAATCACTAGTTCTTTGAACCACCTTTGCTATAGAAATAAATGGTAATGTTAAAGGGATGGTTTAGACATCTGAGTGAAATTACTCGAAAGAACAGTTAGGATATAAGGAGGAGTGAACAAAGAGGAAAAGTTTGTGTTGAGACAGAGTGTTGAGTAACATCTTTTGGGTATAGTATGTTCTGTTGACAGAACATAGAAGTTAATGGACGGTCATTCTTACTACGAAATGATTTTTTTGCTTTACGTAGATTTAACCTGGAGTTCTTCATTGTGATAGTATTCTTTCAAACTGGATTTGTGAAATGTTTTAAAACTAACTTAGGAAGAACAGAGAAGTGCTTGGCCTTTCAGTTAGTAATTATCCAGTTTATAAGGAAATTAAAAAGACCGATTCTGTTGTTCACCTAGATTCATTAGCCATCAGTTATCTTTTTCTTTTTCTAATAAAAATAATTGGCACTGAAAGACAAAGTAACAGTAGGCTTTAGTTTGGGCCTTTTGCAAAACACAGGTCAGGTGACCCAAGTTGTTCTGTTAAACTAGCTTTTTATACTGTACATTGTGTGATTTTTTTTTTTTTTTTTAAACTTAGATGTTTTAGTTCTGGCTTCTCTAGTTGTATGAGATGCCTTTGGGTCATTGTGTATTTTAGATCCTTGCTTAAACTGTCTGTGGAAGCCACCGGAGGCCCTGTGTGATCTTATCACTCACAGCCTCATGGTGTCATTCTTCCCTGCTCGCCAGAAAGTTCCCTCCGTACGGAACGTTAGTTTGGAGTTTTGGACCATTGGGCTGAGTATGTGTTGTAGACCAGGTGTGGGTCTCCGAACAGCGCTGTGCTGACATGAGTTTACATTTCCTCCTATCATTTGCCCCTCATCTCCTTCACTTGGGTAGATACTGTCTGTGTGCTGATTACTTGCACATTTCTGTTTCCGACCCTGATCTCCCCGTCTAAGATCCAGACCTGTGCATCCCACTGCCTCCTGGCCTTCTCTATTCAGATGATTCCCAGACATGTCTGGTTATCACATGGAACCTTTTCCCCAGCTGCTGTGTCCCCTCCTGTTGCCTGTCCTGTTTGCTTGCACTGTCCTCTTCCAGATAGTCTCTGAGTTTTCTTTGATTCCTTTACTTCTAAAATATCTTTTCCTGGGACGCCTGGGTGGTTTAGTCGGTTAAGCATCTGCCTTCGGCTCAGGTCATGATCCCAGGGTTCCGGGATCAATCCCCACATCGGGCTCCTTGCTCGGTGGGGGGCCTGCTTCTCCCTCTGCCTGCTGCTCCCCCTGCTTATGCTCTCTCTCTCTGACAAATAAATAAATAAAATCTTTTTAAAAAAATTACCTTTTCCTTCTCCTTCTGAGCCTTCTACTTCCTCTTTTTTTTCTCACTCGATGTTAATTAGTGTTGCGGTCCTTACGTGGTAGTAAACATTCTCTGGGAACTTGCAGCGAACCTCTGTGTTCTCCTGTTTCCTCCGAGTGCCATGAACTAGACACACATGTGGTGGGAGCCCTTTCCGTGCGCGCCTGTTGTTACTGCTGCCCTACGGGTCCTCGCTACCTCTTGCTCTTTGTTTCACAGCAGAACTCTGGCTTGTTGTCCGGCTTGTTCTCCACTGCTTTTCTGCCAGTCTGTGCTCTGCCCTCCTTCACATCCTGTGCTGGGTCCTTCCCAGCCCCGGGAGGAAGATTAAATCTCTTAGTGTAACAAGGTCTCTGTACAAAATCTCTTTTTCGCCTCCCTCTCTAACTTGTTTTCCTGCCACTTCTTCACAGAATTCTACTTCTCCCCTACATGGTAGGATTTTGTGTTTGCATATGGTCTTCCTTTTTCTTGGAATAGGCTCCACTTTCTCCCAAATGCGGGCCTGTATGCCCGTGTGTGCCCTTACACACACACGCGCACGCACACACATGCGCACACAGACACACAGACACACATAGTCCTGCCTGGTAACCTGTTCAGCTTTTGGAACTCCTGTCAAAAGTATTAATCATCTGTAAGGTCATCTCCCTTCTAATTCCCACCCTTTACCTCCAAGGTCCACAGAGTTAATCATCCTCTATTCTCTGCTACGTCTTGATCCCATACAAACATCTGTTGTTGAATATCACATTTTATTGTCCATTTACATATTTGGCCTTCTACTAGATTGTGAGTCCTGAGGTCAGGCTACTGACCTCAGGAAAATTCTTTTTAATGGAGTTTTTGACCCTCTGACTCTACTCTAATGATCTTCCTTTTCTTGGGAAACAGAAATCATTAATAGTCTGCTTGTCAACTCTTCTAAGAATGGTCCCCCAAGGCCCTTGTGAATCCCTTGTCGGAGACAGCCTGTGTATTTGCAAAGAGGAGAGACAGAATTCTGATTTTCAGATATCATATTAAAGGAGCCTCTTTTTTAAGAAATCATGCTCTTTTCTTTTTATATTTTACTTACAAACTAGGAAGAAACCTGACCCTTGTCCTAAGTGAGGTAAGAAACTTGTGTTTATCATTGTTACCCTGCATTTTCTTTCTAGAAGGAAGTAGTAAAGGAAAGTAAAAACTTTCCTTTCAGGTTTTTATTTAAAGTCCTGTTAGTTAACATTTTATGTAATATTAGTTTCAGGAGCAGAATTTAGAGATTCATCACTTACCTACAACACCTAGTGCTCAGCACAAGTGCCCCCCTTAATCTCTATCACGCATTTAACCCTTGCCCCTGTCTACCTCCCCTCCAGCAACCCTCAGTTTGTTCTCTGTAGTTAAGAGTCTTAGTTTTATGGTTTGCCTTTCTCTCCCCCCACCAAATTCCATAATGAGTGGAGTCATATGGTATTTGCCTTTCTCTGACTTAATTTGCTCAGTGTAATGCAGTCTAGCTCCATCCATAGCATTGCAAATGGCAAGATTGCGTTCTTTTTGACAGTTGAGTAATATTCCATTTTATGTATGTATACACACACACACACACACACACACACACACCCCACATCTTCTTTATCCGTTCATCCGATGGGCTGATCCATTCATCATTTGGGCTCTTTGCATAATTTGGCTTTTGTTGCTATTCTATGAACATCAGGATGCATGTATCCCTTTGAATCAATAATTTTGTATCCTTTGGATCAATACCTAGTTGTGCCATTGCTGGATTGTCGGGTAGGAATTCTTGTCCCTTCTTGGCCTGGTCACTTGGTCAAGCTGGCAGAAGTCCACTGTGAATGGCAAGACCTTGTTCTCCCTGACAAATGAACTGGGCCAGTTTCAGGACCTTGCCCCTTGGCTCAATTGAAGCATCTCATCTGGAGTCAGAGGAGAAGAAAAAGTTGTAGATAAAAACCTGGTAGGGTTTGGCTTTGAGTTTGACACGCAACTAATTACTCAACACATGTTCGTACGGTCAGATTGAACTGATTCTTCCTTTTTGGGAAAGAGAGTTTAGCCTCATTCTATCTGTGCATCAGCATGTCATTGTGAGTGTACTGTTCTGTGTTAGGTATGTTATACATAATGTAGCTATGTTAGTATCGTACGTTTATTTTACATTTGAATATCAAATTGTTCAGTTTCACAGAATGAGCAAAAAACATCAGATAAGCCATCAAATTAAAAAAAAAATCAACATGGCTATTGCAGGGGAGGAAGCAGAACCGTTGTTAAGGTGAACTTGAGAAAGGATGTTGTGAGGGAGTCACACAGTAAGATCTCTGCGGCAGAGATACTGTTGAAGACCACATTTCTCTGGAGAAGTTGTTCAGGCGTTAGGTCTTACCATCATACCATGTGTGATTCGTATTATTCAAGCCTTAAGTTATGGTTCTGTTTAGTCTGTTTTCTGTTGTTGCAAGGACTTTATATGATTTTTTCCCCGTCAGCTAGTCTGGGGTAAATAATGGTGTTGGAACAGAATGCTTTTCGGAAGCCTAAATGAAGAGCTCTCTGTTGATCCTTAAAATGAAGGGTAAGAGTCATATAGGTTAGAGCAGATTTTGGCTCATTCCTTGTTACGGGCTTTAGGTTGCTCGTCCCCTAACCAAGGAAAAACACAGAGATGAAGGGGAATACAGGGAGATTATTATGTATTGTATCCCAGGGAGAAATATGATTGCAAATAAAGGAGAAAGTGTATTTTGGGGTTGAACTTCTGGTTGACTTAAGCAAAACCAAAGGAGGGAATGGCTAAATTCACAGTTGAAGGATTAGTAACTTATTTTGCAAATCAGAAGGAGAAAAAGCAGTTCAGATGTAGTAAGCCATTTCAAAATGCAAAACCGAGTTTTGCAGTTATCTAAAATCTTTTTGGTGAATAGTATTTTGCATATTTCATGATTACTGTTACATCAACAGTCGCTTTGTTTTTGCCATTTTAAGCAAGAGAGTAAGTGAAAGAGGTCAGTGTATTATGTACCGGCAACAGCTGGCTGATAGCATTGAATACTTACGTAATTAAATATATGTGTTGGCTGTTGTCCTAACAGCTCTGTAGGTGGAGGCCCCAGAAAGCATGCAGAAACTTGCTTTAGCAGGATTAAAGAAGAAATCAACATGATCTGAGCCGGTGCTTTCAGCCAAGAGTGATTTCCTATTGTTTTGGTTTCAAAGACATTCTACTTATTCTTGGTGTGTGTGTTTAGACAACAGAGAAAAAGACTCTTGTGTTTTTTTCCTCCCCTTATTGTATGCTCTAAGTGTAAGAAACATAATCTTTCTTAATTTTTAGTCACTCAGTGGTATTGTTTAATAACTGGTAATAAATGAAATAAAAACCATCTGACCTTTAAACCTATATAGTACATGATACCAAGATCGTACTTGTTAACTGTTTCTGTTCCTTGGGGATAGGTGCACTTAGGTGTCCTCTGGGCCAGTTTAAAGGGTTTGCTTTGATCTTAGACCACGTTAAGGCATGGTTGTCTGTGATCTTGGAAAACTGGGTCACGTGGCTGTGCAGAATAAACAGAATGCACAGGTAAAATGCGACTGCACTTTTTGGCTGGTAGCGTCATCTGTGGAGGCAAATCCTATTCAAAGTACCCTATGATTATTTCTATTCCTGTTTTTATAGCTCAAGGACTGAGGCCAGTCCTTAAGACACACCTTTGAATACAGGCTTTGATGACCGGAGAGCACCTTTGTGGGTTTTAGAAAAAGATGCCAGTCCTTGTAGACACAACCCCACGTGGCTGTGGATGGCTGCCCTATATAGGTAACCCTGTATTGAGCCATCTTTTCTTGTGTCTGTACTTCATGTCAGGGTGGCTGCCCCTCAGAACTCGCACTGGTAACAGCGCTTGACCGTGATCGTTGAGTTGAACAAATGAATGAACCGAGTCATGTGTTTGCTTTCTTTCTCTGTTTATCCCTTTGACCCCACGATCCCCTGCCTCCGTCAGAACAGGTATCTTCCTCTGTAGCTTTTCATAGAACTTCTTCTGTATCCCCGTTTTCTGATAGATTGCATCATTTGGAAATTAAGTTAGGCTGCATGTTCTAGAAAACTCAAAAAGTAGAGGCTTAAATAAGATGGGGCATTTATTTTTCCCATGTGATGTGTGAAGTCCATCATTAGGAAGCTGCCGGCTTTGGTTTACCAATTTAAGGATGTACGTGCTAGGTCTTTGCAGTTTTATTGCTCTTTCTGTTACGGTGTAAAGTGAATGTTACTGTCCAGCCATTGTATGTATTTTCTAAAAATGAGGAAGTACCAAATGGGACAGTGCCTCTTGACTTTGTCCCTCCTTTAAAGAAGATTTACTGGAAATCCCGCTCAAGACTGTGTGCATATAGCCCAGTGGTTGGAAGCATATCGTACGGCTGCTCTTTAAGGGAAGCTAGGAAATAGATTTTTGTTTTGGACTGGTTACATTGTTGCTCCAATAGAATTGGGGTTCTGTTGGTAAGGGAGAAGGGAGAACTTTATCTGGGGGCTAACTTGATGTCTTTGCTGTAGATTATAATCTTTGGGACAAAATATAGATTTTCTTTCTTTTCTTTTTTTTATTAAAGATTTTACTTATTTTTTGACAGACAGAGACAGCGAGAGAGGAACACAAGCGGGGGTTGAGAGAGGGAGAAGCAGACTTCCCGCTGAGCAGAGAGCCTGATGTGGGGCTCGATCCCAGGACCCCCCGGATCATGACCTGAGCCAAAGGCAGCTTAACGACCAAGTCACCCAGGCGCCCCTAAATTTTGTTTCTTACTTGTCAGGATCTGTGTATTAATTAGTTTCTCAATATACTTTTAGACAAATGACCCTCCTTTCTCCTGTTTTCTTTATTAAGAACATTTAAGAAACAATGTAGGTGCCACTTGAGAACTTCTTCTCTTTTTGGTTATCCTGACCTGGCTTTGATGAGGTACTAACAAAATATGTAGTTGCTTAGGTGTTGCACACACTAATACTGATACTACTGCTGTTGATGATGATGATGGTAATGATGATAAGGACTTACTGGGATTTTCAATTACTTTCTGATCCTAGGACCTGCAGGAAACATACTGACATGGAACCATTAAGGAAGGTATCTCATTGTTTCTAAGATTCAGTTCTGTGATACAATAATTATAAAGCTGGTTTAGAAACTAGAAAGTTTAAAAGATTTTAGATAGAAAACAAGAGTTTAAAATTGAATATCATCGAATTAAATGACCAAGTAGAAGACAGGTTGAGCCTTAAATACAGTCTATAATTAAATGTTAGAAAACACTATTTTACATAATTCTAAAAAGTTTGTTTCCGCTGAGAACAATGCTGTTTTTCACTGAAATGGAAATTTAGTGTTGTACATCTAATGTGAAAAAAGCAGAGAATTAGATGTAACCGTTGAAACTCTAAACAATGGAGGGCATCTGGGTGGCTCAGTCCGGGAAGCGTCTGCCTTTGGTTCAGCTCATGATCCCAGGGTCCTGGGATCGAGTCCCGAGTTGAGCTTCCTGGGCAGTGGACAGTCTGCTTCTCTGTCTACGCCTTCCCTCTGCTCATGATCTCTCTCTTTCTCATTCTCTCTCTCTCGGATAAATAAATAAAATCTTAAAAAAAAAGAATCTAACCAAAGGGAAGAGCCCTATAAAACTTGTAGAGTTTCTGTAGGTTGGAGCCATTGGCTGTTATTACAGGAAAGTTAAGGATTATCAAATTCTCACCCTGGAATGTACCCTCAACATTCAAGCAACAGTGTCTTTTGTGTCCTCGCAGAGATTTGTGTCCTTGAACCATTGTTATGAACTATCCAGACAAATGTATGTTCTAATGACCCATTCTTTAGTATTTTTCTTCTTTTGTTGAATGTCTGTGTGTGTGCACGCTTGTCTGCATTTCTCAGTGTAGATGCATTGAGAAAGAAACTGACAGAATCCCATGATAGAAACTGTTCTGGGAAAAGTACAAATTAATGTGTATGTCAGGGATCTCCTTTACAGTATGTTTTAGAATCAACAGCTCATCCTTTTTGTGCCAGGCAGTGATGTGTTTTCTAGCTCATAAATTTCTTTTCTGTTATAAGGAGTCAGATAAGAAAAGTTTATGGCAAAACTAAAAAGTTTAATTTGATGCTTTCCTTAAACACATGTCAGTATTTTATGATAGCTACCGAAGAGAAAGACTTACTTTTCTTTGAATAAGAAAATGTCAACGTATTTTATAGTTTTTTTTGATGTTTTTACCATTTTTAATAAACAACAAAGATTTTAGTATGCTTGATCAAGTTAATTTTAAAATGGTAATTAAAAAATTACAATAGAACTGATGGGTATTTGTTGAGCAAACCCGGACACATGGCGCTTTGAGTTTGTATTTCTGATGGCTTCATTGTCCTACTGCCTACGAAACTTCAGGCGACTGGTCAAGCCTTAGAACTGGATGTGTGAGGAGAGCACTGACGGGACTGAGACACTGGGTCTTGGGAAGAAGGTTCACTGTGTAGGGGGATTGCAGGACGACCCTTATCCTAGGGGAGGAGAAGAAGAAGGTCAAAGACCTGGAATTAGGGAAATCTTCACTCTCCTGTAATCTGAGGGCAGTGGTTCTGATCCTGGCAGGCTCCGTGATCCTTTTGTGTAACAAGTCCTTTGCACTGTACCCTTTATTATTCTGAGGTGAAATTCATAAATAGTATAATCTACCTATATACATAATAACAAATAACACTGCTCTGAATAGAATTAACAGAAAGAGGAAAACCAAAACTTGATAAGGTAATAATATGTTTTAAAAATGTAAATGTTCAGGCATAGATACCATAGGAAATGCAAGGAATGTGTGTGTCTAGAAGCACACTGAATGTGAGAGGAGTGAAGGCAGTGTCATACGTGTGTGGCCTTTTTAGCTTAAATACCGAGAATGCCCTTCCCTAGTGATGCGCCTTTTTCTCAAGCAGATGACTAGTCTTGGGAAAGTTCTCAGTGCAACAAAGTGTGATTCCCCCCCACCCCCCGTTTTCATAAAAGTTGGATTCCTGAAACTGTTTAAAAAATGCATTGGGTTTGTATGTGAAATAGATGTAGATTCTAGATATTACTAATATTTTTTTTAATCTACCTGAATGTTCAGTGAGACATTGAGAACTCATACAGGACATATGGAATTCTTTATATAGGAGAAACCTTTGTATTAGAAGACGTATAGAACCTCTGACTTCTGTCCACTAAATGGCAGTTGCAGTCTCCAGTATCATAATCAAAAAGATTCGATTAATTTAATGACTTAATGGTTTAAATTTCTGTATGGCCTGAAGCACCCATATCAGTATTTTAAAAAATCCCACAGATTTTTAAAGATATAAAATTTATATGTATATATGAATGATTTCTATTTATATGAACATATAAAGTCATATATAAAAATCATACATATTCACATATATATATATACACATTAAGCTGTTTCATTCAAGGAGCCCTTTGACATTATTCATTCATATATATATACACATATATGAATATATACACATACATATGAATATATATGTGTATATATATATGAATGAATAATATATATACACATATATATTACATATATATTATACATATATATTATATGTGTATATATAATATACATATGTATATAATGTCTACATTATATGTATACATTATATATGTATTATGTGTATATATGTATTATATGCATATAATATATATAATATATATTATACATATATACATATATATAATACATATATATTATATATATAATACATATACACATATATATGAATATATATATGTGTGTATATATATTCATATATATACACACACATATATATGATATATACATACACATATATATGAATATTATGAATATATATATGAATATATATATGAATATATATATGAATATATATATGAATATATATGTGTGTGTATATATATGAATATACACACACATATATATTCATATATATATACACACATATATATATGAATATATATGTGTATATGTTCATATATGTGTGTATATATATATGAATGAATAATGTCAAAGGGCTCCTTGAATGAAACAGCTTAATTGGACAATTTCCAAAGAGTATGAATAAGCAATATATAGAGGAGGAAATGCAGGAAAACATGAAAGAGTTTCATCCTTACTGGTGGTCAGAGAAACACAAAATGAGATGCTGTATTTTGCTGAGTATGTTGGATTTTCTTCCCCCAGGAGATCCTGTGCTCCTAAGATTGTGGGGAAATGTTTACTCTGATACATTGCCGGTACATCCAAGTATATTTGAATTACTACCATCTTCCGGGAAAGTAATTTTTTGATAGGTATAAAAATAAAAAATACGTATGCCTCTTGATTTAGCCATTCTGTTTTATGACCCTCTCCCCTACTGATAGGAAAAGACTTGTCTACAAGGATAGGGATATAATCACCGATTACATCATTGTTGATAGCAGCCGGAAACGCCACAACAGCTCTTCATCCACTCTCCGCTTCCCTTCCATGCTCTTGCCTCTCTCTTTTCTTTCCTCCCTTTCTTCAGTGGTACCTTCTGGAATAATTCCATACAGGTATAGATAAAGCTTCCTTATCCTTTCATTTATGGATTTATAGAATACTTCTTTGTGCTCGTATTCATGGATTCCTAGAAACAGTGTTCTATCTTATGTATGTGATATTTTATTTAACCACTTACCTTCTGATGGACATTTAGTTTTTTTCCTAATAAATGGTTATTGTATTGTCTATGAACATGTTTTGACTGGGACTTGATAGAGCCTTAACATTTTTTTAATTTGCATCTTGAAATGATAGCATGGTTAGAGAAGAGAAGGAGTAGTGCAGAGACCCCCCCAGACCCCTCCCTGCAGTTCTGTGATGCTCCTGTGTCTTACACCACCATAATGCAGTCGTCAAAGCAGGAAGTGAATATTGATCCCGTACAATGAGCTGGTAGACAGTTCTTACGCACACATTGTCTTTTTTTCTAGTTCAGGGCCCCATTTTGAATCTTACAGTTCATTTAGTTGTCATGCTGGTGTCTCAGTCTGGGACAATTTCTCAGTCTGTCTTTGTCTTTTATGACATTGACACTTTTGGAGACTGCTGGTCAGTTATGTTGTAAAATGTTGCCTCATTGGGGCTTTTCTGGCATTTCCTCATGATTAGCTTCAGCTGTGCATTTGATCAAGACTACGAGAATGACAGACACGTGTCCTCGGTGCGTCAGTCATACCGAGGAGATTCTGGGTGCTGTAACATCTCTTTATAGTTAACTTTAACATAGTAACTAGTTGTTGAATCTATTTCATTAAGTTGGTGGCTTTTGCCATTCTCCAGTGTAAAGTTATTTTCATCCCCTTTGGAATGGACAAGTATTTGGTGATACTTTGAGATTATGCAAATACTGTTTCTCATCATGCTTTCCCCATAAAATTTAACCATTGATTATTCTTGCCTGCAACAGTTAATACTATAGTATTTATCAAGCGGTGATATTTCTGTTTCCACCATGTGTCTACATTAATTAATTGGAATCTTGCTGTAAGGAAGAGCATGGACTCCTTTCTGTTTACTTCATTATAGAGTCAAGGTTATTTCTTTATTTTGTGGAGCATAATAATCTCTTACTACCATTATTTTATTCCTCGAATGGTTCTGGTGTTGACCAGTGTAAATGCAATTCGGTGACTCCTTTCTGGTGCATGGGATAGACCTAGCTTCAGTCCTGAATGGAGCCATTTCTCCACGGATCCTGGTTCCTTTCACTGGTGACTGGTATAAGGACCCCTAATCCATATGCTCTTTGCCAGTGGGGTGTCATTGCTTCTAGGCAGTTGTTAGTGGACAGAGTTAGGAGATGTATATATGTGAACAGACCGGATCTGTATCTGTTTATGTGTGTGTAGTAAAAAGCATGAGGTCATGGTACTCTCTCTGATTCTATTTCAACTGCATGGGGTTTATTTCTAGCCTTCCCTCCTTACATGTAACTCCATTCTAGAGCTGCGAGAAACAAACCTCTCATTCCCACCATGTATATGTTTTTTCTTTAATCCTATTAAGCATATAAAGTCGTTTTGGAATTACTAACCCAATCTCCTGTGAAAAAGACATTTTTCTAACTAGAATATAATGTTTACGTCCTTTTTGTCTTTCATCTTGCAAAATGTAGCCAAAATGTTACTTTCCAAAGTTAGATTGAATGCGGTTATGTTATTAATTTGTGATTCAATTAAGTTCATCTGAAGCCACTTGTATTCCATTATGGATTCTGCCCACTTCCTGTCTGGTTTTAATTTTTTTTTTGTATTTTTTATTTTTTTAGTATGTGAAACATTAGCGTGATTTTCAGCATCAGAACTATGCTAAGTAGTTTACTGAGAGAAGGATCATTGCCCTGTCACTCCTCCCGCCCTCCCCATTAACTCTGTTCTTTTCCTCCTCATCCCCTCCATCTCCCAGCAGCTTCTGGCTGCTTCTTGCAGGTTGTGATTTTCCTACTTCTGTCATGCCTTTTATATTTATTAACTGCAATTCTACTGTGAAGAACTGTTTTGTTTTTTTTTTATTTCAGTTATTTATATCAGTATGGACTCATGATTATTTATTCTGTGGGTCATAATCCCACAGAATAAATTGTACCAAATTCTGGATGTGGAATCTATGTAATTTTTAAAAATTTCCCTTTGTGGGCGCCTGGGTGGCTCAGTGGGTTGGGCCTCTGCCTTTGGCTTAGGTCATGGTCTCAGGGTCCTGGGATGGAGGCCCGCATTGGGCTCTCTGCTCAGCGGGGAGCCTGCTTCTCCCTCTCTCTCTGCCTGCCTCTCTGCCTACTTGTGGTCTCTGTCTGTCAAATAAATAAATAAAATCTTTTGAAAAAAAATTCCCTTTGTTTTTTTACTTAACTGATAACATATTTTAGATATTCTTTTATTCTGTACTACAGCCTATGACCTTTGTATCAGGTGGTAAGGGATTGTCCCCGTTCTTCTGTGTGGCTGTCCCCTACTCCACTGTGGCCACAGTGGGGTTTAATCTGCGGTTTTCCTGTGTGTGGACATTTTGGTTGTTTCCATTAATTTGTAATTCCGAATAACGCTGCAGCAAGTAAACTTTGGCACACAGATGTTTATGTTGTTGGAGGGGTGTCTTCTGGATACATTTCTAGAGTGGAGATTGCTAGGTTGAAAGGTACGTGCACGTAGAAATATTACCGAAATGCTCTTCAAAAGGGTTGTCCTGATTTGCATTCTTAAAGGGCAATGTATGAGCCTTGGACAGTTCTGCAGCCCCTCGAACAGTGTAGGGGAGCATGGTATCCCAGGGTGACCACTTTCATTTCTTGCCTTCTCTGATTCTTTCTGTGTTTGGCCATTTTTATGTCTTTGTTAATTGTTCATGTCTTTTTCTTATTTCTTATCCGCTGTCTCAGTTTTTGGAAGTTTTTTTGTGTATTACAGATAATTTGTCTGTAATATGTGTCACAACAGACACATTCTCCCAGTTTTTCAGTTGCCTTTTGACTAGGCTTATGGTGTTTTAGTGACACGTAAAATACTTCATTACATTTATGAAATGTTTTTCTCCAGTTTCTCCTGGGTATCGAATCCTAATTCGGCCATAGCCTTTCTGTAAGCTGATACTCATGGTTTCCTCTAGCGCTTGTTTGGGTTCATTCTTTCGTGTTTGCATCGCCGATCCATTTGGGGGGTGTGTGTAAGTACGCCGTTGAGCTATGGCTCTGCTTTCATCCTGTCCAAATAGTTCCTTAAATGTCCCAGTGTTCGTTATTGAACATTTCTTCTTTGCCCCAGTGTTTCGAGATGCCATCTTTATTATATGTTACATTTCTAGATTGACCTACGTCTAACTTGAGCTTCTTGCTTTATTCCATGGGTCTGTTTGTTTATTTATGTTCCGTCCACTCTGTGTTTATGGAGGTTTTATTTACGATACCTCGTGGAGTTTTCTTGTAGAGTTAATCTCTCTTTGTGGTCTTTCATTTTTCATGTTTTTTTTTCTCTTACTATTGTTGCACATCAGTTTCTTCAAGTGAACTTTACTATACTTTTCTAACTCCATGACAAAAGCAGTTGGTACTTTTCCTGGTAAATAAAAATTAATCATAAATCAACTTGGGGAGAACCCATATTTTTATTATGTTGATTCATCCCACCCAAGGATAAAAGGGTACGTTTATTCAGATCTGCTTCTCTAACTTTCAGGAGTGTGTTAGCCTTTTTCCCAATATCGGTTTGGGATATAGCTTGTGAGGTTTATCCCTAAAAATTTTATGGTTTTTGTTTGCTGTCTTAAATGCTTTCTCTACCTCTGATGAAGATTTTATTTTTTGTCCTCAACTTGGTTATTGTTTGTGCCTGCAAAGGCTGTTGTTACTTTATTTTATATTTTAACTTAATTTTTGTATCATTAATTTTTACAAATTTTTGTAGGATTTTCTAGATGCACTGTCGCTTCATCTGCAAATAGAGGTTCCTTTCTTCTTTACCAGTTTTTATCCTTTAATTCATTTCTCTTGCTTCATTACATTGGCAGTAAGCTCATTGGCTTGAGGGGGGAACTTCTTGGAGGATATTCATTGGACAGGAGATAAGTCTCTGTCTTCTGTGAATCAGCATTTACTGGGAATGTCTGTCAGCTAGCTCCCTTTTTCTGCGGGTTCTTTTGGGATATTTTCCATTTCATATCATCTGGCTCTATGTTAGACTGAAATCCTTTCACACTTCTGACTTCCATTTAGTTTTATAAGGATGGTTGCAGCCTTATTTCATTCATGGATACTTATAAGTTACAATTTTGTTGTCAATTGTGGTTTCAGAATTAAAGTGCTCTTTTCATGGTTAAGTCTTTTGGCTTGAATTTTGCTTTGCTCTCTTTTGCTTGTTACTGCTTTGTATACCCTTTTGATTTTAGCCATTCTGAACTGCGCTTCAGACATGTCTCTTATATGTAGAATAGAGTTGGGTCTTGCTTTGTGAGCCAGATTTGAAATCTTGTTCTGTTGATATGGCTGATACATTTGGTCTCAAGTCTGTGGTCATATTTTGTAATTCTACATTATTTTGTAGTTGCTGTGTTTCTCTATGAGATGTATTTTATTTTAAATTAATGCCATGTTATTTAGGAACATTTGTATTATTCTGTGGTTACCTTTGTCTCTGTACCTCTTAAATGCCTGTAATCCTCTGTTACCCATTGAATTGTTTACCTTCTGTTGTGTTAGAGTTTAATGGTACCCTTTAACTTCCGGCTTTTGCCAACCGAAGAACTTATTTTACTTTCTCAACTCCTTTCCCTTTTCTTCCCATTCTTTTTTCATTACTTCCATTTTGTTAGGATATATAACATTTGCATATTAATCTTCAACTTTCAAAGGTTAATGTCTCCACCTTTATTTTCATCATAGATTTAGTTATGTGTATGAACGGACTTATCACTCTTTTTCCTTTCATATGATAGGTGCATTAAGCTAGATTCTTTGAGAAAGGATAGTGGATTCTTCTGTATTTAAAAGAGTTTTTACAAGGCAGTGATGCTTGAAGGACAGCTTTGTTGGATATAAAATCCATTATTCATACTTTCTTTCATTCAGTTTCTGAACAGTGCCATTCCCTTGTTGCTTTGCATTGTGTTTTGTTTTAGACAACTGATGCCAGTCAGATTTGTTTGCCTCTGTTCATTGTTTTGTCTTTTTTTTTTTTTAAAGATTTTATTTATTTTATTAGAGAGAGAGAGAGCGTGAGAGAGCGAGCGAGAGCACACAAGCAGGGGGAGTGGCAGGCAGAGGGAGAAGCAGGCTCCCCTCTCAGCAAGAAGCCTGATGTGGGGCTGGATCCCAGGACCCACCTGACCAGAAGGCAGATACTCAACTAACTGAGCCACCCAGGCATCCCTGTTTTACCTTTTTTTTTGCCTAGAGGCCTTGAGCTTATCTTTATGTTTGAAGCCCAAGAGTTTTTCTAAGATTTATTTGGGAGTTGATTGTTTCAGGTAAATTCTTCCAAGCACTGGTTGGCACTTCGAATATGTAGATTCAGATCTTTTATTTCTTCGAAGTTTTCTTGGATTATAGTTTTAAGTATTTGTTTTACCCCCCTCTGTGTTTTTGTTTTTTGGGTTTTTGCTTTTCTGTTGGGACTCCAGTTTTATGAATGTTATTCCTTCTTTCCTGTTTTCTAATTCTACCACTTCTGACATTATTTTTTAACTTTTCTTTTAATCTAATTTTTATTATCTTGATTGCTTTACTGCATTTCTTCAATACTCCCTATTAAATTTTTATTTGAGTGTTAGGATGTTTCTTTATATTTAGATGGCATCATTTTTGGGTGGGCTGGTCGGGAAGGCCCTTTGAAGACGTAAGTCTAAATATAGACATCAGGTGAGTTCTGTAATACTTATTCGTAGTCAGTGAGAGAAGAACATTCCAGACAGAGCAGGAAAACACTAAAAACAAAAACAAAACCCCTTTTTTCCCTGTTTCTATTCTTAACTGCTACCATTCAGGTTCCGCCCTCTCTAGGCAAGACCTAGCTTATTATGAGGAATGGAAATTATATGTGGGTAGTGTTTTGTTCTGTTTGGAACTAATTGAAAAAGGGTTCATTATGATCAGTAGTGGTGGATAGAATAAATGAATTATTTTCCCACTAGTAACTTGTGGATGTGAAGCAAAGTGAGAATGAGTGGCATTGTTGTCCATGCCATCGGCCACCTCGTAGAATAGACTACCATGTGGGGAGATCCTTTTAGCCATTTCTTGAGCAAATGCTGTCACTCAGCTCTTTCCTGTTAGATACTATAAGAGGCACTGGGGACATGGACTCTTTCTGAAAAAGAGCTGAAAATAAGCCTCTTTCAACAAGATCTTTAGAGACAGTTCTGTTCTGTGTTGAATGGCTTATGATGGACTCAGGTATAATTGAATGTTGTAGTTCCTGAAAGATGAATGAACATTGCTTTTGAAATGTATTGGAAGAACATCTTTTAGAATATATTACATTGAATTTTAAAAACTTTTTTTTGTAATAATTTTAGTCTCCCACGTGTTAGGAGCATGTGACTCTTGATCTTAGAGTCATGAGTTCAGGCCCCACGTTGGGCAGAGATTACTTAAAAAAAAAATGACATTATATTTGAAGTTCCTTTTCTTATAAATGTGTGCGAAACCAAGAAAAATTGAGGATGAATTTCCTGCCAGAAAACACTGTATGCAGTATTGAATTCTTTACATTCATTGCTTAAACCATGACTATTCTAGGACTAGACTTTTTTTTTTTTTTTTAAGATGGTTAAAACTAGGGCAGGTTGTCACTTGTCTGGAATTGTTCTTTCAATAAGCAAGACTTTATGAACACTGAATGTTGTCTGTCACTGTCTACTCTGTGATTCCCTTTATGCTGACTGAAAGAAAATCTTTACTTCCCGCAAGTCGCTTTATGTAGAAAGCTGGCATCACAGAGCACTTTTGGATCGACTCTTTTGCCTTAAAAAACGCTGAAAGATGTAATTGAACACTGATGTTTCTGTTCAACAAGGTGAGGCTGTTTGTAACAGGGCAGTGTTTAAAGCTGTGTTTCTTGTTTACTAACCTGCAAAGAGGCATCTTGTTTTATCATCAAAGTTTTCCAACATCAGGATGTGATTTTAAGAAAATAGCAATCTTTGGTACTGAGGATATGATTTAGTGCCTGAAATGAACAATCAGAAATCAAAAAGCAGGTTGGGAAGGGTACATGGCTTCAGTTGTGTTTGTTGCGTCACAGTGATTGGGAATATTTAGCTCAAGTGTCTTTCCTGGTGGCCCGCTTTAGCTCAGTTGTTTTAGTTGTCGTGAATGCACTTACAGTTCCATGAAAGGATGGCGTCTCGGGGTGGATGAATCCCTGTAAGGACATTACAGAACACTGTTCAAGTGTAATCTGGAGTCCGAAATGTTTCTAGGTAGAAACAGCCCTTAGGAGATCCATTTTTTTCCTGCTGCTTATTTGGGTATCTTACTCCCCCTACTACTCCCCCTTCCCCCCCTACTCTGTGACTGGACAGCTTGGCCCAGTATCCACCTGCATTGGAATTCTGTGTTCTTTCCATTTTACCCTGCTTTGCAAATTTATTGAATTCCTACTCTGTGGCAGGCATTGTGTTAGAGGCCAAGAATTAAAAAAAAAAAAAAATGAAGGCCAAGTCCTGTCTTTTACTTGAGAGAAAAGACAGTATGCCAGTTACCAATTTAAAGTTTCTCAGTCTCCAGTACAGTCTTTATGGGATCGGAAGCCAACCCTGAAGTAATTCTCCCTTGTTGGTCTTTGCAGTATTAGCTCTGTCAGTAGAGGGCGCCAGAGAGAAACCGCAAGGTGCGAGGGATAGGAACGTTCTTCTCTGGGGCACAGCCCTCCTTCCTCTCTCCTTCCCTGCAGGAGCCCCGGTGGCTGTGTGGACCGTACAGTGTGGCTGCTGGGACAGCATCCATCCTGCCTCCTTTCCCGGATCTCGCAGGCCACATGGCTGATGTTCCGTTCCTCCTCTGACTGCATAACATTTATTTTTCTGGCATCCAGCTCTAACAGCACTTCTCTCTTAAAGTCTTCCTTAAACTCCAGCTCCCGTGAGGTTTCCTAACTTGTAGGTCTTTAAAGCAGCCTGTACTTACCATAGCTGCCCTGTAACATTTCGCTGACTTGTGTTTTCTCTCCCTGCAAACTGCGAGCTCCAGTTTCCTTCAGTGTGCCCAGTGTCCTGCAGGGCCTCTCAGATGCTTAGTGAATTGATTTAAATCTTCTGTTATGCTCTTTGCTCCTTGCTTCTATCCAGTAAACATTGCTTCTGAGGGAAAATAATAGCTGTCTTTTATTGAGTAATGTGTGAGGTACTCCTGCATATTCTGATTACTTAGCCTTATGTTAAACCTGCAGAAGCACATACGTTTTGAGGGATGAAGTCTCTTCCCCCAGGTTTGTGTGGCTGGGAAGTGACGGAGTTGTTTTTTTCAAACCTGGGTCTGTCCCACTTCAAAGACCCATACATGTTCAGAAGATGTTAAAACTTAGACCAGTTTCTATATGTTTCCCTCTCTCATTTTTAAAAAACTTGGTACATTTTGATGCTTTCTTTTCATTATAGTTAGTGCAGGTCCAGTAGAGAGCCCTACAATCCGGCATTTCGTTAAAATTCCTAGTTGTGGGGCGCCTGGGTGGCTCAGTGGGTTAAAGCCTCTGCCTTCCGCTCAGGTCATGATCCCGGGATCCTGGGATCAAGCCCCACATTGGGCTCTCTGCTCAGTGGGGCGCCTGCTTCCTGCTCGCTCTCTGCCTGCCTCTCTGCCTACCTGTGATCTCTGTCAAATAAATAAATAAAATCTTTAAAAAAAATTAAAAAATAATTCCTAGTTGTATTTATGCTTAGAGATTTATCTGTTAGCAGAAAGTTGCTTATGAGTACTGTCTTGTCCCCTTCAAAGTTGGAATTAATAAAATGGTTCTTTCATCTCTCACAGTTATTTCTAGGGAAAGGAAATCACAGAGGAAAAAACCATAATGTCCATTTTATGACTGTTGTATAATCCCACCTGGGGATAAATTGTGTTTTCTTTGTCATTGATTTTTGTTTGTTAAAGGCTTATGTTGTGACATTGATTTTCAAAGTCATAGATACTTTATCTAGGAATCATTCAGAATTGAATAAGAAATGCTGTATTTATTATAAAGGCTCGTGTTTGATGAAGCTGATCTTAGTGTTTAAAATAGATGATTTTTAAAAATACCATAGGTTGTTGATCCATAGACTTTTCAAACTATTTTACTAGCCAATTATAAAACGGTAGCTTGCAGATTGTAGAACATTTGGGAAATACAATTTAAAAGTCACCTGTACCCCCTTATGTAGTGGTTACCATGGTTAAGATGTTGGCATATGACTTTCTAATCTTTTTTCTATATTTGTTTCTCTTTGACATAGAGGAAATTGTTTTGTAGTATTTTTGTATTGTACTTGAAAAAAATGAGTTTAACACATGATATATTAATTGTAAATGACTGCATAATGTTTCATTTTAGAGATCTGTTATTTATGTACATTCTTTGGCCAAGTACTTAGGTTTTATCCAATATATCACTTACTGAAATAATTGTAACCATCAAATAAATCAACAAGTTTGGGTGTAATTTTTTGTGTTCATTTCTGGTTATTATATACTAAGCAGATCAGATTCTCAAAGGTGGAACTTGGGGTCAAAGAATGAGCATTTTAAGAACTCTGGATATGTTTTGTCTCATTGTTCTCTAGACGAGATGTGCCCATCAACCTCCTTACTAGTCGTGTGTGAGAGTGAGGGGGAGACGCTTTTCTCTCCTGTGCCACTGGAATTCCTAATTTTGTCTTTGCTAATTTAATGGGGATTGGGATGATAGCTCATTGTTTTAATATCTGTCTCTTTGATAACCAGTGAAATTAATATTTTTATATTTGGGTTAGTTACCATTTGTATTGTCTTTATTTTAGATTTCATGTCTTTCAAGTATACGCATATGAGCTCCTTATATATTGAGAATCAGCTATAAGAGAATTTCAAAGTTAGGACTTTTTTATCGTGCTCATGCAAACAGTAATAAGATTAAATTTTACTTTCGGATTTTGAGAAAATGTTTTGCAGATCTAGTATGAGTTCATTTAATAATATCCTTGTGTACCTTCTGTTGTCTGCTTGAGTACTTTTGTGAGTATTAAAAAAAAGGAAATTGAGATTGTGGTATGCTATAATTATTTAGTTCATAAATAATGAGATATTTTAAAAATAGAGTGAAGTATTTATCCAAGGGAATAGATAATAATGACTTTCAAATTCTTTAGGAACGACAGGTGAGTTAGATGCTTTATGACTCCTGCCGTAGAGGTTTTGTGGTTCGCATATGTAAGCTACCATTTGTCGTCCTGTCTCTTGTCTTTGGCCCTCTCCAGCTTTTCTTTCTGAATCCTTGGACTAGTTCCTGCGGAAAGTCTGAGTTCGCAGTGGTGCCCTCTGGGCCAGGGCATCTCTGGGCCGGCAGATTGTGAGCAGCCGCTGCTGCTGGGCGCAGGTGTGCGTGCAGATGGCGTGGCGGGGCCAGCCTGCCTTCTGCTTGGCGGGGCCGGAGAGGTGATGGATAATACAGCTTGCTCTGCATCGTGGTCTGAGGCAAGGGGAGCGGGTGGACCAGCCTGCGTGAAAGTCCGAGCTGGCAGAACAAACACACACACTTAATTGACTCTGTAGTTTTATTAAACTTCCTTATTAATGCTCTTAACCAGTGGCCTCAGCGCTTGCCAGTTTGTCTCCTTGCCGCCTCTCTTGCCGTGTATCTCCAGAGGGATGTCAGAGTCATAGCTACGGAGAGGGGGGAAAGCAGCCCTCCTGGGCTGGAGCAGGAATACAGCTGTCAACGCTTATTATATACCATAGTGTGGGCTCCAGGGCAGTGTAAGGGCGGCTCAGTGTGTGCCTCAGTCTGTTTGTTTTTTTCCTTTCCTCCTACTTGTCTCCAAAATGGGGAGGACATACCCCTAGAGTAGAGAAGCCGGGGTACTGCTTTTGTTGTTAATACCAGGACACTGGGATGTTTACATAAGGTTACTGTCTACCTCTTAGGAGTTTTTCCTTTTTAAAAAAATTTTTTTTTTAAGATTTATTTATTTATTTGAGAGAGCATGAGCGAGCGAGCGCGTGAGCAGGGGGAGGGGCAGGGGCAGAGGGAGAGAGAGGATCTCCAGCAGACTCCCCGCTGAGTGCAGAACCTGTTATGGGGCTCTCGCCCACGACCCTGACGACATGACCTGATCCAAAATTAAGTTGGATGCTCCACGGACTGAGCCACTCAGGTGCCCTGAGTTTTTCCTTTTTTAAAAATTTGTCCTCCAAGTCAGCCTTCATAGAGGACGTATGATGACATGAAGTTGAGGACACGTCATACCCTTTCTTTGCCAGGATTTTACTCTGAATTTAAAAACGTCAAAATGACTAAAGACTTCCGAAATGACTAGCATGGAAGTATTCTCTGTTTGTTACTTACCCTCAGAGTTCACCTGGAGTTTTATAACTGTTTTAGGTAGTTTTCTCTTTGGAGTCCCAAACATCAGGGGATCTTGTGAATTCTGTCTACAACTGATAAATAAGTGTAATTCATCTCTGGTTTTCTTCATCTTCTTTTAAATGCTTATCTGTAATGTTCAGAACTGCTCTGGGTTTTCAGAATTTCTGTCTGGGTCACAGAGGACTTAGTTAGTTTTTGGCACTCTGAAATTTCATTATTCATATGGTTTGAAAATCATGAAGCCTAACATGAAAGCCGCTGGAGAAAGCTCACTGCTAGGGAATAGGACTCAGACTTTGTAGCAATTATCATTTTGCCTTTTTTCCTTTAGGACACCTTACTTTTTGAGGCTTCATTTTTAGGGTGTTGTTAGTGGTGGTTTTAGCAGGCCAGAAGGTAAGTCATTCTTGAACAAAACCTTCTGGGCAAATTTGGAAAAACAGTATTTTGAGGGGCCACAATTAAGAGATGTTGGAGCTGCCCACAGCGTTAAGAACTTGCCACAGAGCAAGGTGTGAGATCTCAGCTGCCATCGGAGCGGGTGGCCCTCCAGGCTCTAGGGCAGTCTCTTGATGGTCATCCTCTCTTCTCATTCCCATGACAAATATTTTAAGTGCGCAAATATTTATGCCTTTTCTGGTTAGTCAGACAGCATTTCTGATAACTTATCCACTTAAGAGAAGGTGATTCTTGTTATTCAGATCAGGTCACTGAAATCCCTCTGAGTCTAAACTTACAGAACTCTCACCTTGGCCACGTCGACTGCAAGAGTGAAGCCCATTCTCAGCAGTGAGACTGCCGACATTTCCAGAAAACGTCCACATCACCCTGAAGGGCCACACTGTTATTCTGAAGGTCCCCAGAGGAACCCTGTGAGGAGACGTCAGTCCATTGACGTAGAACTCAGTCTCCTTGGAGAGAAGAAGAGGCTCCGAGTTGACAAATGGCGGGGCTAGAACAGCGCTGGCTACTGTCCGCACTCTCTCCAGTCAAGCATGGAACATGGCCGAGGGCAGTGCCTTGGGTTTCCGCTACAGGATGGGGTCCGTGTATGCTCGCTTCCCCGTCAGAGCTGTTGTTCAGGAGAATGGCTCTCCTGTTGAACTCTGGAATTGCTTGGGCCAACAGTACATTTGCGGGGTTCGGATGAGGCCAGGTGTTGCTTATTCGGTATCCCAAACCCAGAGAGATGAGTTAATGCTTGAAGGAAATGACATCGAACTTGTATCAAACTCAGCCACTTTGATTCAGCAGGCCACAACAGTTAAAAACAAGGATATCAGAAAAACTTTGGTTGGTGTCTTTGTTTCTGAAAAATGAGCAGTTCAGCACGCTGATGAGGAAGATCTGAGCCGTCTGGAATCAGCAAGATGCCGGATGATTTTTCAGACTTATTTGTGATACTTGAAAGATGTAGTAAAAGCTGTATTGATTTCAGGCTTTTTCTTAAAACAATAACAACAGCTATTTGAACTAGGTGTTTCATCAAGACAAGAAGAACAACAACCGTTTTCCTCTTTCTCAGAAACATAGAGTGAAGAACAGGACAAATGACCAAATTACCTTTCCAGATAGATGCGTTTCTTCCAAGACAGATGTTCTGTACTTAATTCTCCTTAGTTACTCTGCCTCCTACCGATGTCTTCCTAGCACCACCTGCAAGAGCAGCCCGTGACTTCCTGAAAGGTCAAGACCACGGACATGCTATTAACCTTCTCTTGTCACGTCTCATCCATTTAATGAGGGTGCTTGAGGTCTGCCCTAAAAGCTTTTCATAAGACCTCGTTATACTTCAGCTCAGAGGAGCTAACCTCAGGAGAGTTCCTTGTTTCACTAACTTGTAAATAGTCATGCATGGCAAGAGTTTTTTCCGAGAGCCTGCGGCTACTTTCCTAGGAGGCACAGTTTGAATTCTGGATGCAGGGAGAGCCCGTTGTGTTCCACAGAAAGAGAAGAGTGGACCCCTCTACCCGGGAATCAGGATGCCATCCTTGGAGTTGTGCAGAGAAGGTTCTACTCCCACATCATCTGCATGTTCTCCATGTTTACATTAATTCTGTGGTGAACCATCAACTGGGCAGAGGTCATAGGAACCAGGGCTAGAGATGACCCTTTGCCCTTTCTCCAAACAGCCCATGAAGGTAATGAAATATGTCCTGACCCCTTGTGGTGACAGACATAAAAACCAGAATGAAGGCCTTTCTCAGTGCTTTTTACCTCTAATGCGAAGTAGGAAATCTTTTCAAGTCCCTGTGTAATGCCCAGCTGCTTCTTTCCCAGCCAGTAGTTTTGAAAGCTAGAGATAAACAGTGTGTGTCTCTAAGGACCGTGGGGAGAAAAATCAAGTTGTCTAGTGCCTTTGGAACTGGATGTTCTCGTGCTTCTAGAGGAAATTTGATACTGACCGCAATATCCAGAATTATTTCTCAGAAGATGTCTAGGACATTTGGCCTGCCGCCCAGTGGCCCTTTTTCATCTGTTGGATCTTTTCTTCATAATGTTCCTTTTTGTTCCAGGTGGGGCAAGGGCTTGCTCTCAGAATCGCCCTCGACGACTGCTCAGGCTATAGGTCCATCCAGAGGTTCATAAATACACACCGTTTTCTTTTTGAGCTGAGCTCAGTGGTCAGTTTATAGTTGGAGGAAGCGGTATCTCTACACCGAAGGGAGCTCTGGTTTCTCCCTCTCTGCTGACTCCGTTGCACCACCCCGCTTCTCGGCCATCAGTCCTGCGCCCGCCATCATTCTTTTGCTCCCCTTTCCCCTGGCCGTGCAGGTGTACTCCGGATTGCCTCCTGTGCGGCACGAGGCTGTGTGCAGGCCCTCCCGGATTTCACTGATACCTTCTTGTGGTAAAACACAGATAACATAAATTTTGCCATTTTAACCATTTTTAAAAAATTCATTAAGTACATTCCCATTACTGTGCAGGCATCGCCACTACCCATCCCTGGAGCTTTCTCATCCTCCCAGACCAAACTCCATCCCTCGTTAAACAATAACCTCCCATCCCCACCCCCGATCCCTGTCCCTAGTAATCCCTGTTCTACTCTCTGATTTGTCAGTTTGACAGTTCCACATGCCTCTTGCAAGTGGATTCACTGATGCCTTAAAAATAGACGTGAGGGGCGCCTGGGTGGCTCAGTGGTCTAAGCTGCTGCCTTCGGCTCAGGTCATGATCTCAGGGTCCTGGGATCGAGTCCCGCATCGCTTCCCTCTCACTCTCTCTGCCTACTTGTGATCTCTCTCTGTCAAGTGGATAAATAAAATCTTAAAAAAAAAAAAATAGACGTGAGAAAGCCGCCACCGCCTTCCTAGGCTCTGTGGCGGGCACACCCGAGGGGTCCTCCTCCTTTAAAGACTGATCCCAAGGAGTCCTGTAAAAATGAAATAGTGTTCTTCCTCAAAGTCGTACAACCCGCGTGGCTCCAGAGTTGTCCTGACAAAATAAGGAGAATTTCAGGTTACTCAGCCTTTACCTGCGCTCTGAGGCAAGGCTCCCAAGAGGTCTTGGGGCCAGACCGGGAATTCTTTAAGAAATTACGTCACTAAAGGCATCTGAAATTAGTGAAGAAAATAAAACCTGGTCTTGAGAAAACAAAAATTAGTCATTTGCTGAACAAAACGACATCTTCCTCTGGCTGTCTCTAGAGGCAAGGAGACAGACATTTTTGCTTTGAACTCCTTTTGTTGCATGCTCGGAGTAAAGGACAAAATGTTTTATTTTTAAAAGTGTTATAAATGTTTTAACAGAAGTATTTAAATTCTGACCAGGTAGCTCTAAAATTATTTCTAATGGAAGATCTATTAAGTTGAAAGATATCGTCACGGAATAAGAGCTTCTGTAGCATTTGAGTCAGTGCTGTGTGACCCTCGTACTAACTTCTGATAAGTAATCCATGACCCTGTCTGCTGCCCGTTTTCATCCCAGCGTTCCCCAGTTAGGACCTGACTCAGCCAGTACGTGCTGAACAGTATTTTGTATGATGTGAGGACTCAGCGCCATTTTTCATGATGTTCAGTTGTAATTCATTACAACATTCTCCATGTCTGCTCATGAGGGTTCAAAACAGTTACTGTGTGTACGTTGCCTGATCAGAAGTTTGGCTGACGAAATGGCACTCTCACCTTGAGCAGCATTTCTGGTGACTCTGTAGAACATTACTTCCTTGAGTCCAGGTCATTGGAGATGAAATAATATTCACCAAAGAGGTACCCAAGGGGAGAAAATCCGTCATTCTTTCCCAGGGCTGGCTGAACTGGAAACTCCCCTAGCGTGAAGATGCTGTGAAAACATGGCTGAAATAAGGGACTGTGTTTAAAAAAATAGAGCAAAACCGAACTCCACTGAGGTGTACAAGTGATTCACATCTTCGGGTAAAATGGTCTGACATTAAAGAAAGTCACAGTGCGTCATTGTGTGCAAATAATGGCTGCTCAAAGAAAGTTTTGGCTTCTGCTTTGGGAGAGATGTTTGAAATGTCAAGTGAATTGTATTTCCTAATAGTTACCTTTCAAAAACAGATAAAATTGGATGTGGTATTTAGAAGAAACTGGAAGGCCACTTTTTTGCAAGGGGGAGGGATATAAATTATGTAATTTAAGGGAAAACTGATCTTTAATAGAAGAAAACAATAGTTGGTTGTTAATTACTCAGGGCTATGGTTGTTAATACTTTTTGAGTCACAGACTCTTTTAATAATCTGATAAAACCTAAGGACATTCTCCCCCCTACGAAAAAGAAGCCCATTCACAAACACTCAAGTTTTCCTACAATTTGAGTTACCGTTTTGGAAGGCCATGCTTGGGTGTCAAGTTTGAAGCTCTTTCTGTAAGGCGACTTGGCATAAGAGAGCTTTGTCATTCACAACACGTAGTTTTTGCCAAACAAGTTCAAGGCGGGGGAGGATCCTGTCTGCAAGGCTCACATCACAGTCCTCCACACAGAGATGTATATTAATCTCTCATTGGGGAAGCAGGCCCAAAGCAACCAAGACAGTTGGTTGCATCAGCTTGTTGAGGGCTCAGATCTCTGTGCTCATAAGTGCCTCGAGTACCACTTTGTAGGAAGGGTTCGTCCAGGCGACCCAGTGACCTTTTAGAAGTAGGATTCTGTTACCTGCATATTCGACATAAGCAACAGAGAATCTTCCGAAACCCATGACTGGACACAGGACCTTTTAGAGCTTAAGTTTTGGGAGCTGTCTCTAAGGGTAAAGGCTGCAGGTCTCACTAATTTTTTTTTTTTAAGGTTTTATGTATTTGAGAGAGAGAGAAAGAATAAGCCTGGGGGAGCAGCAGAGGGAGTGGGAGAAGTAGGCTTCCCGCTGAGCAGGGAGCCTGATTCAGGGCTCGTTCCCAGGACCCTGAGATCATGACCTGAGCCGGAGGCAGGAGCTTAACAACTGAGCTACCCAGGCGCCCCTCGGCTCACTAATTCTTATGCCCTCTTTACTCAGAAGTGTGTAGTTTCTCTGACAATATTAGTCTACATTTCTTGAATACTGTTACTTTCTTTTTAATTTTTAATTTAATTTTTTACAATTTAAATTCAGTTAATTAACATATAATGTATTATTGGTTTTGGAGGTAGAGGTCAGTGATTCATCAGTTGCGCATAACGCCCAGTGTGCATTACATCACACGCCCTCCCTCATGCCCATCATCCATTACCCCAATCTTCCCCCGACCCTCCAGCAACTTACTTTCAGTAAGTGAAAATCCATTTTCAGCAAGAATTCCGCCAGCCAGCAAGCTACGATTTTTACCAATAAGAACTCATTTCTGACACTTAGTATGCTAATTAGCAACCGAAGGTTCTTATTGAAGATATTGAGAATGAAGTAATTATAGTAGCTGTTTGTGGAATGGGGATCCTAACTTGATTGCCCTGGGCTTTGCATTCTTGAGTAGGGCAACCGAATGCCCTTAGTTTTAACATTTGAGCTACATAAACATCTCCTCCTTTATGTTCCAGTATTGTGACAGCAGATGCTAATTTGTATTCTTGATGTCAGTGAGGCGCCCTGTTCCATACACACCATCAGTAGTGGAGTCGAGCCTCAGTTTTGCGGTGGTCCTGTGTGCTCGCATCGACCCCAGAGCCTTGTATTGTATGTGGCTGCAGTTTAGTGACTGATAGTGGATTCTGGTTGAATGAATGAATATTCAGAGTCCCCAGTGAACACGTCTTTAGACAGTCTTTATTTTAGAATAATTTTCACTTTACTACAGGGGGTGCAGAGATGAAATTCATGTATACACTTCATCCAGTTTCCCCTCTTGGTACCTTTTCCATCACTACATGCATTTGTTGCAACTGTGAAATTAACGCTGGTACATTACCGTTAACTGAACACCTCACTGTGTTCAGATTTCAGTGGTTTTCTCGAATGTCCTTTTTCTGCCCCAGGATTTCATCTAGGGTGCTCCACGGCATTTAATTATCTTGTCGTCCTAATGTCCTTTGGTCTGTAGCAGTTTCTCAGAGTACCCTTGTTTTTGACAATTTTGAGGAGCACTCTTTTGTTAGAAGGTCAGCTGTTTTGTAGAATGTCCTTCAGTTTGGGTTTGTCTGATGTCTTTCTCCTATTTAGAGTGGGGTCATAGGTTTGCGGGAGGAGGACACAGAGGTGAAGTGCCACTCTCATTATATCATATCAGAGGTACATACTAAACAATTTTATTTCTAATGTTTCATTCTCAGAATGGAGAGGTGGGGGAAAGCAAGAAAGCAGCATTTAAATCAGTCAGTTTTGCCGTGGAGGAAATTGTGTTAAAGACAAGTAAGGGAACTCAATCTAAAAGAAAAATTTAAGTTATTCTGGGAGAATTTAGCCCTTGGTATTCCTGTCATGCCTCCTTTTGGATGTTTGTGAGATGGTAATATTTACTTTATTTAAATGCTTGACTGATATAAATCAGACAAATGAAAAGGCCAGTGGTTTATAGATACACTTTAAGGCAGAACTGCAATAATTTTTACAAGCCTCTCAAAATAACCAGTTTTTTTGAAGTGGGAAAAATCTTTAATTGGATTTTTTTTTTTTTCCTTTTCCTCTGCTGCTGTGCTTTTATCTTTTCCTGTGTTCTTTTGCATTTGGGTTTATGTTTTTCAAGCTGAGTTAATGTTATTGAGAAACATTTCAAAGCATTTGTCACTGGAGTAGTTTATCCCTTAATTAATGGTGAGGTGGTTTTGCAGACAGGTGACAGGCTTTAATGCATTAGAGAGACTAGTCTTGTTAGTTATTGATTACTGATGAATAAATGACTGCCACGCTTTAACGCATTAGAGAGACTAGTCTTGTTAGTTATTGATTACTGATGAATAAATGACTGCCATTTTTAATCACAAGAAAATTTCTTTTGAGGATAATTAATCAGATTCATGCATTTCTTAACCAGTGTAGGATTATCTTCTGTTTTAGTTACAAGAATGAACCTGCTTGCCTCTGCCCTAGGTAAAGTCAGGAGAGAGGAGACAGGTTTCTAGGTTTGTATTTTGATCTTTACTTTTATTAGGCAGATGAAAAGTATACTTGCTTAAAAATGACTTCAAACTGCCTTTCTTGTTGAGTAGGTTTGAACTACCTGCCTGACAGATGGTGTTGGAAGTAATTACAGAAATCATGTGTTTACCTGTACGTGGACATGTGTTCACCAGATGCACCCTGTTTGCCCAGTGCTGCTGATTTCTTAAAGAAATACACACCTTCTGGCTAGAGTTGCATAACTCCGGAGAGGAGAACTGTGCCAGCCGGAGCTCTGTCTCTCTCGGTTGCAGAATCAGCTCTAGTCAGAGGGGTTGGTCAGGAAGGGCAAAGAAGCACTTTCCCAACATTGATTGCCTTTACATTTTTTGATTTATTAGTACTTTAATACACCTTTTTATTTATTAGTACTTTAATTTTACCCATCTACGGAATGATTTAAGCACTAGCCCCCCATATTATATATTCAGCAGCAGTAACAGTAGTCACTCTTTTATCATGATGGTTGTGGTTTGTCATATTGTTGTATTATTGGTACTCGGTACTTTTAGAAACGTGTTTTCCCGAGCCCATGTTAAAGATGTATGTATTCATCCTCCCCATTTCTAAATTCTGATTTGGGAGGTCTGGCTTTTGGATTAAGTGTTGGTTATTATTTTTATTTTTTTTTAACAACTCATGGGTAATTCCTGTACTCGTGAAAACTGGAAATAGCTGCTTTATTTTATTAACCATCAAAACCTAATTTATGTTTTCCACCTCATTTCTATTTTACTTTTGCTTAAAAAAAAAATTTAAAAAACCCTCAACGACAGTGACCCCTTTCGCATGTATGCCTTAAGGTTCAGTTTTGAAACAGTACATTTAACTGTGTGTAAACCCTGAGGAACAAGGGAAGTCATTGTTTCAAGATTTTGACAGGTGCAAAACTGTAAATAATTACAGGCCTGGGCAGAAGCTAGAACAGAAGTCGCACAGCAGCTGGCAGGCCCGACCTGTGACAGGTCTGACCTGAGCTAAGTAGCCTAAATTTCATGGCAAGCTCAGATTTGTTTTATAGTATGAAATTCACCTTCTGCCACAGGACGTTTCTAGTGATTCAGACTAGATAGCAGCTGCAAAGGGAGGACTACATGCAGAATATTGAGAAAGAAAATGCCCACTGAGCCACCTTTTGTACGACTTTGGGGCCAGATGGAACTTGTATAGATGAATTCCAAAATTGATTTGCACCCTGACTGAAATAAATCACCCAGCACCAAATGGTATTCAGCGGTCACCTCTGAGGAGGGTGGACTGGCTTTTGTTTGTTTGTTTGTTTTGTTACTTTTTATGTCACCTACTTCTGAAACATCAAATTTTTTAGTCTATGAGCATATCTGACTTTTGTATGAAGTTATGTCTGGGAATGCCTGAGTGGTAATTTTTTAAGGTCTTCCTAGAGAGTAAAGCGAATTTTTAATGCGATTTTATCGCCGTTGGTTTCCATCAGGCAGTTGCCCACCTTAAAAGTACGAGATTCGTCACTGATCCCTAAAGAATCCTCATTGCTGGCAGCTCCCCCCCACACCCCGTGTTTTCAGCCCGGAAAGCTGCAGTTTGGAAAGGACGGGATTCTGCGAGAGCAGAAATGGCTGATAACTGGTGGGCCCTGTCGAACCTATAGACGCGTTTCCTTTGCCTTGCACAGTGTTCCGAAAGTTTGACAGACCCAGACATAAGAATCTGGATTTCTAGCTTCCTTAGAAACCCGGACGATATGGCAGTACTGGGCCTGCGTTCCTGCAGCTGGCGGTGCTGGGTGGTGGGCGCCCCTTCTCCATCCTTCGGTTTGCTGCGGCCCTTACCATCCTGTGGTTTAGTCACCTCTGTTCCTGCCTCCACACATTTGAGTTGATTCAGCCCCTCGGACTGGAAGATGTGTGGGATTACAAGTGGGCACGCCTGGAGAGAAAGGACCACACGAGGAGAGACTGGTGGAGCGTTGATCCGGTCAGGGGTGGTTTACCTTGTGCTCTATTCCCTCCGTGTTCTTGCATCGTTTCCTCGTCACTGGAGACTCCCAAGAACTTTGAGTTGTGATGTTCCCCCAGCCACCCTTAATAAAGGAAGTATCCCAGGTATCCGGAGGAGGAGTTTTCTGGATGATTCCCGTCCTTTAAATCACATTTCGATTGATTTAGTGTTGTCAGCTAGTACATCGCTCTGTTTCTAGCAGTGATCAGCTTTATTGAAGGGTGAGAGTTCAGTTAGAAAAGGAAGAGAGACATGGTTCAAGCCCTGGGCGTATTGAGAGGCAGATCATGGCCTAATGCCAGGGTGGGTGACGAAAGTGAGGCGGACAGCACCGAGACACTTCACAAAGTGGACAAGAAGTAGAAAGATCTGAGAGATTAAGATTTCCTAGAACGGAGAGAAGAAAGGATGATACCCTTGTACTGTTTGGTGTGCCAGCTCTATGCCTTCTCTTTGTTTCTAATTCAGAAGAGAGAAGAGAAGTAGGGAAGAGTTGAGTTTCATTCGTCTGAGAATCTCACTACTAAAATATATGGGAAAAAATCCACCCCTGTTGTAGGTTGCCTTGGCACATAGTGGGCTCAGAAGCTGGGTTGTTCTGAGCTTTGTTGAGTGAAGTTGGTTCAGAAGGCGTGGTGTAGACCAGGAGTTGGGAAACTGAACTGCAGACGGATCTAGCTTACTGGCTGTTTCTGTAAATATAGTTTTATTGGAACATAGTTGCACCCATTAGTTTCTATACCGTCTATGGCTGCTTTGACATTGTAAGGGCACAGTGGAGGAGCTGTGATAGAGACCATATGGTTTGCAAAATCTGAAGTATTTATTACCTGGCCTTTTACAGGAAAAAAAAGAATGTGATGATTTTGATGTAGAAGGTTCTGTCCAAAAAAGAAAAAAAAACAAAAAACAAAACCAGTTCTTTTATGTGGTCTAAGTTATTTTTGTTGAAAACAAAGGGAATTAGATGTGTGATTGATTTTCACAATTTATATGGCTTTTTGATGATTTTGCAAATATTTTATATAAGTTACTGTTCCATTTGAATGAAATGAAAATTTTATAAAGCCTAGGACTTCAGTGGGGCTATGATTTTATTATGTCATTTACAACAGCTGTTTCTGGGGAAGATTATAATATAGCTAATGGGAAAACATGAAATAATATAGTTAGTCAAAACGATATAATTATAGCAAAAATTAATAAAATTAAAAAATTGGTTATGTTTGGGCTACAGCTTTTTTGGAGGGAAGAGTATAATGACAGTATAAAAACACGATGTTATTTAATTAGCTTTAAACATGATATTTTCAGGAATATATTTAATGCGCAGATGTGCACATATGGTCCATTATGGTCTTAATTTAAACTTTGAAAACTGCCAAAAGTTTTAGTTATTAGGGAAATAGTGAACTTTCATCTAATGATCACATTAAACATTTATAATGCTACGTTTTTATTGTTGTTTTCAATTTGGAGAACGTTTGAAAGTAGCAGGCCTGTATTGTAGGATTCATCTAACATGATTATTGAATGTCTCAAGAGTAAGCACTGTTCTAGGCACTGGGATTGAAGCACCGGATAAAATAAAATATGAAATAAGCACTTCGATTGCTGTTGCTGCCGAGCACTTTTGAGCTATAAACATTCATTTACTCATTCATTTATCAAGCTGCACCAAGTGCTCTGTAAGTCCTGAGGACGTAACAGTCAGTAAAGCAAGTTTTTGACTTTTAAAAGTAGCTTCCGTTGTAGTTGGAGAAGAGAGAGACTGTGTTCAGTTGGGTAACAAAGGCCATGAAGAAAATGAAAGAAAGGACTTGGGAGAGATGGGGATGTTATTTTGGATAGGTGGTCAGGAAAGAGTTCTCTGATAAGGTGCTGTAGGAGCGGACACCTGGATGAATAAGGTAATGGGCGGTGGGGGTATTTGGGGGAAGAACATTCCATGCAGAGGCAATGGCAGTGTAAAAGGCCTGGGATGGGTGTGTGCTCGGTTGTTGCAGGGAAAACAAAGAGAAGCCAACACGGTTGGTGTCAAAGGAGCCAGAGGAAAATGGGAGGAGATGTGCTTGTTTTCTACGCAATGTGCAATGCCCAGGGCTCTGCCTCGAGGTCAGAGGTGAAGTCACATGGACCCAAGCAGAATTCTGTGTGCAGTGATGGGGGTACAGAAGTAGAGCGTGGGGTCTGTGGAAGATGCCGCAGACCAGACGTCAGGAAAGAGTAGAGTTAATCTGCTCATTGTTCCTCCGATTAAATCTCACTTCTGTGAATCTCTTTGTCATCTACTCTTTCAAAAAGGAATTCTGCATGGTATAGTCCAGTGCCCGGAGGCCTGGATAAGTTGTTGAATTTATGGTGTGCCAATACCCATTACAGGGTGGCCATCCGATGAATTTGTAACAGAGAGTCTGAGGTTGGGAATAAATGGGTCAGAAAGTCTGACTAAAATGAGAATAACAATTCACGTTCCATTAAAATGTGCATAGCCTGCAATAATTTTTCATTGTACTAGGGTTAAGAGGAGAGTAGAAGTAGGTTGATAATTAATAGTTGTAAATTTAAAAGTCAGCTTTATTCCAAGTGTTAATTTTTCCTGGAAGTGTTTTACAAAACGGTCAAGTTCCTGAAATTGTAGAAACACTGATCATGGTATTTATAACTATGAGGCATGCTAGGTACCTGACCTCAAGTGTGAACTAATTAACTTAGGGCTTGTGTAATATGCTTTAGCAAAAGTAGATATTTAAAAATAATTGACTTGTTTTTTTTTTTCAATTCACAAATGACACTATATATGGTGTTTTAATTTATTTTAATATTACCGAGCACATTTTTGTGGTGAGTCCTTCAACTTTAACACAGATGGGTATCAATAAGTGAATTTTTTTTTTTCTGGCACAAGAGGATGATTAAGCTTATTCACCAAATATATATTTTATAAAGAACACCATCAATCACAACTATCATAAGTCAGCTGTACTCGAAACAGTACGGGTTTCTGAAACTCAGCAGTTAGTAACAGTCATTCAGACACCACATAAAGACAAGGCAAACGTAGCACTCGGAGCAATATTTCACTGGGAAGGCAGGTGCCCACATGGAAGCAGGTTCGGTTAAAAAAGTTCTTCTGCAAAGACTTGCTGGAGTAGAGGATGCATTTTTCCTTAGGAGTAATAATATCTATGGTAATTCGATTTTCAGGCCAACCCAGAATGTATTAGGAATCTCTCTGTAGTTGGTGGATTGTTAGAGGACTTTGGTACTAGTTTTCAAGCAGATCTAATTTCCAGTAAAAAGTTAACAGCTTTGCTTTTCCTTGGTCTACATGTATCCGTAGAGCACCCCTTCTTGTATGTGTTCGGGATTACTGCTCTGTTTGGTTTTCTGCGTTGCTTTACCTGTGTGGTGTGGCTTAGGTGGTCTGTGCTCAACGAGAGGTTGCTTTATGCATCGGGCCTACAGGAGGGGCCATTATCGACATCCTCCAATATTTAATTCTGTCACTGGCTGTTCCCAGGGTGGCAAGTCTTACCCGTGGGTCCCCATGCCCCTGATTAGCAGCTGCAGGGTAAGTGAGGTGATGGGGAGGGCACGTCCCTGACCACCCATCTGTTCCCCATTGGACTGGACGGTAGGAGGCCGTGAAGGCTAGGACGGTGGGGTGGGACAGGTGGACCCTCTCTCCTCACAGCCCTGTGGTGTGTCCTGTGAAGATTCCTTTACCTTAATTCTGCCGCTTGATCAAGGGGCGCCCTCCCCCCTCAGTCGCCGTGCCCGGTGTGGGGAGGCAAAGCTGTTGGGCTGGGCCTTGGCTGGAATGTGCCATGGGGGAGAAGGGGAAGGAAGGAAAAAAAAAAATCGTGCAACCTAACTTCTTTTGCTTTATTACGTTATGCTTTTTTTTTTTTTTTAACCCCTTCTGGTGAATTTGAGGTAGTTTTCAGATGCCCTGACATTGACCCAACCAGCTTCTGCCGACTTTTCACTCTGACATTTCCAAGAAAAATATCCTACAATTCAAATTTAGTGAAACTGGACACACTCTTGACTTTATTTCAGATTTGTAACATTTTACTTTTATCCACTCAGTCCTAAGTATTCATTCAATTCAGCCCCCTCATAACAGAGGAAACGGAATACCCTCAAGTAAATAACTGTATTTAAATATATATGTGTGTATCTCTGTTTATGTATATTATTGATATATATTACACAGAGTAATAAATAATCCAGGAGTCCGGCATCTGTCTCACCTGCTGTTCTCTTTATGATGTGAAGCGATGAGTCACACGAGTAATTGTATTCCTTGTACAAAGTACTTGGAAGACAGTTTCACTTGCATAAGTCCTATGCTGCATGTCATAAAGATGAAAAGTTTGAGCCATCTGTTACTTAAAACAAAAAACAAAAAACAACAAAACTACCCTAGTATACCACCTGGTGTTTAACTAGGCCTCGGGATTTGTTCCAGTTATGGCACTGCTTCATTGGACAAATATTGGGGTGAGGAGTGGGTAGGGTTTGGTGATTACTCCTGTGACTTGGGAGGGGCCCTTTTCACTGAGTCTCGAACAATGTTATTTGGATCATTGTTATCTCCTATTGTGGCTTGCCTGTCATCAAAAACAATTTTGTCTTAATTTTGAAAATTGGATGTGAGGAGTAACATTACACAAAAACAACATTATACAATGATGGAGATAATGTTCTGTGCAGCATGATTTAATTTGGAGCAGTGGATGGCCACCTGCTAGGCCTTTGTTCTGTGGCAGTCTGGCAAGTGGCCCCAGTGTTTTGGTTCTTTCCTTGGTCACGTGGCTGTTGAGATCTGCCTGGGTTAGTTGCAACCCATTAATCTGGTAGCATAGAACGATGGAATATTTGACTGCTGGGTTTTTGAATTAAGAAAACAAATCCCTTTTAAAGTTACTATTCAGCAATCACAGAATGCTTTTAATGTGTTGATACAACATCTGAGCCTTTACATTTTATCTAGGGGTAGCCTCGTCTTATCTGCAACATTAAAAAAAAGATCTAGTTGTACTTAGCATTCTGGTAACTAGCTGCCATATAGCACCTGTCTGCTTACCCATTGTGGTGGGGTAACCCTGTATTCAGTGACCGACCTGGGACACCTTTGAGAGTGACAGCCACTCATAATAATGCTGGGATAAGAGACATAGACAAGGACATATGGTCACTCTGTTTATAAGCTTGGTCATTTTTACCATCCTCTGTAATCAAGAATAACCAAATATTCCATATGTATTTAAGGATAATTCGTATATTTAAATTGCATTAATTGTGGCTGATACGGTCCTTTATAAAAAGTAGGTGCTCAAATTCAATATTTGCAAACTGATTAAATGTTTACATTGATTTATTTTTATTATGTTACGTTAGTCAAAATTAAAACTTCCTGCCAAATATCTTAAAAAATAGACATTTTAAAACAGCTTTGGGCTAAAACTCTTCTCTCTGTTCTTGATATTAAGGATTGGTCTCAGGCTTCCCCATAGTGATGCTACCTATTGCCCTATGATTAGAACTCTGAAATCATCTTAATATGTGGTGTAAGGGTAGGGAAGCACTTAAAAATTGCAGATGCCTATCATTCTGTCTAAAATAATTTAAACTGACTTCTAGTAGAGGGGGCCATTTAGTCAAGTGCTTATTATGACATATCCTGGTAACTTAATTTACTTTTCCTTATTACTTGAAGTTGTTAAGTGATTCATTGGCAAACTAGCAAGTCCTTAAGTTTCTTCTGAGGAAATCAGGAAGCCAAGTCTATCAGTTTCATTGTCTAATAGTACTTTGAGACTTTCATAGTATGGAAGGATTGAGACTTTGGATAATTTTTTAATGCTAAGTTTTAATCTGATATTTATCAGTTTGGGAACTTCCTTTCATCAGTTTTCTCTCTCTTTATAAGCCCTCATTTATTACCTATAAGACAGGAAACGATGCAGGAGTCTCTCTCCTTTTCTGTCTGAGGTAATTGGCCATCTCATGAGACAAGTTGGACTTAGCTCAACCCTGGAATGTGGGTTATGGTGTTGGGGGGTTTTGGAAAGCCAGTTGTGGTTTAGAAGGACTCCACGATGTGGGCTGGGAACTTTGGTGTTTTCTTCTGGTCTGAGGTACGTGTTTTTTAAAAGCGAGGTGTCAGAAGATCTTGGGTTCTAGACCACCATCCCCTTTGTCCTGGTCTCTGTGTTTTACCAAAGAGTTGAAACAGATGCTGTTGACACCTCCGTTTCTTCATCCTTTGTGTGTGCGTCTGTGTCTCGGTGACTTCATAGTCTTGTTCTTTTTGCATCCTTCCCTTTTGCATTTCCACCATTCCAGTCTAGCTTCTTTCCCTGGATCAGTTTTCTCTTTGTTTTCTAGGCCTTGCCTGTTTCACCTGAGTGGGAGAGTTCATGAAGTCTTCTTGCTTGTCTCTACCCTGATTGTTCATGATACTTATTGGTCATGAGGGAATTTGCTTGGGTGTTCATGAGTTTTCTACGGTAGGACAAAATTCACGAGGAACTGTTTATTTACTTGTTAATTATATTTCCTTCCCTATTGCAGGGAAGGTCCAAAGGCAGGTGTTTTTTTTTTTTTTTTTTAAAGATTTTATTTATTTATTTGACAGAGAGGTCACAAGTAGGCAGAGATGCAGGCAGAGAGAGAGGAGGAAGCAGGCTTCCCGCTGAGCAGAGAGCCCGATGCGGGGCTCGATCCCAGGACCCTGAGATCATGACCTGAGCCGAAGGCAGCGGCTTAATCCACTGAGCCACCCAGGCGCCCCCAAAGGCAGGTGTTTTGCTTTGTTTACAGCTACATCCCCAGAGTCTGGAAGTATGCTGGGTGCCCAGTGACTTTTTTTACTTTTTTTAAAAGGAATAGGTTAATAATTTATTAACATAAATTTTAAAAGGTGGGGGGAGCACCTGGGTGGCTCAGTCTGTAGAGCATGTAACTTCGTGATCTTGGTGTCATGAGTTTGAACCCTACGTTAAGGGATAGATTGTACTTAAAAAAAATATTAAAGACTAGAAATGCCATAGCTTTCTGATAGTTTACCAAGTCAGATATTTTTTAGGGAGAGCTCCTTCACTCTATAGAAAACCTTCTGAACCTTGGCTGGTATTTGAACCATTTAATGAGGGAGGAAGTACTTTGGAGTGATTCTTCTTGTAATAATATAGGTTTATAGTCTTTTTCCTTTCTGGTACTTATAGTCCCTAGACTTGATTTTACTACTTTTATCAGTTAAGATGCTTTTTGTTGCAAGCAATAGAAATCTCAGCTGAAACTCACTTAAGCAGTAAAGAAGGGGGTGATTCGCACGAGTCCAGGAAGGCTCCGGAGTGGGCTGATTGGACTCAGTGCTGTCCTGAGACACCCAGGTTCGTTTGTTCTTTCTCCTCTTCCCTTGGCTCTCTTGGCTTCATCCCTACAGCTTGTTCTTCCCGTGACTGTGAGGACAGGAGCAACAGTCAGTCCATGTATTTCTTGTTAATA
This sequence comes from Meles meles, assembly GCF_922984935.1. Classification (NCBI taxonomy): domain Eukaryota; kingdom Metazoa; phylum Chordata; class Mammalia; order Carnivora; family Mustelidae; genus Meles; species Meles meles. The sequence goes on from NC_060070.1 coordinate 146,438,911, forward strand.
TCTAGTGGGAAAAAGACTGACTTTCCGTTCCTTGACAACTGGAGTGAGACTTTGTTGTGTATCGTTGGTCCAAACTGACTTGGGACTACTCTCCCCTGAACAAAGGAGGTAGAATTGTAGCATTTGGCTCGGGCTAATAATCATCTCATGTGAGATAGAGGTTGGGATCAACTGCACTACTCACTAAAATCCCATGTGAATTAACCTTTATAAATACATTTTTAAAGACTGTTGATTTCCTGAACTCCAAGATAAGACTTCCCAGAGTAATTAGGTTCATAACCAAGAGGATGCTAGGTGAAGTCAACATTATCATCATAATTACTTCATTAGGGAAATTACGGCCTTTAAATAAAAAAAAGTGACAATTTTTGTTCTGTCTTACCAAGTTTATTAAATAGACATGCGGCATTGTTTTTGTAAAGTAGAAAGTAGCTATGTAGAAATTGGTTGGAACTGTGACGCCCCCTTAAGTGTGTTTGCACTGATAACAATTGATATGTCTCAATTATTTAAATAAAATGAAATCTTGTTGACTAGAAAAGTGGAAAAAGATAACTAGGACATAGTGAGGCTTACTTAAAAAAAATAAGTCAATATATAAGGTAATGCGCATCTGTTACCTTAACTTACTAAAAGGTTTCTGATTTACTTGAACATACAGTAATGGTCATTTTGTTTGTCAAACAATGCTTAGTAAATATTTAATAAGCAGCATGGAATCATTATGCTATTGTGAAGAAAGCACTGAATTAAGAACTGAAATCCAAATTTCTCTAATTTTTCCACTGATGTAACAGGAAAGGACGGTTTCATTCAGGTTAGTATGCTCATTCGCTCATTCTGTGGGATCTAGCTGCTTCCAGGACTTAAGGGTAGTTGAACACTCATTCAATACACAGTAGAATGTTCCATGTTGTGAAAATCTATTGGCCGATCTCTCTAACAAAGACCCAAGTGGGGTTACTTTTTTGGTTCAGGTTTTATTTTTTACTATTTAAAAAAATTTTTTAAGATTTTATTTCTGTATTTGACAGAGAGAGAAAAAAAAAAAAAGAGAAAGCATAAGCATGGAGAGCTGCAGGCAGACAGAGAGGGAGGAGCAGGCTCCCCACTGAATGGGGAGCCCCGTGTGGGGCTCGATCCCAGGAGCCTGGGATTATGACCTGTGCTGAAGGCAGACGCCCAACGGACTGAGCCACCCCGGTGCCCCTTGGTTCAGGTTTTAAAGAGAAGTAATCATTTTTCTCCTTCAGAAGGTAGAGATCTTCTCTGTACATTCTGTTTTCTACAAGCACTCCCACGTGCTTCTTTTGGCTTTAAGTAGGAGAGACCAAGGTTAATTCATCTCTTACTCTTGTATTCCCTTTTCCAGCTTCCTTCCCCGAACCTCATTTTCCTGGTTTATAAAGTGAGCATCTCTCCTGCAACATCCAGATTCTTCACAGGAATTGATGGCACAAGGCAGCACATGACGTGTGTGAAGGTCACTCTGGAAAAATCTAAAGCAGGATGTTCTCTAGAAACAGGGACAGTTGCACAGGATCACCCCTTAGACTCCTGCCTATCCTCTTACATTTGTTTTTTTCCTTCCTTTTTTTGTTTTGTTTTTGTTTGTTTGTTTTTCCCGTGTTAAAGGCTTAGTTGTGGTGACCTGGATATTCAGGACCTTGATGTGAGGGGTTGAAATTTGCACGCTCCAAACTGGAGGTCAGAGAAAGGAAAGCTGAATGTGTTGCCTGTTTTTTAATGGTTTCTTATCCAAACTTGTGAAAACCACAAGGTTTCCCTCGTATCACAGTTTTACAGTGAATACACGAACGAACCAGAATTTAAAATATGACTTTTTTCTTACATTTTTTTATTTGCTAATTTTCAAATCTACTAAAGAAACTTTCTTCTTGTACCAGCAAGGTGTAAAATACTGCACGTAGATTGCCGCTTTTGGGGGGAGTTTCCAAGAAATCTTACGTTTTTCTTATAAAAAATGTAAACATTTGGAAAAGAAAATAATTTCTGATGACATCATTTGCTCCTGTGGTATTTTGTCTGAGCCTTGTCGAATTCTGGTGGGCAGTACTGCTTCGTGGGCCAAGTACTCCCTGTTACGATCATAGATTTGTAGTGCTAGAAAGTGTAGCGGATCAGAGTTGATCCTCTTTTACCCTTTCCATGTCTTTGTGAGAAAATAAGGCCTGGGGAGGAAGATTGGTCTCACTGTGCATTCATGGTGCAGCCAGGAGCTGAGCTCAGGTGTCTGGGCTGTGAGCGCGGGGTGCTTCTCCCTGGACCTCTTGGAGCTTACATTTGTGCTCTCAGAAAGTTCCAGGGAGGCCGCACATCTACGGCGTGGAAGAGCAGACAGACGTGTGCTCTGTGCACTCTCCGTGCTTTTAATCTCCCTGTCCTTTTCGGGGTAAAGATGTTCATCAGTTGCCACAAAATACAGAAAATACACTCGCTCTCTTTGACACCTTCTCCTGAGTAATTCTGAATTATTGGGTCTTTTCCCTGTCGCTCCACTGACCTGGGAAGAGGAAGGTCAGAGACCAGGATGCAGTTTTGTTTCTCCGAGTGTACATCGGGCTGCTTCCAGCTAACCGGGGCATCCTGTTCACACACCCTGGGTTAAAACCACTTTCGGGTGGCTTCTGAGACATTCAGGAAGATTCTAAAGACTTTAGAGACGGTTGCCACAGTGTTACTTCTCTTCCCTTTTTGTTGACTGGGGAATTTCTGGTTATTTAGTTCTAGAGTATTTTTTTTTATTAGTTATTCATTTTATTTTAACTCTTTTATTATAAAATGCAATCAGAGATTAACAAATCATGGAAACGCAGGGAGGTCAGTGCGTTATTTTCAGACAGACCTCCACCTCCTTGTAAACCCTGGCCGGCGTGAGAATGAGCCCGTTGCTGAGCCACACTGGTAACCCTGCCGTGTTTCCACAGGCGGTCCCCCAACCACCGTGCCCACCCCCCAACCCTGGTCTTGACTTTTGTAGTCATCACTTCTTATGGCTTTGTCACCCATGGTTTCTTTTTAGACAGTAAAGTTCAGTCCTGCTCATGTTTAAAAACCTGATCCGTGCTTTAAATCTCTTAATCTGCATGTGCCCTCCGCAGTTTGTGTTTGAAGAACCTGGACTGTTTGACATGTGGGCCCTGCAGAGTCTGGGGTGCGCTGCTGGCGTATTTGGGGTGCAGCTCGCTGTGGCCCTCTGACCTCTCTCTGTCCTGCAGCCTGGAGGAGGCAGTGGGGCCTGGCGGGGCTCTCGGCTGCACTGTACTCTGTCCTTGTGTGTGCGTTTCTTGCTTCTCGATGCCACCAGCCAGAGATGCTTAATGTCCAGATTCCTTCTTTTCTTTGCGGTGTGGAAAATGGTGATATTTTATCACCTTGTTGTCATAAATTGGCTGTAATAATTTTATAAGATGCTTCCCCCTCATTTACTGTTTGTTCATTAGTACAGTTCATAGGGAAAGGCGCAGTACGTTTTAGAGTCTTCTATTTACCTGGTTTCCAAGATAATGAATTAGTTTCCTGTCGTTCTCAGAAGGTGACTGATGATAACTGCTTTTTTTTTTTTTAAATATATGATTAGAAACTCATGAATCAGGCTTCAGTTAATTGTAGTTCTTGTCCAGGTTCGAACTGTCCCATCTTTGACCACCGTGCCCCTTTTAGATTGCCTTTTGAGTCCTTTTGACACGACCGTGGTGCTCTTTGATAGCTTCTTGCTCTCGGGCGGTATGAGAAGATGTTCCAGGCGCATCATGTACCTTTCCTTTCTGGCACCTGGGTTCAGCCATTTCTCTAAGAAGCCCTGGTTTCTTTAATGGAAAATGGCATTTCATAACCACACCTGGGTGTTTTACTTCTTGTGTTAATCTTTGTTTCTAGGCCTTTTCAGCCTTTTCAGTGGAGACACATACGTGTGCGCACACACACATGCATACACGCACGCGCACACATATTTTAAGATAAAATACCTCACTGAGTTCATATTGATATTTCCAGTTTACATTTAAGACTACAGGGGTTTGTTTTGTTTTAATCTCCTTACTTCTCGGTCAAGAAATTGTAATTCTTAAGGACATCGGGGATGATAGAACTGGAATTATCCTATAGTCTTCGTGAATTTTATCCTACTTTATTTTATCCCACATAGTTTCGGAATAATAATACATGAACATATACCAAATTATGATTACTGAAAAAGTTGAAAAGACTTTTTTTCTCAAATCCTCATTCTCCCCCTCAATATTTATAATGGGTGTTCTGTATCTACATTTTCAAACCATATAGCCGTTATGTACTCACTCTTCTCTCTTAACCCTTATTTGGTATTTATTCCATAAATAACTACATGTTAGTGCTTGCCACTAGACAATATGTAGATAGCCTTCTTCTTCTTCTTCTTCTTTTTTAATTTGAGAGTGAGAGAGAGAGAGAACATGAGAGGGGAGAGGCTCAGAGGGAGAAGCAGACTCCCCGCTGAGCGGGGAGCCTCATTCAGGACTTGATCCTGGGACTCTGGGATTATGACCTGAGCGGAAGGCAGACGCTTAACCGACTGAGCCACCCAGAGGCCTTATCTGTAGTTATCCTTATATAAATATCCTTTCAGTTAATTTTTTGGTTGTTTGAAGTGCATTCCTTGTAGGTTCTTCAGGAAAGGTGTCTGGGAACATGTTGGCCCTAAGCTTGGCGTGTTGATGGTAGTGCTCTTTATACTTTTAAAGTCAGTTTTGCTGGATATAAAATCCTTGGGTCACATTTTCTTTCTGGCACAGTACACTCCTTTCAAAGTCTAGTGTAATATTTTTCCCTCTTAAAAGTCATGTGCTCTTTTTGCCTAGTTGCTCCAAGGAGTTTTTTCTTTTTCTTCAGGATCCAGTGATTTTATTAGATTTGTCTTGATGTTGGTTGCTCTGGGGCAATATTCTCAGGTACATAGTGTGATCTTACAATAGTGAAATCTCTTAAATCTCTTAAAATCTCTTTTAATTTTTTTAGGTAAGTGAAATCTCTTAAAAGTTTTCTGAGTAAGTTTTCTTGAATCATAATTTTTAGTATTCTTCTCCTCTGCCTTAGGGTCCCCCCCCACATCTAGGAGCTTTTCTTATTCATATGCTGGCTTGTCTTTGCCTATCTTCAGTAATTACTACTTTCTCCTGAATCCTGTATTCTTGCTAAACTAACTTATAAGGTCTAATAGTTTTTTTATTAAATTCCTTTGGAAGTTTATATATACTCAGTCATTTCTTTTGTGAAAACGCTCTTCTAATGTCCCCGCCCCCCCTTGCTGGATTATATCCCTTTTCTTTCCTTATTGCACTAGCCACGGTCCCTAGGACAATATTGAATACAAGTGGTAAGAGTGGGCATCTTTGCCTTGTTTCTCATTTTAGGGAGAAAACCTGTTAGCTCTTGGTTTATTATAGATAGTCTCTCTCAAGTTGAGGAAATTCTCCTCTGATTTTAGTTTGCAGTTTATTTTTCATGAATGGATATAGAACTTTGTCAGATGCCTTTTCTGCTTTTATTGAGATGCTAATTTGATTTTTCTTTGTCAGCATGCTAATATGGTAAATGTGTTAGGAGCTTTGACCTTAGTTGTTTAGGGGGTGATAGAAGTGATGATAGGATCATGAGTGGCTTCCTTGTGGGAATAGGGGAGATGCTGGTCTTTTAGGTGTGGTGATTTGGGGGCCCTGTGGTGGCCTGAAGTCATTTGGTCTCACGTGTCTGCTTGGTTGCAGTGCTGATACGGACGGGCCCATCTCTAAGAGCTGCTTTATATTGAGAGCTGTGCTCAGGCCTTAACTTCTCTTTCACTCTGGAAGCCATTCTCTGTGAGGCGGGGGTGGGGGGGGCATCAGTCAATGTTTGTGCATCTTTGATTAGGGAGATTAGCTTTCTGGGCTCCTTTCCTTTGACTTCCAGATTTTCTTTGGAAAAGTCACCTTGTCTTTTTGAAGTTTTATACAGTTTGCCCCATGATTTGGGTTACTTACAGTCCCTTTCCCCAGTTCTCCATCAATGCTATGGATTTGTGTGTGTGTGTTTCTCTTCTCTGTAGAATTTTGCGATAAGGTGCTTCTGTTCATTTTGTTATCTCAGCCCTGGGATCAAACTACATAATTTGGCTTTATCTTTTAGACTCAGAAGATAGTAATTCACACCCCTCTTGACAGCAGCTGTTGTTCCCGTTACAACTTGCTTTTCTACAAGTCATTTTTCTGCAGTCATTCTGAATATAATTTTCTTATTTTTTTTTTCAGGTCCCATTTCTTTGGTTTCTAACTTTAAATGAACAAATTATAAATATTATTTATGTCCCCATAACAATCTAATTTTCTGTATGTGTAAAAGTACAGATAATATGAAGTACCTTGTTTATTAGTTTGGAGATTGAAAGGGGGTGACCTCAGGGCAGGAGAGGATTGGTTTTCTCTCTCTATCTCGTGTATATACATATATATGTAGGTATATGTTCACTTCTATGCACCAGTAAAATATGCGGTTACTTAAAGGAGAAATTAATTGACTAAATTCAGTAGAATTCACAGAAAAATCTCCATAAGGATATGAAACTTCTAAATTAACCACAGATGTTGCCTCTGGCCATAATAATTAAAAAAAACATCCCAAGAATTGACATGCTTTGTTTGTACCCGTAAAGTGAAATGGATAATTAATGTGATTATGCAGTTAAAGTAAACCAAATCTTCTCATCCTCAGCACATGTAACTTTGCATCCCAAATAGTTTTCACTTGCTACACTGTGATTGTTCAGTAACTATTAGTTGATTGTATAAAAACGTAATTATGGCGGTCCAACATATTGTTTTTGTATATATATACAACCTTTTTTTTTTTTTTTAAAGATTTTACTTATTTATTTGAGAAAGAGAGTGAGAGCATGAGAGGGGAGAAGGTCAGAGGGAGAAGCAGACTCCCTGTGGAGCTGGGAGCCCAATGCCGGACTGGATCCTGGGACCCTGGGATCACGACCTAAGCCAGAGGCAGCCGCTTAATCAACTGGGCCACCCAGGCCTCCCCATACAGCCTTTTTATTGTGACTGCTGTTCCTCCTAGTGACATTGATCATAGAAGAGGCAGTTTGAACATGTTCTTTTCTCTTACATGCCTTAGAAGGAGCACCTAGTCCCTTTTTATATGACTGCCGAGCTTTAGTTTCTCCCAAACAGACAGTGGTGTTAATGAAGAAAACCTGTTTTTTTGTAGTATGTTTTCAGTTTTTTAAGTTATGCTGCTAAATGGTGAGGGCCATTCGCTTGCTCATTCCACTTGATAATTTGAATGGAAATCAGTGTGAGCGCTGTGACTTTGTCTTCTGGCTGGCCTTGCAAACAGTGGAAGCCTGATGGGCTGACCCCCAGTGACATTATGTCCTTTCACCTTGGTGTTAGGTCATTTTCACATAGGAGAGAGGGCAGTGTCTGATTCACCGAACCTGCTTTGCTTTCTGGAACTAGAAGTGAGCCAGTTGCCCCAAGATTTGTCTGTGACCAGCTACGTTAGGTGCTCCTGTAAAAAGGAATTTTTTTTTCCTCATGAAGTTAAAAAATAGTTGCATTTGTTATCAATAGTTTTCTGAGGTCAGATTAATTATAAGCAACAGCTGTATTACATTTCTGAAGATGTAAACTAATTAGACTTTTTTTTTTTTTAAAGAAAGAGTGATGAGGGGACAGAGGAGAGAGTTAAGGGAAAAATCATGTTGTTTATAAACACTAAAAAACAATCCTTAAGATTATGATAATAATTGTAATAAACTGTTTATTTGATTTGTGAATGAAAATCCTACTAGGATTTTCCATAAAGTTCAAATTTAGATCAATGATGTTGACACTGATCACCTAGTTAGTGTAAGGGCCTATTCAGCCAGAGCGGCCCCACCCCAGTTGAACAGCCATTTTGTTGTGTATGCAGCAAAACTTGAACTGACCCTGTCCTCCCCCAGGGGAACTTACTTAAAAGCAAGTCCGGAAACCGGTCGGTGGCAGGTAATGGCCCAAATACAAGGGTGGGTCAGGTCAGGTGGAGATAACAGCCAGAATGCAGGGGTGAGTCTGGTTGGGTGGAGACAGCCAATCAGCAGAATGCAGGGGTGAGTCGGGTCAGGTGGAGACAGCCAATCAGTAAAGCGCACATACTGTCTCTCTCGCTACCAAGGAGTGTGGGCCCCACCTTTTGGGCGCCAATTCTGACCAAGGTGATAGGCTAGGTCAGATAGCTCCTATGGGATGAATTGTAATTCAGTTGGCCACCCAGTAAGGGACCTAGCATGACTGTGCAGCTTTCTCTGTGTGTTACCATCTCATTGGCCACCTGTGTGTGGCCAGGCCCAACCACATGGCCTTTGCTCTATAAAAGTTAGTCTGTAAGGCAGGGAGGGGTCGCCCTCTCTGTAGGAGGCGAGGCCCTGGCTGGTTGGTTTGATTCTTGATGCTTGGGGTGAAATAAAGCTTTGCTTGACTTTCGCTTTATATCAGTTCTCGCTCCTTTGACCATGGACCCATTATTGGGGGACCCAACAGTTAATTCATCTGATTGGATCATCTGTTTCTGATGATGAAAAAGATAGATTCCTGTTTAACAGTGGCTTTATGAAATTTTAAGAGACCCAAGCATGGCTTCTTAATCACAACTTTAGTTAATGTTTGACCCTAGTGTTGTTTTCTAGTCTTAGCTTTTCTTTCATTTGTTAAATTAAAAGAAGTCTTTGGAAAATGTATTCTAATGTGAATCCCATCCTGGCGTTGCCCTCAAGGAGCTCATAGTCGGGACAGATGTCTGTTGTAGTGCTACAGTACCATAAATCAGCACTGAACATTCTGAATCCTTTGTCATAGGAGCAGGACAGAGAATGTAGGGCAGTGATTTTTCCAAATCAGCTAGTTCACCTAGAATATGTTACAAATGAGTTGTTGATAGTGCTCTGAGATACTCTAATTCTTTGCCTCTTGTCCCTCCAGTGAAACCTCATGATCAGGCAGGCGTTAAAGCTTGCCGGAGGCTATAGTTAAGGCAGTTTCGAAGGAAGTTTCTCCTCTCTTGCCTGGGTCTGTAGGCAGGGATTCCATGGTTGTATGAATTAGTCAGGGAGACAACTCTTACTTTTACTTGGGTGCCCTTTTTATTGTATGATTTTAAATAACAAAGTGCTTTTCTGTTACCCTCTGCAGGGGATCAGCTTTTACATTAACGCCTCTTGGGAAGAGTGGCTTTGAAAAAAAGAACTTGGAAATCTTGTTCAGGAACTGTTTATACGTTTCTAATAACTGTTTGTTCAGACCCTATAGGCCGATTGTAAATGCAGGTGGTCTCCCCCCAGACCCCAGGGTGGGATCTCACGGTGCTGGGCTCACGTGGTATTCAGGAGGGATTAGAAATAAACCCAGATTCCCATTTTCCTTCCAAACTTTGGTCCCTTTGTTCAGTTCCCAGTTGAAACCTGAAGTGTGTATTTCCCTCATTCCCTCCTCAAAATATGTAAATTTCTATTGTAATTTAATTTTTGTCTTTCTCGGTCAGTGTGATAATTAAAGTACAGTGAGATGTGCAAATTGGACAGTAAATTGAAAAGATGGAAGAGCTGATAGGGGCGTCTCTTCTCCATGTCACTTTATTAAGGTCTTCTGTTACAGAGTCTGGAGATTCCTTTCTTTCCCCTTTTCCTTCCTCTCTTTGTGTCTTTGCTCCGGCCAAGGATATTACTACCGGAAGAGTTTGCTATGAAGAGTCTCAGCATAGTGATCTTAGGGGAGGTGAACTAATTACAGATTTGCTTTTCATTTTATGAAATGAGTTCTCCATAATCGGAATATATCTGTCAGAATCTTAGGTTATTTTTTGGGTTAATCCTTTTAAGAAAGAAGTAAGTGTTTTACTTTGATTAGCTTAACAAAAAGGAAGTGATTAATTCAGATGGTAAGTGCTGGTCATCTTAAGTGCAGTTTTAGAGGTTGTGAAGTATCCTCTCTCCAGGGGTCAGATTTTCATGGGCCTCACTCCTCTTACTTTTCCTTGGATCCAAAAGTTGCACAGAAAGTTATGCAGAACCTTAAACTTCATAATGTAGGGGAGGAAAAAAAAAAATCCCCTCATTGGCCTGGGAATCAGTCTGATAAAAGATGCATTAACCGGGGGAGAACAAAGCAGATTAAGGTATGTTGGGTCCCCCCAAAATTGGGTACTGCAATAATGGGTCCGTGATTAAAGGAATGAGACTGATACAAAGCGAAGGTCAAGCAAAGCTTTATTTCGCACGGAGCATCAGGAATTAGACCGACCGTCAAACAGACTGGTCGGGGTCGCCCCTTACAGAGGACGACCCCTCCCTGCTTTCCAGACTAACTTTTATAGAGCAAAGGCCATGTGGTTGGGCCTGGCCACACACAGGTGGCTAATTGAATTACAATTCACCCCACAGTAGCCATGGAAACTAGCCCATCACCTTGGTAGCTAGGAGACAGTATGCGCCCGCACTGATTGAATGTCTCCACCTGGCCTGACCCACCCTTGTACTTGGACTTCGTTAAGTGTGACTGGTTTCCGGGACTTGTTAAGTAAGTTCCCTTGGGGGGGGGGGTGGCGCAAGGTCAATCCAAGTTTTACAACAAAATGACAGTTCAACTGGGCCCGGGCTGCTCTGGCTGAATAGGCCCTTACAGGTATACAGGTATTCATAAAGAAATATGACTCAAGCAGGAGGCTTGAATTTGGAGATTATATACCATCTTAACAAAGGTGATAAGGAGTAGAGTTGAGTTTAGACAAAGGAGAAGGGGTTTGGGGTTTCTTGTGGGAAGGGAAAGGATGGTAATGTTGTTAGGAAATGTGTAAACCAGGGCTGTGTAGAAGGATTGGTGACGCGTGAAGAGTCCGGCGGTCTGAGTTGTCCCTGGATTCGTTCTCTTTTCCTGGTACTGGAGTGGGCAAGTGCCTTTACAAGTGGAAATTTACATCCTTCTCTTAGCCTGATTGGGAAGGGGTCGCTTTTCCTGAGCCTGTGGTTTTTAAATTGCTTTCAGCTCAAAATAATCTTCCTGGCAAAGTGCTGTATTTTGTGGCATATTCTGGTCCTCTTCAGTGACTAAAGAAGGTTCCAGGTGACTGTCAGCATGACACCAGATTGTAGGAGGTTTGCTAACCCTTCATTTGAGCCTGCAATCACTTCTCCCTGTTTGAACTCAGAACACGAATTTTCTTTTGCAGTAATTCACTACAGAAATCCCATTATTAAGGTGTGTTTTATAATGTACACGACATATTGGTCTAGTACTACATGTGTATGATTTATATACAACTGTGTATATTTCTACATCGGGATTACCTCCTCCCCTCCTTTTTTTTTTATTGGTGAGTTCTTTGATTAAAAGTTTTGGGGGCCACATTTTTAAGATTATAAAAAAGTCTGTACTTGTACTTAATACCCTTGTACTTAAACACCCATTTGTATTTCTCTTCAATTTGCATATTTTAGGGTTTTTTTTTTTGTTCTGTTCAATTTCATCTGTATTTCTTGAAGCACAAATTCCTCTTGATATCTGACAAGCTTCTAAGCATGCACTGTACACATAATACCACAAAATATTTCATTAATGAATTTGTGAAAATCATGTGTAAAAAGTGGTTGTTGGTTGGTCCTCGTTTACCCCGGAAGTATCACGAACTCATTGCATGGCAGTTAGAAGTGGCGGTGGGAGGGGCGCCTGGGTGGCTCAATGGGTTAAAGCCTCTGTCTTTGGCTCAGGTCATGATCCCAGGGTCCTGGGATCGAGCCCCTCCTGGGATCGAGCCCCTCCTGGGATCGAGCCCTACATCGGGCTCTCTGCTCCGCGGGGAGCCTGCTTCCTCCTCTCTCTCTGCCTGCCTCTCTGCCTAGTTGTGATTTTTCTCTGTCAAATAAATAAAATATTAAAAAAAAAAAAAAAGAAGTGGCGGTGGGAGAGTTGAATAGACAAGTTAGAAATGACGTGTTGAGAGGTAAGAGCCAACGAAAGAGAAGGATCCATCTGTACGGCTTCCTGAGCGTATTGATTATGGGGTCACACTGCCTTACCGATGTCGGTAACCCCAGGATGGGCGTCATTAGATTGAAGCAAACGGCAGCGATGGATGACTGGCAGTCCGATCTTTACTTTGACCTTGGGCAAGCTACTGCATGTTTCTGAGCCTCCATTTTTTCTTTCACAAGATGAAATCACAGGGCTAGAAAGTTTCGGGTGTCTCTCCCACATGTGAAATTCTGTATCTGCAGTGATTAAGGCATCAGCAACAGGTTCAATTAGATTCGCCGCGTTTGGTGCCATAGGCAATGTGAGCCTGCCATCCAGATATTTCAGAGACATTTCCTTTACAGTGATCACGTGTTGTTTTGACCAAACATGGTTTGGGATGTAGGCCAGAATGGGGGAATAAGGCTCTGAGGATAAAAGAAGGCAAATTTGGGCAAATAAGTGGATGCTGTCTGGAGGTGAACTTTACAAGTAGGAACTAAGGGGCAAAAGCAAGTGTTCAGTGAGTACAAAGGAAACTGTGAAACACTGAGCTCCCTGCCTCTGGAAGTAAAGCAGAAGCCTCATGACCACTTATGTGGGGTACTATAGGAAATATGGACCATTTGGGTAAAATCTGTTCAGTTGGGCAACCATCCTATCTAGGAGGAGCTCTACGAATGTTGGGGAGCTCTTTGAGGTGACCCAGAGCAAGTTAGGAAAGTATGTAAGGAGGAGCATGCCACGAATGGCCTCCTTGACAGGCGTTAATCCTGGGATGACACCGTCCCAGGAGCTGGTCTGGCTGCTTGGGAAGTCCCTCCCCTGCCCTGTTGTAGGGGCAAGTTTTCAACACAGCCTTTGTTTTCTTCATTTCTTCTCCCACAGACATGGTGGTGGTTTACAAGTTGGAACATTTCCTTTCAGGATTTATTGTATGCATTGCCTTCTTAATACCTTCTTTGTATAAATGGGACATAGTTTCCATCCTGTCCTCTAACTTGATGTTTTTTCACAACCATGTAACTGTCTATCCACTCAAGCCTTGTAGCTCTCCATAAGGCTCTCAAATAATAGTGAGCTTTATAACGCTCTTACTGTGTGCCAGCCCTTTCTAAAAGTGCTCTTTATGTATTACCCCAGTTAAGTCTCACAGCTTCATGAGGTAAGAACTTCTGTTACAAGTGAACAGACTACAGCTCCCAGAGGTTAGGTGATTCACCTGCGGTTCCACAGTCACCGAGCCAGCATGGGGATCTGGGCTCTCTGGCTTCAGTCTGGGCTCTGTCACTTCGCTACTGTGTTTCCCAGGTGACTGTCCTGTTCCTCTCTGCACCTCTGTCGGAGTTCACGGACTCCTCTGTGGCTGGACTTGTCGTGTCTCCTTTCCCCTTCTTGCCACTACAATATACCAGGTTCTGTTCTTCTACTTCTTCTTCTTCTTCTTTTTTAAAGATCTTATTTATTTATTTGTTTGTTTGTTTGTTTGTTTGTCAGAGAGAGAGAGAACATACACAAGCAGGAGGAGCAGCCGGCAGAAGGAGAAGCAGGTTACCCGCTGTGCAGGGGGCTCCATGCAGGACTCGATCCTAGGATGCTGGGATCATGACCTGAGCCACAGACGCTTAACCAACTGAGCCACCCTGGCGCCTCTACCAGATTCTAAGTCTGGGGATACGTCTGTAAGAAAACACACACCCAAATCCCCGTCTTTATGAAACTCACACTCTTGTGGTGGGGACAGATAAGGGAAGACACTATTTAAAAATTTTTGAGACTTGTGTAGGAGAGGAGAAGGTGAGAGGTGGCGTGAGCGGGCAAGCAGTGCAGGGAGCGATGTCGCTGCCGTGGTGTGCCGCGGGTTCGGTGAACACGGTCCATGCGCCAGGACCTGGTGGAGGAAGGGAGGCCACCAGGTGAACTTCTGCATGACAGGGGAAGGCTCAGAAGGCCTGCGTAGCTAGAGCAGAGCGAGTGGGGAAAGAGTAGTAGGAGTCTCCAGAGATGTAGGGAAGCAGGGAAGGGAGGAAGGGGGCTGGGGGTGGGGGGCAGCGCCTTGGAGGCCATTTTGAAGAACTTTGCCCTTTCGTCTTTGTCAGATGAGGAGCCATAAGGAGATTCTGAGGAGGAGGTGCTTTGTTCTGGCGTACATTTTACAGAGATCCCTCCGACAGCGGCGCTGAGGGAGGGGAAACGATAAGGGGGCAAAGACAGAAGGACACGGGGGAGAAATGTTGCTGGCTTCGACCAGGGTGGTAGCCGGAGGTGGTGAAACGTGGTTGGAACCTGGGCCTCCCCTTGAGGTCCAGGGAGCGGGGTTTGCCAACGGACTGAGTATAAAGGAAGAGGATGGAGTAAGCATAATTCTGTGAGTTTTAAGAAAAAAACTGGGAGGACGGACTTGCTATTCACTGACTTACCATTAACTTGCCCAAGTGTCTTGATGCTGAATTTCTGAATCTGGGAACAGACTTTTGGCTTTCAGTCCTTCTGATACAACCTTTGGGCCACCAGCTTTAGAGACCAGGTAGTGTGGCTGCTCCCTTGTCCTGTGGGATTGTGGTTTCAGTTTTAGAGCAACAGGAATGTATGTCCTGCCAAGCTGCCTTTCCATGTGGCATAACTCGGTGTGGTCAGTATATTTCAGGGTATGATCCTCAGTTTTGCTGATTCAGAAATTTGACTTTTTGTAGACTGACCTAGAGTGAAATGGGCTTGGGGACCGAATTCATAATAACAGCCTCACTCATTCAGTGTCTTATGCAGGTGTACCTGACCATGGTCAAGAGCAGCCAGCGTCCCAGATTTAGAAGAATTCCCCACAGAGGTCCCATTTCTGAGAAAATGCGAATTTCCTGACTTGCAGAAAGAGTGACTTTTAGCAGCTAGCCGGGGAAGATTCAGGGAGAAACCTCTTGCTTCCGTCTGGAACCATGAGGTGGTTAGGCCGACCTGCTGCTTTCTTCCCGTGCTCTCCCTTGGCCTCTGCCCAGTGTGCGAGCACAGGCCCCGTTTTCTGATTTCCTTCTGCTTCTTCCCATCCCTCCTGTCTTTCGTCTCACCTTCTGCCTTCTGTCTACACTTTTCTCTTGTAGCTTCTTTTTAAAACTTGTTTACACTTCTTACTGAAATCCCATTTTTCTATAATGGAACGGAGTTCCATTGGGAGTTATACCTCAGTGGCGCTGAGAAAAAGTCTGTGTCCTGTGCTCACTTCCCCCCCTCCACCTTGATTTAAAGTCACCGAACCCTTTCTTGAAATAAAACCTTTCACAGATCTTTGCTGCACGAAGCACATACAAGCACAGTAGCAAGTTATAGCGGACGAGAAGGCGGACCATGGTCCCTGACCGCGTCCCTCAGGGACCTTGTCGGGTGTCAGGGTTCCACAGCAGTGTTTGCAGAGAACGCCCTCTGTCCCTCGCAGCCACGTGCCCTGGAGTCTGTTTGCAGGGATGCGTGCTGACTCCCCCGTGGGGCTTCTCGCAGCTCTCGTTGCCCCTCCAGACTTCCCGTCTTCCTCTTCATGTAAGAACCTGGGCTCTAAGGCCCATTTCTTCTTCTCACTAGACTGTAAACTACTGGAGATCAGGGACTGTCCTTTTGTCTTTCTTTTTCCTCGTGTCTGGCACGTGGGGAGTGAAGGGGTGTTAGAACGAAGAGATGAAATGCCGAATTATTGACTTTATTGCTAGAAGTTCCTATCGGTCCCGGCAGTCAGCATAATAAAGCAAGCTCACTGGGCGTGAACTCAAGTGGGCATCCCTCGGCTGGTTTTGTATGGTCAGTTCACCGCAGTGTGGTCATTTGCCGTGCCCGGAATCACTTGGAAGATGTGACTGCTCTGGCTCTGGTCATCGGCGCTGGGGGCCTGCTTTGCTTGTCGCCGTTACAGACGTTGGGACACATTTACCCTTTGGACCCTTCTGGGTGCCTGGGAACCCCTCCTCTTTCAATAACATTCTTTCTTGTGGGGCGTAAAATGTGCGGTTGTGTTCTAGTTTTTGTTTCGTTAACGTGCAACGGAGTCTTGAGATCCTGACGCAATCCCCAGTTACTGTGGCTTTGGAGGTCTCCAGCTATTCCCAGTTATGTATTTGAATTACATATTTCTTTCAGATTGAAAAAAATCCCATCAAGTCGTAGAGTAATTGATTTTTGGCTTCCGGCAGCCCCCAGCCCACCCCTCCTCATCGTGGCTGTGGTCACGTGGGTGGACAGTGGCCGTGCTGTAGACCTGCTTCCTCAGTCCTTGTTCCAGGATTAGAAGAGTTGTCGTGTTATCGCGGTTTATCACAGACCCAGAGCCTTATTTGCTGGGATGTTTTATGTGTTTCCCGTAACTGCTGCCTGCTGTGAGTACTTCCAGTAGATCTCCTCTCCTTGAATATTTAAGTGCAGAGAACACTCGTCTCCAGAGCGGTGAAGACTGTGCCTGCTGTGTATAGAAACAGGTGACTGTGACTCTCTTTTTAGTGCTGTTGTGAGGAGGAGTTTTCATGATTATATCAATATGTATTTAGAAATGTAAAAATTTAGGACGCCTGGGTGGCTCAGTCACTTAAGCGTCCAGCTCTTAATTTTGGCTCAGGTCATGATCTCAAGATCCTGAGCTTGAACCCTGTGTCGGGCTCTGCGCTGGGCGTGGAGCCTGCTTAAGATTCTCCTTCTCCCTCCCCTTCTCTTTCTGCCCCTCCCCTCCCCCCCACGAAGAAATGTAAAAATCAGATACATATTAAAGAGATACTTTTTCATGAAAGAAGACTTTGGGTGAAGACCTAGTCATCGTTATGAGTGTTTTTGTATTGATTAAGCATCAAGTTGCAGGAAGGCTGTTAGGAATAGGAGAAAAGAACATGGAGAGAGAAGCTACATTTCCTCCCAACCCACTGCTTGTAGAGAACTGTTTTTTTCCTTGATGTATACAGGAGTTATTACTCCACTATTAGACGGTGCACAAAACTCAGGAAAACGGGAACTATCAAATATTGTGTTTCTACTTTGAAGACGTTTGATCTCTTATAATCCTGTAAATTTCTTTGTGGTTTAATCAAGAAATGTTTGCTCTAATATTTATTACATGATCAAAACCCTAGTTTATGTCCTGAGATCTGATCTTCAAGGTACAGAGAATCTTGGGCGCCCGTCCCAGCTCCCGCACTAACTCAAAGTGTGGAGCCCTAAGATTCACTGTCTTCTTGAATCATTATTTTCTGTCTCTCTTTCTTTTTTAAGATTTTATTTATTTATTTGGTTGCGAGAGAGAGAGAGAGATAGAGTGTAAGTGGATGGGGAGGATCAGAGGGAGAGGGAGAAACAGACCTTCCCCATCCCCCGAGTAGGGAGCCCTAGGTGGCACTAGATTCCAGGACCCTGAAATCATGACCTGAGCTGAGGGCAGATTCTTGAGCCACCCAGGTGCCTCCTCAACTTTCTCTTTTATGAAATAAAGCAAATGATATTATATCACATTTATTTTCTATGCTTTTGTGAATTTTAAGATTTTGTACAAATTATTTCTTGTATTTAGTATTTGGCAGAAAAGAGGAAAAGATTTCTTTGTTTTCTGCATTACTCAAGTTAGTGCTCTAGTCAATGGTATGTCTCTAATTTAGAAGTGTATTTCAAGAAAATAAGAATGACTATATTGAACTAACTTTACATGTAATTTTTGTTTTAATTAACATTTCAAGGCTATTAAAAATGAGGACACAGAAATTCATGCTACTTTAAGGTTTCTTGAGGTATTTTTGTTACCAACATTCATACTTTGAAGGATAAAAGCTTTTTAAAATGTGTCTGTGCTGGGTTCATTTCTAAAGAAATTGTTTTACAGGCTTTTATTAACCTGAACAAAGCTCACCGAACAAAAAGAATAGGATGTAAAAAGGGAATATTTAGAACAAGAGGACTCAGAGAAATTGTGTTAAAACTTTTGCTACTTTATTTGGTCATATATAAAGTGTGACATTAATATTCTGTAACGGGGCTCTGATTTTTGCTTTGATTATAGTTCTGGTCTACCCTAGCATTTTAAATCCAAATTCTGTAAGAGCATGAACTAGTATTCTAACTAAACTACTTACGCAAGCATCTCTATTTTGAACTTTCCCTCTTAATTTTCTGGTGTTCTGCTTACTCCCTTAAAATCAGCCTTGGACTGTTTTATGACCTGATTTAGTGTTTATAATGTCATGAGAAGATTTTCCCTGGATTTTCACACGTATTGGCTGCACTGTTTTCAAATACAGCTAACGGTGTAATGGTTAACTTGACGAAGTGCCTTGTAAGTGTTAGCCATGATTGTTGTCTTTAAAGTATGGTTGTCAGTGGTGATATTACCTCCTTTTCATTTTCCACACTAATATTTTTATTCTGTGGAAGTGTTTTCTACATCTCTAAAGAGCCTTAACGTTTTGTACTCAGTCGGATTCTCTCCACACCTTTAGCGTCTGTTCTATCCACTGTTTCAACTGTCACGTTAGAATACGTTGTGAAAATCTCCCCTAGCTTCTTTCCCGCTGGTGACTTGAGTTTCCAGAAACTGGATGGACATCAGTGAAACCTTGGATTTAGTGTGGCCTTTGTGAATTTGTTGCCTTCTATCTCAGGACTTAGCAGCTGCTTCTTTGAGCCAAATCTGACCTGCTGTCTATTTTTGCAAATGGAGCTTCATTGGAACACACACACACACACACACACACACACACACACACACACACACACACGTACGTATTATGTATGATTGGTTTTGCATTAAGGTGGTGGAGTTAAGACTTTTCCAACAGAGGACCTGTGAGTAGCAAAACCTAAACTATTTACCATGTAGCTCTTTATAGAAGATGTTTGCCGATGCCTTTTAGACTTTTGATTCTTCCTTGGGGTTTTCCTCAGGTATATTCTAGCAAGAGAACTAATTTCCTTTCCTTTAATCTTTCCTTTTTTGGATCTGCCACATGCCTTCAGTAGCCACATCCCTGCCTAGAGCATTGTATGAATTTCCTTACCTCTTAGTTTTGTTTGCCTTTGTGTTTCCTTTTGTGTCTTGCCAACAGTGTCATATTCCTAACGTTTGGTTCCGCTCGGTGTCCCCGCTGCCACCAGACACTTCCCCATTGCCCAGTAACTGAAACAGAAACTCTCCAGCCTCTTCCTTAAGTCTCCTTCCATAATAGAAGCTTGACTAGTCTCCCTAAAATAGGAATTCTGCAGTGTAATACTTTCCTCCTACTTTTCACCTTCTTGTCTTTGGCCATGCTGGAACAGCTGCCTGGTGCTTTCTCTGCCCTCTGTCCCACCTTCTCCTACTACTGGAGGAGTTTATTTGGGATCCTTGTACTGTCTTTTTCTGTCTGCATATTCCTTCTTCTCTGTGATGTGTTTGTTGCCCGTGCAGCTTTCTGTCACGAGGGGCATCGTATTTGCTGCTGTGTTGTTGTTCTTTTACGTCTCATCCAGCATAAGCCCTGAGCTTGTTGAGCACAAAGTGCGTGTCTTCTTCGTTACTGTGTTCCCTTCAGCTCCCAGCATCATGTCTTCGATGTGCTCAATGATTAAGTAACTGAGTCACATTATGGGAGGGAGGCCTTTTAATTTGCACGTAACTCTTGGTGACCTTAGAGACTCCCTTGGATGTTTGCTCTGATTCTAGGTGTTATAGTTAAAAGTCTTGAGGAAACCACATGTTACTTCCTCATATACATTTTTACTGTAAATGGAAAAAATCTGTTGTTGTTTGATAAGGTGTTTCACGTTGTTGACCAGAAGAAAGCTGTTTGTGTGTAGTGATGTGCATGGCACGGATGAAAAAGTAAAACCAGGTGGTAGAGCCAGGCAGTAATTCTCTTGGATGTGTAAAGCAATCTATCAAACTCAGATTTTTTTTTTTTATTCCATTAACAAGTTTCTTTTTTTCACCCCCGGATTCCAAATGGAAGAATTATACCAAAGCTCTCTAATAAATTTTGAAATGAAACACAGATGATATTAAAATAGTACTTTATTCTCTACTTACTGTTTAATTGCTCTCTGCATACTTTCCAGAAGATTTTGATGTGGCTGTTGATCACAAATAGCTAGTTCTGTTAATCCCAGGGTTTTTTTTTTTTTTTTTTGGCCTCCAGTTCTGAGTTTGTACTCTTTAAAAGGTTGAAAAAAACAAGAGCGTGCCAGGGGTAGAAACTTTTCACTTCATGATGGCGTGTTCTAAGAGTTACATGTCCCGAAACTGGGCTGCTGATAAGCTTAACTTCAGTTGGTTTTAGAAAGGTAAAGATGGCCGGTGGGGCCAGCGACACAGTATGGTGCGTAAAGCCTAGAACGAGTGTCCAGAAAAACAAACAAAGGAAACAAAGCACTGTACCCCAAAGCCCGCATACTTGAAAAAGAATGGAAGACTTTAAAATTTCATTTTAAAATGGGCAAAGGATGTGAACAGTTTCTAGAAAAAGATCCCAGCTCTGCTTGGTTGACCTCTGTCTAACAGCACGCAGTCAGTGTTTGCTGTATACACGTATGCGAGATGAATGAGTAATGCCTAAAATATATCTCAACCCCTCCTAAGTAAAGACGTGCTAAATAACCAGCCTGGTACACCTTTGGATCGGCATTTCTACTTCTTAGCATTTATGCTAGAGAAATAATTAGACATCTTAGCATAGATTTCACATCAAGTTTTCCATAATCCGGAAACACTCTCTCAGATATTCAACGATACCCATCCATCCACGTATATATGTACATATGTATGTATATACATACATGTATGTGTGTGTAGGTGTACATATATGTGTGTACATGCATGCTCGCTGTAAAATCATTTATAATGTGAAAGATTATAAACAACCTAAATGCCTATGAGAACAGGAATCATTAAAGTATAGTACATCCACATTGTAATGGGTAAAAGGGATGAGAATGATCTGTAGGTAAAGATGGGAAAAGAAGGATACAAGATGTATTTGTAAAGCACGTGAAGCACCTTATGTGTAAGTACCGAACGCAGATCCAGTTACACATCATGCTTGCACATGTGAGGGCTGGGCCGAAAGTTAGCATAAGCACCCTATGAGCGTAAGCTTAAGTCTCTGGGGAGCAGAACTGGGGAGTTGTGTGAATTCCCAGCATAGAGGGGATATTATACCTTCTGTTGTTAAACTTCTGTTCAGTGTTTAAAAGTATATATTTACTTTTATGTTGGTCAGAGCACTGTGAAGTCATAGAATGAGTTTTAGGTACATTTTCATTACTATTTAAAATAACTTATTTGAATGGGTAACTTGTTTGTCTAGAGAGTGGATTTTTAAAAAATTATGTTCAGTTAGCCAATGTATAGTACATCATTAGTTTCTGATGTAGTGGTCAGTGATTCATTCACTGTTGCGTATAATACCCAGTGTCCATCACCACACATGCCCTCCATAATGCCCATCAGCCGGTTACCCCATCCTCCCACTCCCCTCCCTTCTGTAACCCTGAGTTTGTTTCTCAGAGTCCAGAGTCTCTCATGGTCTGTCTCCCTCTCTGATTTCTTCCCATCCAGTTTCCCTCCCTTCCCCTGTGGTCCTCCACGTTATTCCTTATGTTCCACATATGAGTGATACCCTATGATATTTGTCTTTCTCTGCCCGACTTATTTCACTCAGCATAACCCCCTCCAGTTCCATCCAAGTCGATGCAAACGGTGGGTATTCGTTCTGATGGTTGGGTAATATTTTACTGTATGCATGAACCACATCTTCTTTATCCTCCATAGCCATATTGTGGAAGGAGCTGAGATGTGCTTCAGTAGAAAGTGGCTTTTAAGCATGACTTATGTCCTTGAGAATTCTGTATGAGTGAGTTTTTTGGTTTTGCAATGGGCTGATAACAAAAGACATGCTCAGGTTGGATGGCTGTTGTATTCTCTGGTGGTATGACCAGTAGATGCACAGTGCAGGGGTCTTACTATAATATGTTTTCTTTGTGCAGTTGTAAGAAAATCCAGTTTCATGGTAGGAGGTCTTCTTAGGATTTGGACAACTTCTACGCACTAACATCAGTTTCCAAGGGTATACTTGTGAGCAAAAGAATCAGTGTTTTCTCTTCAATGTTTCAGAAAAGCTCAAGAGGAGAACAAGAAGATAGTGCTAGCTGGATGTGTTCCTCAAGCCCAGCCCCGGCAGGACTACCTTAAAGGACTGAGCATCATAGGGGTAAGCTCGTACCCAAAGGGGACAAAAGAACATCTTGGGCTGTCGAAACACGTGCTAGGTCCACATTTGATTTGCTGTTTTCTGTGTCACTTACAAGCTATGTTGCACTTCCGACGATCTCTCCTCAACATACTGGCCCCGCTGCTGAAATTTCGTCACATCTCTGTAATTTTTTCACCTTGGCACAAAAATAGGTTCTTAATTCTCTCCTTAAGAAAAAAAAAATACCAAACGCAATAAAAAGCCATATGGAATTTAAGTCCCTTCCTGATACCCGGCCTTTGTCTGCCTGTCCAGCACCATTTCTTGCCATATGATTGTAATTTTCCCATCCTACCAAACTCCTTGTCATCTCCCCAGTGCACAGATGCCTGTTTGTGGAACGTGCCCCTTCCCTTACACTCATCCCCTGGGTCATGCTTCAGTGTTACCCGCTCCGTAAAGCCTCGCTGACCACTCCGTGCATCTTCCCGTCATCCCGTGCCTCGGTTCCCTGTGCCCACTGAGCTTACTGGTCATCTGCCCTCTCAGCAGCTTATAGCGTTATGATTTTACATTCACTTACCTAAGTTTATGATAAAGGCCGCCTTTCTACTTAAGTCACTACTTTCACAGTGAAAAAACTTTTCAGTTTTTTCTAAGCTGACCGAGTATCTCCAACCTTTCCCCTGCTGCCGGACATCTAGTAGGCACTCAGTGTTCGGTGACTGACTGAAGGAAAGAATCTTCCTGCTCTTGGCAGGAGACTTGCTGTCTGTTGTGGTCTTATTCACAAAATGCCCAAAGTCGTTGGCATTCAGTCGCTGTTGGTGGTGGCGCTTCCTCCTTCCCGCCGTTCTTCTAGGGCTGTGCTCTGTATGCTCAGGAATCCTCTTTTATTTATTTATTTATTTATTTTTAAAAGAAGCTATTAATTTGTTGACAGAGAGAGAGAGGGAACACAAGCAGGGGGAGCAGGAGAGGGAGAAGCAGCAGGCTCCTGGCTGAGCAGGGAGCCAGATGTGGGACTTGATCCCAGGACCCTGAGATCATGGCCTGAGCCAAAGGCAGATGCTTAACTGACTGAGCCACTCACACGTCCCAGGAATCCTCTTTTAAAAAAGACTTTGTTAATTAAAAAAGACAAAAAACAAATCTTAATAATAACAGAGTACACTCATAGAAAAGTAATATGAATAATTGGCATCTGGAATAAGATTTATTGGGTTTTTCCTTATTTGATATACAACAGTACTTTTGACAACTTTTGTTTTTTTAAATTTTGTTTTTTTTTGTTTTTTTTTTTTAAGTAGTGTCTGTATCCAGTGTGGGGCTCAAACTTACAACCCTGAGATCAGGAGTCGTACACTCTACCGACTGAGCCAGCCAGGTGCCCTGCCATCGACAGCTTTTAATACTGTATTCTCAGTGTAATGAACTTGTTTTCTGCTGTCAAATCCTTGCCCCAATAGCAAATTTAATAATCTTTGAACAAACATTCTCATGTTAGACAGAACCTGAATGTTTGAGAAGTTTAGTTTGTTTTCACATTTGTCTGTTTACTTTTTGATTTCTCTTGGTTTAAGGAATGACATGTATATGGACTCCTGAGTTATCTGTTCATGTGAGACTAACTTTCTCCATAAACATAGTCCTGCCATGTTAGGGAAACAGGAAACTTGTTAGAATTCTGTTTGAGGATGGAATATAGCAAAAGCATAGGATTCATCTTAAATTTCATCTCTAGGAGTTCAGTTACTGGAATAGAATAATTTCTTTAGTCTGGCAAATCCTCTTCTCTGTGTACATTATTGTAACAGTTTCCTGAGCTCCACTGTGTGCAGTGAGAGCTCGGTGTGTGTTAGGATGTAGGGGAGGTTCTAAGGGAGCGTGCCTAGTGCTGCTGATGGGGAAGACGATTTTCAGTGATGACAGGAAACTGTGGCATTGGCAAATAACATCCCCCCCTCCCCATTTAGTCTAGCACCCTTTTTGTTCTGTCACTGAATCTCACTTAATTACCACTAAAATTCTTTAGATGTATGTATTTTGCTTCTTTCTAATTAGAGAAATAAGATCACATACTTAAAAATGGAAATAGAATATTCATAGTTCCATCACTGAAACATGGTAATTATAACTTTGCTGATTCCCTGTAGCCTTTTTTTCCCCCCATTGTGGTGTTTTTTTTTGTTTTTTTTAATGTAATCTCTGCACCCAATATGGGGCTTGAATTTATAACCCCGAGACCAAGAGTCATATGCTCTTGTAGCTGAGCCAGCCAGGTGCCTCCCATAAATGGCTTTTTATTTTAATTTCAAATCAGTATGTTGTGAAAAGTTTCCAAGAGTGAAATCACACTGTTTGTAACAGTGTTTGATTGGTAATTTAATTATATATAAGCAGTTAGTATTATTATTAAAATATAGGATTATTCTTTGTAATCATCATTTTATAGAGCAGTTGTTTCTGTGGCAGCTATGTAACATTTATCATCACTGACTCTTTATATATAAAAGTTATGTCCACAGACCCTGAAATTTTAAAAAATCTGTAGTAGGAAACCAGAATCATCTATGACTGGTGTCTGAAAAGACCTGTTTCTGAAGATAATTGTTAGGATTGCTACAAAAACAGAAACCTTCTGAAATACAGTGAGTTTAACTGAAATAAAGAAATGAATTATATTGATTTAGACAAAGAAAAAAATTCCGAAGTGTGAAAAGAAATACGGTGATATTTAAATTCATTGACCTAGGAAACTAGTTTTTACGGATTGTACTGCAGTTTTTTTTAAAACTGCACTGGAGTGAAAACTGTTATTCCCTCACAGAATTCCCCTCACAGACTAAGTGTGCCACAGGGCTTTAATGGAGGTGAAGAACGAACCCATGTAACTGCATTCTGTGCTTCTGCCGTCTGCCAGGGTTTGTTCGTCACCCCACAGTACCGGGAGGCCGCGTCGATTCCTTTGACCAAGTGACTGAAATAAAAAGGTGGGGATTAGGGGCGCCTGGGTGGCTCAGTGGGTTAAAGCCTCTGCCTTCGGTTCAGGTCATGACCTCAGGGTCCTGGGATCGAGCCCCGCATCGGGCTCTCTGCTCCGCGGGGAGCCTGCTTCCTCCTCTCTCTCTGCCTGCCTCTCTGCCTAGTTGTGATCTCTGTCTGTCAAGAAAAAAAAAAAAAAGGTGGGGATTAGTGGCTGAGAAGCTACTTAGTGCACACCTGAGTTAAAAAGACATATTGTCTCCACGTTTGCAGGTACTCATGGCGTAAGTGTTTAAAAAAGAAGATTCTTAATAATTAAGAAGGATAATACTACCGTTGTAATGTGAATTTCCCTCAATATCAGCCTTTAGAAATGGGACGTTTCATTTGTTTTCATAATGAGAGAGAGCAGTGTAGTGAGGGCACACAGCGGTCAGTTGTCAGACCCCTGGGCATTTTCTTATCATCTCTCCTACTGTCTCCTGGTATTATGTAGTTGTAATTAATATTATTTGTGTGGTGGTGGATGAAAAGAAAATAACAGAATATCAAAACCTACCCGCCTCTGGGTCCAGAAGAACTGGCTTTGGTGGCGGTAACCTCTACACTTGCCCCATTCTGGGGCACAAAAATGTCCAATTCTTTTATATTGGGAGAAGAGGGAGAAAAGATTTAAAAACACCCCTGTCTTCGATAAAAAAGACCTTTTTGCAACCAAAACTTCTTTCCTAGACTGATTAAATGCAATTTATGTAATATCCAGAACACATGCATTTATAGGTAACCCCTACAGAATCAGGACCTTTTCCATTTTTTTCAGGATCTTGAAACATTTTAGCTCACAGTGAAAAATTTCATGTCTCTTGGGGCAAATAGTTACGGTTAACCATCCCCCTTGGAAAGAGCTTTGATGCACTGTCATTTTTTAAGTCATTGCTGTTATTTGTTTACTTTGGTTACTCTGTGTCTAGCTGTAGGTGGGTCCAAGATCTTGTGACTCTACTTTCGAATGTTCCTTTCCTTCTCTTCAGCTTTATTGGCAGGAAAGTTTCTTTTAGATGAGTCAACCAGAAAGCACGATGCTCTCTGTTAAAGTCTGGTAGAAGAAAAGAAGAGTAGACCTTGGGACTCAGAAAGCCTGACTTCACATCCCTGGGCTGCCACATCCTTTTCCCCTTAATAAGAACTTTCTGAAGACCTGTTAGGTGGTAGCTGCCAGGTGCCGGGAACACGCCAGTATAGCAGATCATCCAAGAGCCCTGTCCTCACCGAGCTTACGTTCCAGTTCTTAGTGACATCAGACTTAAGCCTAGAATATCCCTTGTCCTAGAGAATGTGGTGGGATGGGTCCCTAAGACCAGAGGAAGATTGGGTAGTTGGGAATCTCCTCTGAAGGTTGAGGTATATTCTGAGAGAATATACTTCCTGTCTATCAGTTAGAAGTGGTGTTGGGGATAGGTGGGTGGGACGATATTTACTTGCTTCAGTTCTTTGTAGGGTAGTGTTATTTCTCCGTTATTGTAGGAGTCATTATTAATATGCGTGACATTTAGTAGGAAGGTTGGCTTATACTCTGTTTAGGAAAACATGCTTACTAAATTGTACATTTTATGTTGATTTTCTGTGCTAATTACTAAACAAAGACAGCATTTGAACTTGATGTTTTTGATTCATTAAGCTCGTCTTTGTGATTGTGTACTCTAGAAATCCTAAATAAACGGAATTAATACACAGGTTACAGTATTTGAAAACATGCAGTTCACAGCAGAATATATAATTTAATGTCAAAAAATTTGTAAATGACCGAACTTCCTGATTTGCCAGCTGTGAGCCCTGCAGGCAGGTGCACAGCGTTCTTGGGAGAGCTGAACAACAATGATGCTTACCACAGGTGTCTGCTTATCTCAGAGACCATCAACCAGGTTGATTTACAGTGTTTTGAACTTCTTAGGCAGGCTGCCCTAATGGTGAAAAGTCAAGCAGCATGGCGGGTATTTCAAATGGGGACACTTTAATTTTGGAAATTATGTGTATAAATAAAATAGCATTTGCAAGAGGCTATATTTGAGAAGATTTCTGTCATATATTGCAAAAAGCAAATGAATTCATGAAGTGGAACAATGTTGCAGTAATCGTGGCTTTGATATTGAGGGCAAAGCTTGCCAAATGTGTTTTGTTTGTCTCTATTTCATGGCTTCCTGTATGTCATCTTGTTATATTACCTTTTTTTTTTAACCTGTAATTGTCAAAAAGGCACTCTCTTATGGCATGTAAATTTAAAAGCCCACTGATGTTTGTACCTTCTTAGATAACATTGTTATTTCTTTTGTGGTCTTTTCTAATTTAACCCGTATGTGTACACATTCTTCAGTTATTCAAGTATAAAATAGAGTAAAAAGTAGTGTATCGTAGTCGTTAAGAGCATGGATTCAGGAACTAGACTGCATAGGTTCATATCCCTGAGGCACCATGTATTAGCTGTGTGGCCTTATATGAGTCACTTAACCTCTCTCTGCCTCAGTTTCTTCCTTTTTGGACGGGCGATAATAATAGAACCTAACTCTGAGTTTTGTAAGGGTTAAATCAGTTAATCCATGTCACATGGCTAGCATGGTGCCTGGCATATAGTAAGTGCTCTCTCTGTATTAGCTTTATTATTATTATTATTATTATTATTATTATTATAATTTAAAAAATGTTTATAAACATATAATGTATAATTAGCCCCAGGGGTACAGGTCTGTGAATCACCAGGTTTACACACTTCACGGCACTCACCATGGCACATACCCTCCCCAATGTCCATAACCCAACCACCCTCCTCCCGCTCCCCCTCCGGTCACCCTCAGTTTTGTGACATTAAGAGTCTCTTATGGTTTGTCTCCCTCCCGATCCCATCTTGTTACATTTATTCTTTTCCTACTTCCCAAACCCCCCACGTTGCATCTCTACTTGCTCATATCAGGGAGATCATATGATAGTTGTCTTTCTCTGATTGACTTATTTCACTAAACCTAATACCCTCTAGTTCCATCCACGTCATTGCAAATGGCAAGATTTCATTTCTTTTGATGGCTGCATAGTATTCCATTGTGTATATATACCACATCTTCTTTATCCATTCATCTGTTGGTGGACTTCTAGGTTCTTTCCATAGTTTGGCTATTGTAGACATTGCTGCTATAAACATTCGGGTGCACATGCCCCTTTGGATCACTACGTTTGTATCTTTAGGGTGAACACCCAGTAGTGCGATTGCTGGGTCGTAGGGTAGCTCTATTTTCAACTCTTTGAGGAACCTCCATGCTGTTTTCCAGAGTGGTTGCACCAGTGTGCTTTCCCACCAACAGTATAGGAGGGTTCCCCTTTCTCCACATCCTCGTCAGCATCTGTCATTTCCAGACTTGTTAATTTTTAGTGTTATTATTATTATTATTATTTTAATTCTTATTTCATTCACTTGCTAATGGAATGAGCATTGAGCACACCTCTGCGCCTGGGACAAGAAGTGTTTGCTAGAGACACAGAACTGAATAAAATGTCCTTTCCCTAAGAACCGTGAAATCTGAAGAGAGGCACAAATAGTCATGGATAAATGTGCAGAGGGACAAAGTCCTGTGGGCACACCGAGGGTGACACCGTCCTGGACATGCGCTTGAAAGCCTGAGTAGTGCTTTGATGGAGAGAGGAGGAAAGGCTTTCAGCAGAGGCTACAGCGTATCTAAAGAAAGGTACCTGTGGGCCAGGGCACCTGGAAGGGGGAGGAATGGCGAGGAGTGTGTCCTGACCTGAGTGTAATCTGGAGGGGGTGGATTTACGAGGTGTAGTTTGGAACAGTGCAGGTGAGGGGTAAGAATAGGCTAGTGTGAGGGGAGAAGGAGTTTGTAGCACATGGAATGCTTACGTCGGACCCAGCAGGACAGGGTGAAAGACAGGGGGCGTCGCGTAGCCTGGGAAACTGACCATTAGAAGCAGTGTGAGCCATGCACTGTACTCATTATTTGTTAAATATTTTCTTGTATGTTAGTTGTACTGATCTTTTTTCTTACTTTAATGCAGATTTATTGAGGCATAATTAATGAAGAAATTTATCCTTGATGAATTTTGACAAATGTACACTATTGTATAAGCACGGTAACAGTTAAGAGAGACCGTTTCCATTACACCAGAAAGTTCCTTGTGTCCTGTTGTAGTTGAACCCTCCCTTCCCCGCCCCTGCCCCCGCCCCCGCCCCCCGCCAGACACAAATGCCCACAGTCCTTGGCAACTGCGGTTCTGATTTCAGTCCTTACAGTTTTGCCATTTTCAGAATGTTATAGAAATGTTACTTTTTTTTTTTTTATTTAACTTAATACATTCAGTTTCCATCCATGTTGTTGTGATTATTAATAGTTCATTACTGCTTATTGCCTAGAATTATTTCATTTTAGGGATGCGCCACAGTTTATCTGTTCACCAGGTGATAGAAATTTGTGTTGCTTACGATCTTGGGCCCTTAAGGCTCAAGCTCCTGTAAGCATTCACATGTGGATCTTTGTGTGGATTTGTGTCTGTGTTCTCTTGGGTCAGTACCCAGGAGTGGTATTGCCTCTAGTCACGTGGTAAGCATCTGCTCAGCCTTTTAAGAAACTGCCAGAGTGTTTTCCAGAACAGCTACACCATCTTGTTTTGCATCAGCTGTTCCAGTTGCTTCGCGTCTGCACTGAAAGTTCTTAACGGCCAGTATTGTCATCTCAGCCCTTGTCCTAGCTGGGTAAGCGACAGCTCTCCGTAGCTTTTAATTCGCTTTTCTCTCTTGACTGATGATGTTCGGTGTATTTTCGTGCGAATATTTGCCATCGGTAGATCTTTGGTAAAGTGTTCAAATTTTTTACCACCTTCCCCTCTCTTTTGGTGATGTTGAATTAGGAAACTTTCTTAGGAGACAGTACACACACATACACACACACACACACACACACACACACACACACCTGTTTCTTACGACATGGAAGAAAAGAAGTTGATAAAGTGGACTTCATCTAAGTTAAGTATTTTTGCTTCTCAAAAGATACTCTTAAGGAAATGAAAAAGGCAGGCCACAGACTAGGAGGAAAAGAGTTGCAAAACACATTATCTCCCGAACAGTTTATATCCAGAATATGTAAAGGACTCCTGCAACTGAACAGTAGGAAATCAACCTATTTTAACATGGGGGAAAGATTCGTCTTTTTATCACTTTTCATTGCTTTTTAAAATTTTGTGATATTAGAAACTTGGAACTTTGGGGCAGGGGAGTGACGAGTCGGCAATGAAATTCTTCTGTAATTTCCAGACTTAAAACTTATATTCCCAGGAACCCAGAGCAGGTCTGATAAAGTATGCATTTCTCTCTCTCTGTTTTAAACCTTTTTTTTTTTAAAGTATGAAAAGGATTAATTCAACTTTTCAGTTTATTTACATTTTACTCTGATGGACACTCCTTTAAAGCCAAGGACTTTGTTGTTTATTATTTTACATGTTTGGATATTTTACATGACTTTCAGTGCTCAGTATGGTGTCTGGCTCAATAAATATTTGTTGAGTGAAATGTTAAATATAAGGTATGCATCTAACTTACTTTTTTCCATGTTGTTCTGTTTTTCCCA
The DNA here is from genome assembly GCF_922984935.1 of Meles meles. Lineage (NCBI taxonomy): Eukaryota > Metazoa > Chordata > Mammalia > Carnivora > Mustelidae > Meles > Meles meles. The sequence continues at coordinate 146,469,730 of NC_060070.1, forward strand.
GAGCGTTTGTTTTTAAATTTCTCTTTTCCTGTTTCATGGTGCTGATGCCCTCATATGTTGGTTTCTTAATTAATGCATCAGTTTCATATGCCACATATGTAATGAATTGCCACAAATATAGTTGCTTATACCCAATACACAAGAAATATACAGCACGTATTTGTTATTTTACAGTTCTGGAGACCAGAAGTGGGACCCGGGCTTTATTGGACTAAGATCAAGGTGTTGACAGGGCTGCGTTCTTTCTGCAGGCTCTGGGAGAGAGGCTTTCTCGTTGCCTTTTGCACCTTTTTGAGGCCACATGCATTCCGTGACTTGGGGCCTGTTATTCCATGTTTAAAGCCAGCGGTGCTCTCTCTCGGACCTTTTCATCAGTGTGTCTCTCTCTGTCCTACGCAGGGGACACTTACCTTTAAGGACTCATGTGAGTGGGTTGGGCCCATCTAGAGAATCCAGGTGAGTCTCCTCACATCAGGGAGGTTCGTTTGCTAGGGAAGGGGACAGTCACAGGTTCTGGGGCTTAGGACTTGAACATCTTGCCTGAGACAGCATTATTTATTACTTGATGTTCTACATCTCTCATGTACATTTGTGTTTTGGTTCTGTTATCTCTTTTTAACTTCAGTGTCACTTTAAAAGTCATTTTTTTTACTTTGTAATATTGTCCTCTTACTTAATACGATTATCATATTCTAATGTCCCCAAAACGTGTCTCTGTGCAGTTGTGCTTAGCAAATGTTGAGTTTTGGTACAGTTGCTGAAAGAGTTGGTTTTTTCCCACTACAGAAAGTTTCACAGGTATTTTAACTGGATTTAAGAGGAGGAAGTTTCCAGTGTAGATACTCGTTTTGCTTGGTATCCCTCTAGCCTGGCCTTACCTGTCAATCAGTAAATCTCATCTCTCACTGAAAGTTAGTCACTCACTGGTACCATTCAGGTAGCAAATAAGCTTTTAGTGATGTGTGGAATGTGCGCCATGTAATTTTTGGAGAAAGAGCTGTTCCTACCATTGGGGAAGAATTTTTCTCAGTGAAGAGATGAAAGGAGATAAAACTATACTGGGAAATGAGGTTTTGTTCAAGAAGTTAAACCATGTGTAGCATCCAGTATTCTTTTATGTACCTCATGAGCAAACTTGTTCACGGAATAGTGAATTCAGTGGTTTTTTCTGTAGTAAGGTCAGCTTAGTGACTGCTATGGGCTTCCTCAAATTTTAGAGATTGGGACATTGAGCTGTCTTACAACACCATGAATAGAAGTAGGGACTTTCCTTCACAGCTTGGAGAAAAAATTTTAGAGAGAAAAATGTCTTACTTTTTTTGCAGAGAAGTCGATATTGAACTTTAACTTATCAGGTGCTGATTATTGAATTACACTCCCATTATGGTTCAAGTGAAAAGTTTAGACCTACATTTGATGGAAAGACTTTATATAGCATAGTTTTTAACAGAGATAGATAGAAAGGTTTTTTTTTTTTTTTTTTAAAGGTTGATGGAGTTTTAGGCAGTTTTGAGGTTTTGGTCTGATATTTCTTAATTAGAATGGGAAAGACAGGTTGCCCTATTTACATACAATCGGAATTAGGAGAGCCCATGAGAGAATTCCTTTGGATCTATATTAATGTGCACCTATAATGTATTAACCTCTCTTGTAAAAGGATTTGAGGTGTCTTGGGATGAAGTCTAGAAATAGTAAAACCCCAGCCAGATGTGTGCAAGTAGAAAAAGACTCAGACCAAATAGTAGAGAAATGCAGGTGAACAGTAGCCTTTGTACATTTTCAATAGCATTACCCTGAGCCGTGCTGTTACAATAGTCCTGTTAACCCCGCACTGACTCCCTTGTATGGGTGGAATAACATCTGAACCACACAGCAAGAGGTACAGTGGCTCACCTAATCTCCCTCCTCTGATCATCTGACCTCCTCTCCAGTGGCTCTGCCCCTCATTTCACCATCCCTTCTGTCTCAGACCCTGGAGCTTCATGCTGATGCTTGTCTTAGGGTTCAGGTCCCAGGATTGACGCTGCCTGTTCAGGGGTTCACGCGGGCCACTGTAGCGAAATTGCCCTCCCCACCTCCGGTCACTTGCAGACTTGATTTTCTTCACGGCATCCGTCATAACCAGAAATGAACATTTCAGTTGTTTGCATGGTTTGTCTCCTTCCCCATTAGAACGGAAGGCCCCTGAAGCAGGGCCTTTGTATTTTCCACCATTATGTCCCCAGAACAGTGCTTTGTGCTTTGTTGGTGCTTAACAGACGTTTGTCAAGGGGATGCGTGCATGCCAGTTGTGGTCTGTGGGAGAAGGTCTGGGGGAGTAGCTGTTACCGGGGTCTCTTGAAAGTCCCAGTTTGGTTGGACTGCATTCTGTGATCATGTAGGAATGACTTCCACGTGTGTAGAAAAGGAAAATTCATGAAGTGTGCCACTCATGTGCCATTCCTCGGTAAGATCACTAAAAATCCTTGGTGAGCCCTTAGCTGGATGTCCTTGTGCCTTGGTTCCCTTAGCCTCGGAAGTAACGGGGCTATCGAACGCCTGGGAATGTCGTGAGGATTAAATGTGACAATGCAGGTGCCATGTGAGCACGGAGCCTGGGATGGAGTAATTGCTCAGGGAATGTTAGCTTTCCCTGCGTCATCACTGGTCATGAACGTATCCAGCTGCCGATCGCTCAGAAAAAAGAGGTACTTCCAAATGCATCCTCACGCAGACTTCCTTTTTAGCCCTGTTGGCCAGATTGTGTCTGAGATGCGCGTAGGTTTCCTGGAGCTGTCGTCACCGATTGCCACGAGCTGGGGGACTGTCTTAGCCATACCCTAAACCTGCCCATGTTGGTGTGGTTGCCGGGAGCTGCATGGAACTGTATAAATTAATCAAAATTAGAGGTTAGCTTCTCCATCTCGGTAGCCACATTTCCAGTATGTAGTAGCTGCATGGGGCCCGTGGCGGCCGTGCTGGCCGGCTCGGCCTGTGCGCATCTCCATCACTGCGGGAGGGCCTGGGGTAGCACTGCTCCAGTCACTTACGACAATTGAGAACAGCACTTTTACTCGCTTTAGGTGACTGGGTATAGGTTTGTTTCTTCAGTATGTGTTGAGTTATAAATTGGGAGTAGTTCGTAATAGCCGAATAAAATATCTTTATGGATTTCTTTTAAAAGTTCTGCAGCAGAGTGACTCATTAATGTTATTTATGAATTGTTTGTTCACTGACTCCTTTCTTCCTTGTCGAGAGCATATGGAGTCGGTACATACATACTGAAGCCTTTTTTTTTTTTTCTGTATATTTATAACCAAGTGCCTGAAGGACACAAGATACTGTTTTATTTATTTTATTTGAATTATATGCCAGAAACCAAGCTCTTGTGTATTCAGGGCTACAATTTATAGTATTAATTAAGAACAGCTTTCCTTTTCTCTCCAGAATGAATTCAATATATTCTTCATTACTGTGTGTGAATCTTGAGTTTATTCTCTCGTGATTGTTTTTTCTTCTCTCCCTGCCTCCCACTTGGGCTTTTTCTGCCTTCTAACTCCCCTCTTCCTCTAACTCCCCCTTTCCTGACTCTTCTCTGCCATCCTTCTCTACTTCCCTTTCTTTCTTTCTTTTCTTTTTTTTAAAGATTTTATTTATTTATTTGTTAGAGAGAGAGATCACAAGTAGGCAGAGAGAGGCAGGCAGAGGCAGAGGGAGAAGCAGGCTCCCTGCGGAGCAAGGAGCCTGATACTGGGCTCCATCCCAGGACGCCGGGATCATGGCCTGAGCCGAAGGCAGCCGCCCAACCAACTGAGCCACCCAGGCGTCCCTCCCCTTTCTTTCTTTTTCTCTGACTACTTCCTCCAATATCCTCCTCACTAGAAATGGCCACAGCACAGTATTTTCTTTAGGTCATTCACTGAACCATCCCTTTGTGTGTTTGTAATCAAATGCTGTTTTTTTTTCTTTGTCTTAATATTTGGTAGATACTTCTTAAAGTCCTAGAGGTCCTCTACACCACCACCCAGCGATTAACTTATGTCTGGGGAACATCAGTTTTTCTATCATAAAGCAAATGTAATCAGGACTTTAAAAATCAGGATATATTTTTTCTGTATGACCATCAGTGTAAAAGAAAATCTCTTTATTTCTTCAACACATACATATATATACACACATATTTTTAAACTTTTATTTTGACATAATTTCACATTCACAGGGCAGTTGCAAACAAAAGGAATTACCATTTACCCTTTACCCCGATTCCTCAAATATTTGTTTTACCAAATTTGCTTATAATTCTTATATATGTACACACACATACACACACACACACACACACACACACTTTTTTTTCTGATCCTATGTAAGACGAAAACATATGCCCCTTTACTTCTGAATACATATATGTTTCAAAAACAAGGATTTTTTGTATGCTACTGTACTATAACTTTTTATAGCAAAGATACACTTCTATAAGTTAGCATGCAGACCTTTTTCAGCACTTGCCAGCTGTTTTCTAATAATGTACTTTAGAGGGGAAGAAAGAATCCAGATGCAAAGTTGCATTCAGTTCTCAGGTTTCTTTAGACTCCTTTAATTTGGAATATTTCCTTGGTTTTTCCTTGAGTTTCATTAGCTCAGCATTAGAACATTTAAGTACCTCCAACCTGTATAATTATTATTATTTTTAAAGGATTTACTTATTTTAGAGAGCTAGAGTGCAGAGGGGCGGGGAGAGAGGAAGAAGGGGAAGGAGTCTAAGCAGACTCTGAGCTGAGTGCTGAGCCTGATACGGAGCTCGATCTCATGACCTTGCGTTCAGGACCTGAGCTGAAACCAGGAGACAGAGGCTTAACTGACTGCGCCACCTAGGTGGCCCATATTATTTTAGAAATAACCGCTTTTTTGAGCTATAATTCACATACTATACAGTGATCTCACATAATGTGTGTAATTTAATGGTTTTTAATATATTCAGAATTATGCCGCAATCACCACAATCAATTGTAGAATTTTTCATCCCTCCAAAAAGAAACTCAGCACTATCTGGCAGTTTCTTTCATTTCTTTTACTGCCCCGCCCCCAGGCAGTCACTAATCTACTTTGTCATTGAAGATTGACCTGTTCTGGCCATTTCATATACCTGGAATCATACAATATTTGATTTCTTTTTTGGTCTGGTTTCAGTTAGCATACTGTTTCAGCATATCCGTGAGGGATGTATTCCAAGATCCAGGGTGCACGCTAGAAACCATGGATTGTACCAAACCCTATATATATATTGTGTTTTTTCCCCACACGTACACACCTGTGCTAAAGTTTAATTTAGAAATAGGTGAAGCAAGAGATTAATAGCAATTACTACTAATAAAATAGAACAATTCTAATCACGTGCTGTAATATAATGGAAGGTAATTATTACGTAACGTAACGTGATATGGTCTTTCTCTCAAAATATCCTCACGTACTCTAGGCATCCTACTGTACTCATCCTTCTCGTTGTGATTATGTGAGATGATAAAATGCCTATGTGATGGGATGAAATGAGGCGAGTGATGTAGGCACCATGAACTAGCCTGTGGACCTTCTGAGGATATGTCAGAGGGAGGACCATCTGGTTCCAGATTGCGGATAAGGGGGGACTGCTGTAGATCCTGTTCCCCCTGGTGGTGTCATGATATTTCCTTGTATGGCTATACCACCTTTTGATTCTTTATCAGTTGATGAGAATTGAGTAGGTTCCACCTTCTGCTTATTTTGAATAATGCTACGGTGAACATTTGTCTGTAAGGTTTTGTGTAGATGTCTGTTTTTCTTTCTCTTGGGTGTATCCTTACAACGGGAATTGCTGGATCGTTCTGTGACTCTGTGAACTATTTGAGGCTCCTCCAGACTATTTTCCAAAGCAACTGCACCATTTTGCTACATTCCCACTAGCCGTGTAGGACGATTCCAGTTTCTCTGCATCTTTGCCTATACTCGTCATCTCACCTTTTGATTATAACCATCCTAGTGGGTATGAAGTAGTATCTCATTATGGTAAAATATATATAACAGAAAGTTACTACTTTGATTAATTTTAGGTGTGTTTCAGTGCTTTCACACGGTTGTGCAACCATCACCAGCATTCACCTCCAGGCTCTTTTCATTTTAACAAACTGAAAATCTAGACCCAATACACAGTAGCTCCCTATTCTTCCATTGTGATTTTGATTTGCATTCCCTGGTTGACTAATGATATTGAACATTTTTTCCCATATGCTTATTGGTATCTTCCTTGGTGAAGTGTCGATAGACTTTGCCCATTTTCATTTTTTAAGGATCTCATTTATTTATTTTAGAGACAGAAGGAGAGAATGAGTGTATGTGTGTGTGTGGTGTGTGTGTGAGACTGTGAGCAGGAGGAGGGGCAGAGGGAGAGGGAAAGAGAAAAAGTCTCAAACAGACTCCATACTGAGCCCAGATCCCGATGTGGGACTCTATCCCACAATCCTGAGATCACCAGCTGAGCCAAAAACAAGAGTTGAATGTTTAACTAACTGAACCACCCAGGTTCCCCTGCCCATTTTAACTTTAATTTTTATTATATCATTTTTTTTAAGTAGGCTCCTTGCTCACTGTGGAGCCCAGTGCAGGGCTGGAACTCACAACCTTGAGATTAAGACCTGAGCTGAAATCAAGAGTCAGATGCTTAACCAACTAAGCCACTCATTTTTGCCCATTTTTAAATGATTTGTCTTTTTTTTATTGAGTTAAAGTAACTCCTTACATATTTTAGATACAAATCTGAGTTATACCATATTTATGATTTGCAAAAATGTTCTCCCGTTTTCTGTGTTGTCTTGTTACTTTCTCAGTGGTGTCCTTTGATGTATCAAGAGTTTTAATTTTGATGGTGTTCAATTTTGATGGCATTCAGTTTACCTTTTTCCTTTTATTGTTTATGTCTTTGGTGTAATATCTAAAACATCACCATCTAACCTAAGGTTCACCTACATTTATGACAATGTCTTTTTCTAAGAATATTACAGTTTTAGCTGGCCCCCAACTTGGTAATTTTTTTGACTGCTCCGCCTGTAATTAACTGCTCCAGAGGAATTCTCACTTTCTAGGAATACTGCTTTCCTCCCAGGCCGTGTGTTGTAAGCCTGGATGCAGGGATCCCTTTGAGCTCTTAGATCTCCAGCTACATAGGAACACTTCGCTGTTTTTGTCCCACCACTGGATTTTCTCATATTGTACTACTTCTCTTCTCCGTCTTGTATCCTCAGCTGATTATCTTGGTCATTCATCTCCATTCCACTGGGAAATTTGGGCAACTCTTCTTTCCTTGTCCTACCCATGTTTCCTCATTTCCATCCATCTGTCTGTAGGAGTAGGCTCTATTTACTGTATTTTCTTAGTTATGATTCATTACTGTGACCTCACTTCTTCCCCTAAGCTCATCGACTCCCTCATTGTTGGATCAGGCATTTCTATTCCAGTCTTTATGTGAACTTATTATTTCTGTTGCATTTGACCCTGTTGGGTACTTTCCTCCTCTTCGAACCCCGTTATTCTGGCTTTGATCACATTCTATAAGGAAGCCACGGGAATTCTCTTCATAAAACCAGAACCTGGTGGTTCCAGTGAGGTGGGTTTGTTTGGGATCTACGATCCAACAGAGATTTACTTTGCCTTTGGCAATTTCTCAGTAGTTAGTGCAGCTACTACTATTATGCTGGGCTGAGTGGTCAGAGGCAGAACCGAATCCAACCAAGTGTGTTCTCACAAGTCTTTTCCTCACTTCCCGTAGCCCAGTGAGGCCAAGGGAATATTTAAAAGAGACTTGCCACTGCACCTTTTTAAAAGGTTTTTACTCAGTTGAGTAAAACTCAACATGCAGCATCGTTGTATGATAATGAGAGATTAAAAATAATGTAAGGGTCTGTCAGTTGGGGAATGGGTGAATGCATTATGGTCTATCGATACATGAGGTACTAGGCAGCTAGTGAAATAAATGAAGTAGACCTCTATGTATTGATGCTGTATAGAAAAAAAAGAGGCAGGTCTGTTATTTTCCCTCTCATCTCTCTGTCTACCTATTTATCTCATAATTCGTAAGAAAGAACAGAGCAGAGCTATATATAAATGTTCTGCATTGGAAGATGTCTGGTACCTACTTATTAAGGGATTATGAATGATACTATCTGAGGAGTAGAAATAGAGGATGTACGAAAATACGGGTTACTTTATTTCCTTCTTATGTTTCTAATTTGTTTGAATTTTTCAATGAACATGTATTTCTTCTATAATAAAGCAATGATTTGAAGATTTTAAGGCATGAGTAGTATCAACTTAGGACTCATTCTGTTTCAACTTTCTCTCTTCCCTTAGCTTCTTGCACTACAACCTTTGTTTTTTTCATTTTCCTTCTACACCCTAGCCATTCTAACTCAGTCTCCTTAGTGGGCTTCTCCTGTCTCAATCTGGTTTATCCCTCAAGAGTCCCCTTTAGTTCCCTGAGAAGTATTCCTAGAACACTCAATCACAATTTATTACCTTTCCTATGTGTTCCCACGGCACCCCGGGGAGCTCTCCTTTAGTCACTGGTGTCTAGGATAGGAGCTGTTACTATTTGGCTCTGTCTCCCATTGATGTGAGCGCAGTGACCAGAGCACAGTAAATATCCATTAAAAAGGGGCTTCCGGGTTAGAAGAATAAAGCCTAGAATTTGGGGTAGATCTCCTTAATACCAGCATGTCCTTTTGTGTAGGTTGTCACTTCATGCCATTTTTCTTAAAGAATGAAAAGAAGAGAATGTGTGTGTGAAGAGACATGTTTTAATTAAATGTCAGTTTGTATCTCAGGATGTGTTGAGTTTATGTTGATAGGCTATGCTACCAGAACTCCAGGCAGTTTATTTAAATGTATTATGATTTCTTCCTTTATCATTGGAGGACAGGAGAGTAGTAATTTCATACTTCACTGTAACACAAAACGTTAATACAGAATATTTTTTATAATATCTCCCAATGCATTAATTAAAGAAAACCTACATTCGTGTGCTTAGAAAATGTGATAAACTGACTCAAGCAGAAGGGTAAACACAAATTAATGTTTCTCATCCATGTCAATTGCTTGTCTAACAATTTGTTTTCTTTTTAGGTTCAACAGATAGATCGAGTGGTAGAAGTTGTGGAGGAAACAATTAAAGGTAATTGTCCAAGTAGGATAAGCAGGTGTATATGGTGGTTGGCCCCCTGTTCCTTATCTACACTTTTGCTTTCTGGGTACAGTGAGCCACAGTCCACTGATGTCCAGGAGCGGATGGTCTTCCTTCTGACTTTTCATCAGAAGGCCAATAGTGGCCTGACCCTATGTCAGAATGCCTACCTCAGTCACCTCACTTCCCACCATATCATCACAAGAAGCTTGAAGAGAGGACAGTAAGACATTCTGAGAGAGAGAGACCACATTCACATAACTTTTACTGCAGTCTATGGTTGTAGTTTTTCTAGTTTATTATTAGTTATTGCTGTTAATCTCTTACTGCGCCTAATTTATAAATTAAACTTCATCGTATCTGTGTATCTATAGGGAAGAACACAATACGTATAGGATTTGGTACTATCTGTGCATAGTTTCAGGCATCCCCTGGGGGTCTTGGACCATATCCCCTGGCTGGTAAGAAGGGGGAACTACTGTATTGTGTGAACCATATTATAAAAATATCACTTAACATTTATTTACACATAAAATGATTAACATTTTGTCCTTGACTGTTTCATGCATTCACCAATCTAATACAGGAGGCATATATTTGATTGGCTTATAAGTGAGTCAGGTGTGAAATAGATTTCATTTAAGTTTCAGGTCAGGAAGACATAATTTAATCAGTTTTAAAATAAGGAAATGAAGAATGCCTTGATGAGTCAGTTGGTTAAATATCCGACTCTTGATATCGGCTCAGGTCTTGATCTCATGGTTGCGAGTTGGAGCCCTGTATTGGGTTCCATGCTGGGTGTGGAGCTGACTTAAAATAAATAAATAAACAGATAAATAAATAAGGAAATGATTTTTTTTTTTAAAGATTTTTATTTATTTATTTGACAGAGAGAGAGAGATCACAAGTAGGCAGAGAGGCAGGCAGAGAGAGAGGAGGAAGCAGGCTCCCCGCGGAGCAGAGAGCCCGATGCGGGGCTCGATCCCAGGACCCTGATGAGATCATGACCTGAGCCGAAGGCAGCGGCTTAATCCACTGAGCCACCCAGGCGCCCCAGGAAATGATTTTATCTATGTGGGTTTTTTTGGGTAACTTTATTGAGGTACAGTTGACATTATGTGCGTTTTTTTATCGCCTAATTAGTTGTCCATATGCTTTTTAAAAGTACTTAAATTTTTTTTTTTAATTTTTAGGTAATCTATAGACCCAGCATGGGGCTCAGACTTAAAACCCTGAGATCAAGAGTCACATGCTTTTCCGACTGAGGCAGCCAGGTGCTCCTACAAGTACTTTTAAAAGTAGTGTTCCATTTTGAAATTCTCCTGCATAATTTTTGTAGTTACACTGGCAAATAGAACTGATGCTTTGTTTCATTAGCCATGGTTCTTCAGACCATATTCTTACCGAAGCCACTGAGAAATAAGTTATCCTCACTGCTACGGTTTAATTTTTAAATACTCACAGTTCGTTTTCCTCTGTTAGATTAGTACAAATGAAAACCAGTAATGCAATGTTAAAATATTACACGAATTGAGCTTCTCACTTAAAATTTTAATTGTTTTGTTATAAGTGGGAATTGTGTGTTTAAAAAAAGGAAAATGGACTCCCGGTGCCACACTGAGGTTTTAACCGCACACTTTCCCTGCTGGCTCGTGTCTGCCGCCTTCCATGTGCTGTTGTTCATTTCCTTTGGCTCCTTTATTGGCTGGCCGTAGAACGCGAGAATTAGACGATACCTTCATCTTCTTTGAGATTTCAAAATAAAATGAAATACAGCGATTAAAAACGTAAAGCAGCAATCATTTTAACGAGTTTGTCAGACTGCGTCCGTGAGTCCCCACCTCGGAGTGTGTACAAGGACCGGCATTTCTTGTGGGGTCCTGGTGCGGGAGGCACGACGCGGGGCCTTCCACGGGGCTTACGTTGACTAATCTTCACAGCAGCACCAGGACGTGAAGCGAGTGTAAGTATGTTCCTCACATTTCTGGTGACGAAGCTGAGACACAGGGGCACACAGCTGGTGGTGGCAGGGTTGGGCCTGGCATCCGGCCGGGCAGGCGTGCTCTGGGGCTGTGCGTGCGAGTTTGATGCCATGTTCACGCGGGTGTGCTGTGACCGCTCTCATCTCTCCCACCCGAGTGTCACTGTGTTTGTGGTTGATGGAGTTCCTGGAAGCAGTGCTTCAGGATGCTTGAGGGTTTTGTTGCCTTGTTCATCTTCTGTCTTTTTTTTTTTTTTTTAAGATTTTATTTATTTATTTGACAGAGAGAGAGATCACAAGTAGGCAGAGAGGCAGGCAGAGAGAGGAGGAAGCAGGCTCCCCACTGAGCAGAGAGCCCGATGTGGGGCTCGATCCCAGGATCCTGGGATCATGACGTGAGCTGAAGGCAGAGGCTTTAACCCACCGAGCCACCCAGGTGCCCCTTCACCTTCTGTCTTAAGGAGCTCCATGATGGCCACTCGGTATGGATATATATACTCAGTTAATGGTGATGAAGCTAGCAGAGGAGAAAATCTAGGCGACCCGTGGTGTGGTGATGACTTTTTAGAGGCAACACTGAAGGCTTGAGCTAGAAAAGATGTAACTGACAAGCTGGACTTAAGAAAACTAAAAACTTCCCCTCTGTAAAAGACACTGTTGAGAGAGTGAGAAGACAAGCCACCGACTGGGAGAAAATGTTTGCCAAAGGTGTATCTGCCGAAGGACTGTTATCCGAAGTATATAAAGGACTGTTAAAACTCAACAATAAGAAGATAAATAACCCTATTAAAAAATGGACCAAATACCTCATAAGACATCTTACCAAAGAAGATACGGAGATAGAAAATAAGCATATGAAAAGATGCTCCGCCTCATAGGTCATCAAGGAAATGCAGTTAAAACACGATACCACCACCCACTTATCTGGATGGCTAAAATCTCCCCAAATGCTCGTGAGGGTGGGAGTAACAAGAGCTCTCATTCATTGCTGGCAGTGGTTCAAAATGGTACGGCCATTTTGGAAAACAGTTTGGCAGTTTCTTACAAGACTAATACACTTTTACCATACGATCCAGCAACCATGATCCCTGGCATGTACCCAGAGGAGTTGAAAATTCATGTCCACACAAAAACCTACACACAGATGTTTATTCAATAATTGCTAAAAGTGGAAGCAACCAAGATGTCCTTCAGTAGGTGAGTGGATAAACTGTGGTCCATACAGGCAATGGAATATTGTCCAGTGTTGAGAAGACATGTGCTATGGGGTCACGAGAAGACATAAGGGAAACTTAAATGCACATTACTAAGTGAAAGAAGCCAATCAGAAATGGCTACACACTGTGTGATTCCAGCTGTGTGACTTCTGCAAAAGGCAAAGCCAGTAAGAAGATCATTGTTGCCAGTGTTGGGGCAGGGGGAGCAAGATGAATAGGCAGAGCACAAAGCAGTGTTTTAGAGCGCTGACAGTACTCTATATGATATTGTAATGGTGAACACATGTTGTTGCCTGTGTTCCCAGACCCAGGGAATGTCCAGCACTGTAAGTGAATTGTCATGTGGGCTCTCAGTGATTGTGACGTGTCAGTGTAGGTTCATTGATACAATGAACGTTCCACTCTGGCAGAGGATGTTGATAATAGGGACAGCTTCGCGGGGGGGGCGCGGTATATGGGAACTCTGCATTTTTCTGCTCAATTTTGCCATGAACCTAAAACTGATCTAAAAAATAAAGTCTAATAAAAAACAGCAGATAGTAATACTGTGCTCTGAACGCTGCCAGATGGCGCGGAGAGATATAATTTCTATAGGAAATCATAGAAGGTAAAGGTACAGCATGTTTTTCTATACTGATTGACACCAAATGTGTAGGTTTTCTGTACCAAGAAATTTTTAAAATTTAAACATCACAAGTAGATCTTTTATCTGTCACCCTTAGATGTCTGAACTTTAAACAGATTCTTGGCCTAGTGGCTCACAACCATCAGTTTGTTCAAGTTTACACCAGTCTCATCCCCAATAGCATTTCCAGATCTACCGCCTTGACCATGAAGCTTCATGAACATTCCTTTCCCACCTCAAAGCTGGGATTCTTCAGCATTTTTACTTTTCTAACGAAGACATCATGGAGTGGATAAAAAGATGGGCAGGCCTTTTCTGTGTCTTTTCTGATGCTGCCTGGAATCAATTTACTGACCATTCCTTTCAAGTCATTTGTCTGCACATCTCAGATCATCATCTTTTTCTCAATTTGGTGGACCTCTTGAGACTGCATTTTTAAGTAAAATCAACACAAAATAGACGAAGCAAATAACCATCGGTCGTCTTGACATCAACCTGCGCTTCAATCACGGTCTGTCATTTTTTTGACCATGGAGCACATTTTGTCACTGGTAAGATCCATGCCGTGGTAATTCGTCGGGCACTTTTTGCCCTGAGTGTCCTCAGCAATTAGCTTGAATTTTCTAAATGCAACTCTTTCATTGTGCAGATCAGCAAGGCTCACTTCAAAAACACAACCTTGAGGCCAACAGATGCATTTTGCTTCCTTGAGTTCTCGTGACTAGTATTTTTTCCCAATATTTCTTACACTGTATGTAGCTAGCTGGTGATTTCACATCATACCAGTCTTTTCTTAGAAGATGGCTCTAGCACTTTCTTCTTGCCTCCCTTTTTGCTGCCCTTTGTAAGGTGTCTGTTCTTCCCAGCCACCATGGTGCTGCTCGGGGAGCCCAAAGGCCTGTACCAATGTGCTCTTTGATGTTTCAGGTGCCGCATTTGCAGCTTGCTCTATGTTTCTCTGAGGGTCCTACCCATGAGCAGATGGTTCGGTCTACTCTTACAGACCCTTTCTCCATGCTGACGTGTGTCCACGGAGGCTGACCTGTGTGTATTACATCAGTAGGACCCATGCTATTTCGTGTCTAGGTGGGTTTTCCCCACTGGAGGTTGGAGGTATGACCCGAGTGTGAGACAGGAGTATCTCTTACACTTCCCTACTCTCCCCTTCCCTCTTCCTGCTGGTTTTGGGCTTCCCTCAGCGGTGGCCACAGGTCCTGTCAGGTGGCCCGCTCTGTTCTTCTGTTCCTCCGGGTTCTTCTGTTCCCTGCCTTTGCCTTTTCAGGCCCGGGGGTGGAAACAGCACCCTGCTGTTGCTAGCCGCAGAACATGGCATTGTCTCTTGCTGGTGTTCCTAACCTTGCCAAACCTTAGTGAATAGTCCCATTATTAAAACCTCTTCAATTATGCAGTGTGCCATCTGCTTTGCTGGGACCCTGATTGATAAATGCTCCGTGGAGAAGCGAGTCTTGGCCCAGAAGGGCCAGATGGAAAACAGCCTGACAAGGGGATTTTGCCACAACTGTCTTGTTTCCGCCTTGGATTCCTGTTGGGCTCTCTTCAGATGTCTTCCTTGAAGGGGGTTTGGACGGACAGCTTCTGCCACAGCCTGCTTGCCTTGTTCTTGCTGCTTATGTTATACCAAGTCATGCTTTAAAGATGTATCAATAAGCTACATTGGTGCCCAAAGCATTTAACTATTGTGATTAACGTAAAAATATAAAAAGCATATTCATTTGTATCTGTCTCAGTTGAAACAAAATGGAAAGTTCCAAGTTATTCTGAATGAGTCCTCCCTATTTTAATAGTGGCCTGAAAATTCCATCCATTTATAGCATTTGCTTTAGGAGAGAACAGATTATAGTGAATTTAGGATTTTCCTCTCTATCATCTTGATAATCCAACCAGGCATATGAACCGATTCGGAGGGAAGAAGTATAGTTTAAAAGGATTTACACGTATTTCTTTCTTTTATGTTCATGTGTCTTTGTCTGGGTTTACAGGATCACTGAAACTTTTTTTTTGTATGAAAGCTCTGAAGGGAGTGTAAGTTTGTATTTCTTCTGATATGTGTACATTATGGCCTCCAAACAAACAAACACAATCCTTTAAAAAATTGTTTTTGTAAAAATAGTCTACAGGATAACTTAAATGATTGCAAGTAAGTATTGCCTGTTGATATTAGACATGTTTTTATTATTAAGTCATATTTCTTCCCCAGTCAACTTCTAGTAAAAGAGGTCTCCATTGTTATTAATATGTTTGCTGGTATTTCATTCAGTCTAATTCCAAATGCCTCAGTGTCGGTAATTCAAGACTTTCCCAATATGGCACAATCTGCAAGTTTAATTGATTTTCCGATTCCCTTAACTTCTCAGTAATTGATGCAATCTTGGATTAGACTGACCTAAATTCCCAGGGTACTTCACCAAATAGCTCCTTCTTATTTAACACATTGCTGTTCATCTTCACTCTGTCAGATTTTGTATTTTGCGTTTGGTACGAATTCAGAGTGTGAACTTTTTGTGAATTAAGACTGGAAGGCAGAACTCCATCAAGCGTGGTTTTCCTAAGTGTTAATAACTGAGCAGCCTCCCAAACATCCCGTGGAGATGTACGTGAGGATGCTTTCCAAACTTAATGAGTCAGTGAATGGAGCGTGGGTATGCAACATGGTCCATCTGGGATGGTATTAGATCGCAAAAGCACGTCTACTTTTTTAGGGTTTGTTTTTCAATAAAATAATTTATTTTCAAAAAAATAAATTTACTTTGAATAAAGTAATTCAGTAAAATGATTTTCAAAGTATGCTTTGAAGGGAGTCTTCTCTGCATCCTCTCAATATGTGTAATTGCTGATACAGTTATTATGTAGGCAGAATGTGCTGGAAGGTGTTGCACATTGCTTTCACATATTGGGAATACTTCCCAGTCTCACTGGTGTAAGTAAATAAGTGATAACTTCTCTCTTGTAATAACTAAAGAAGCCAGGAATTTATGGCCGTGGTTTATTTAGTTTTTTTTCCAATGAGCCCATTTTAAGTGCCATGTTAATACATGATTATAGTTTCGCAAACATTGCATTTTGCCACCTTCTTAAATGTGTCAGTTTGTCTTTTCCTCTTCCTTTACCTCACTGTCCCCTCTCATGGTTCCCCCAGATTAGCAGTAGGATTCTAACTTTACTTACTTGTCCTTTATACTTCATATACAGTATTTCTAGAATGAATTTCTTTAATCTTTCATTTTGTCTAATATTTTTCTTCCCTGAAAGCTTCTAAAGCTAAAATAAACACCTAAGTGTGCCCCCCCCCAGGTGGGCTTATGCTTTACGATTCAGAATTGTTTTATATGTTTTTGGTTTGTCTCTAATTACACTGCTTTAGTGTGCCTATCACTTAACACTTCCTTTTCTGTTCAGAGATGCATTTTCGTACGGGTTTGAAGCCACCTTTTATTATTAATGGAATTAATTTTTATGAAGTCTTGGTCTTTCATTAACCTGTGCTTCTTCATTCTGGGTGGGGCTACAAGGGAGGGTACATGGTGTTGAATAGTTTGTTAGTTTGACGGTCTTACTAGAGTTTTCACATAACACGCTGTTACAATGGTTCACTGGATTTAATTGTTCAAAACAAGGAAAGGAAATTACTTTCAGCTTGAACCCCTCTGGCTTCCCATGACCCAACCCTTCTATTAGTGGTCCCACTGATCTGTCTGGAAATGTGGCCTCATCTTCCTTGTTTAAATATTAACAAGGAATTGCCTACTGAGAATTAGATATTCATGTAAACTCTTACAATTTTTTTTTTTTTAAACACAGATGGGCCCAGTGTCCCTCCTTTATTCTGACTTCTGTGGTACTCCCCCTCCAACCACCCCAACTCAGAGTAAAAGGTAAACTTCTACGTGGCCTCTAGGGGTCAGTATGAGTTGCTTCCCCTGAAGTTTCCCTCCTCTCCCCTCTAACTCTGTCCCCTTTTCGTTCTCTTTTGGATGCATTGATCTCTGTGATGTTTCTCTCCCCTCTAGTTTTATGGAGAAATAATTGACGTACATCACTGCGTAAGTTGAAGACACAGCAGCACGATGGTTAGATTTCTGTATATTGTGAAATGATTACTGAAGTAGGTTCATCTAACCTGCACCTTCTCATATAGAAACAATCATAAAGGAAGGAAGGAAGAAAAATTTTCTCTTTGTGGTGGGAATTCTTAGGATTAACTCTCCTAACAGCTTTCCTTCTGCCGTACAGCACTGTTAGCTGTCGTCATCAGGTAGTACATTACATCCCTAGTACCTGTTTATCTTCTCACTGGAAGTTTGTACCTTTTGTTCCTTTCTCCAGTTCCCTCTTTTCTCCTACACTGACCCCCTGCCTATGATAACTGCAAGTCTGATCTCTTTTACTAGGAGTTTTCTTTTTCTTTCTTAATATTCCTCTTCTCTGTCTCCTCATATAAGGGAGATCATACAGTATTTGTCTTTCTTAGTTCACTTAGCAGAATACCTTCAGGGTCCCCCCATGTTATTGCAAATGGTAGGATTTCTTTATTTTTTGTGACTGAATAGTATTCCATTGCGAATCTATATCACATTTTTATCCATTCATCCATTGATGGACACTTAGGGAGTTTCTGTATCTTAACTCTTGTAAATAATACTGATTTAAATGTGGCAGTGCCAATATCTCTTTGAGAATGTGTTTTTAATCACCTTTGGGTATATTTTTAGAAGTGGAATCGCTAGATCATATGGTAGTTCTAGTTTTAATTTTTTGAGGATCCTCCATATTGTTTTCCATAGTGGCTGTATCAGTTTACAGTCCTACCAGCAATGCACAAGGGTTCCCTTTTCTCCACATGCCTACCATCATTTATCTCTTGTATATTTTGATGGTCATTTTTTAATAGGCAAAAGGTGGTGTCTCATTGTGGCTTTAACTTGGATTTCCCTGATGACCAGTGATGAAAGGTAGTATGGACATTTTAATAATATTTGTTCTTCCAAACCACGAGCATGGAATGTCTTTCCATTTCTTAGTGTCATCTTGAATTTCTTTCATCAGTGTTTTATAGTTTTTAGAGTACAGACCTTTCACCTCTTTGACTAAGTTTATTTCTAGATATTTTATTGTTTTTGATGTGATTATAAATGGGATTGTTTTCTTTTTTTCTTTCCTTTTTTTTTTTTTTTTTAAATGGTTTCAGGGTTGTTTTTAGTTCTAGAACCTGCAACAGTTGGTCAGCAATGCTAGCTCACCCGGTGTAATCTGAAGGCCACTTGCCTTTCCAGGTGTTCACGAACAGAATCCCTACAAACAAGGTTAGAGACCATTGAGATTTATCTCAGTGTGTGGTGAGAGGGAGAAGAGGTCTTCCTCTCTCCTCCTATTCCCTTCCTCCCCACTTTTTCTAACAAGATTGTTTTATGGTCAAATGCAACTCAAACCCATCACAACACCAACCAGCCATCTTCAATACCACTGCTTCCAGAGTAGGAAGCAAAGAGAAGAGTAGGATTGTTTTCTTAATTTCACTTTCTGGTGCCTCATTATTAGTGTATAGGAATGCAGCAAATTTCTGTACATTGATTTTGTATCCTGCGACTTTACTGAATTCATTTATCAGTTCTAGTAGTTTTTTGGTGGAGGTTTTATGGTTTTCTATGTCTAGTATCATGTTATCTGCGAATAGTGAGAGTTTTACTTCTTCCTTAATCAGTTTTTGGATGCCTTTTATTTCTTTATGCTGTCTGATTGTTGTGGCTAGGACTTCTAGTTCTATGTTGAATGAAGGTAGTAAGACTGGCCATTTTTGTCTTGTTCCTGACTTTAAGGGTGAAGCTGTCAGTTTCTCACCATTGTGTGTGATGTTGGCTGTTGGTTTGTTATATGTGGCTTTATTAGGTTGAGATGTGTTCCCTGTAGACCTGCTTTTCAGAGGGTTTCTGTCATGAATGGATGCTGTCCTTTGTTGAATGCTTTTTCTGCATCTTTTGCAATGATCATATGGTTTTTATCCTTTCTCTTATTGATGTGATGTATCATGTTGATTGTTTTGCAAATATTAAACCACTCTTGCATCTGGGAATAAATATCACTAAATAAATCATGGTATATGATTATTCACTATATTGTTGGTTTTGGCTTGCTAATATTTTGCTGATGATTTTTGCATCCATATCCAGGAGAGGTATTGGCCTGTAGTTCTCTTTTTTTATGGTGTCTATATCTGATTTTGGTATTAGGGTGAAACTGGCCTCGGAATAAATTTAGAAGCTTTCCTTTCTCTTCTGTTTGTTTTGGAACAGTTTGAGGAGAATTAAAATAGCTATTTCTTCTTGAAATATTTGCTAGAATTTTCCTGTGAAACTGTCTGGTCCTGAACTTCTGCTTTTTGGGAGTTTTTTGATGACTGGTTCAGTTTCATTGCTGGTGATTGATTGGTCTGTTCAAGTTTTCTATTTTTTCCTGCTTCATTTTAGGTAGGTTGTATGTTTCTAGGAATTTAGCTATTTATTCTAGGTTGTCCAATTTGTTGGCATATAGGTTTTCATAATAATTCTATTACAGTTGTTTGTATTTCTTCTCTGTAGTAATTTTGTTTATTTGGGTCCTTCTTTTTTTTTTTTTTAATGAGTCTTTCTAGAGGTTTATCAATTTTGTTGATCTTTTCAAAGAAATAGCTTCCTGTTTCATTGATAGGTTCTATTTCTTTTTGTTTCTATATTATTTATTTCGGCTCTAATCTTTATTGTTTCCTTCCTTTTGATGGGTTTGAATTTTGTTTGTTCTTTTTCTAGCTCCTTGAGTTATAAGGTTAGGTCGTTTGAGATTTTTCTTACTTCTTTAAGTAGGTCTGTGTTGCTATAAACTCTTAGAATGACTTTTGTTGCATCCCAAAGATTTTGGACCATTTTGTTTTCATTTAATTTTTGATTTCTTGATTTAACCTTTTCATTGTTTAATAACATGTTTTTTAACCTCCATGTATTGTGTTCTTCCAGATTTTTTCTTAGAGTTGATTTCTAGTGTCATAGTGTTATGGTCAAAAAAGATGCATGGTATGAATTCCATCTTTTTGAATTTGTTGAGACTTGGTTTTTGGCCTGCTGTGTGACCTATTCTGGAAACTTTTCCAAGTGCACTTGTAAAGAACATATAGTCTGCCATTTTATGAGGGAGTTTTCTGAATATATCTGTTATATCCATTTGGTCTGTGTCTTTCAAAGCCACTGTCCTTGTTGATTTTTTTGTTTGGATGATCTGTCTATCGAGGTAAGTATTAAAAATCTTCTACTATTATTATATTATTATTGATCAGTTCCTTTATGTTTGTTACTAACTGTTTTATATATTTGGTGCTCCCGTGTTGGGTGCATAAATATTTACAATTGTTATATCCTCTTGTTGGATGGTCCCTTTATGATTATGTAGTGTCCTTCTTACAAGAGTCTGTTTTCTGCCCTTCTTCAAGCCCCACCAGTTCCCTCCCCGCCATGGATGGCCACATTCCCTTTTGCTCCCAGACCACAGTCTTTGCCCTTCTTACCCTCTTTGATGTGGTCACTTCTCGGCCTTTAGTTATGGAGTTTGTTCTGCCATCTTTGGGTCCTTTCCTGAGTCATTCACATTGATGTGGCTGTTACCCAGGTGTGTGGGAGGGCTGAGGTGAGCTTCAGGTCCTCCAACGCCATCTTGTCATCTTGTTGGTAGGTAAGTATGTACTGTTGCCTGCCGTTCTGTTCATTGTTTTCTGGTTGCTTTGTAGACCTTTTTTTGTTTCTTATTCTGCTCTTTTTTGTGCGTTTTGATATCTTTTGGTATTAGTATGCTTTGGCTTGTATATCATGTTTTTTTGGTGTGTAATTCAGTTTTTCCTTTTGGTTACTGTGAAGCTTATATAAAATATTTTAAACTTTTAACACTTCATCTTGACTAATGGCGACTTATCATCCGTACTTATAGGTTTCCTTTGATAGAGATAGTTCTTTACCAGTCAGCTCCGTTTGGGTTTCTGGGTGTGTTTGGTGATAATGTCTTTGGCAGTTGTGGGGCCTGCTAATATGATCTTTTGTGGTCGAGGCGACTCTGAGGCTGAGGATAGGGGCATGTGCCCCTGCTGAGAACAATTAGATAGGACTTGGTTACCTCCCCACCTGAGGCATCTGTAGGATGGGCTCTGTTGATGCCTCAAGTCTCTGGTAAGGCCTCCTCCATGGTCTGGACTTGGAACTGCATTCGGTAATAGGTGTGGCTAGGAATTAGCTTGTCTGCTCTGGCAGAGAGCAAAGAAGGGCCTAGGAGCTCTATAGCTCATTGTTTGGGGGCCTGGATCAGGCCTGAGTGTGCACTGAATCTGCTGGTCAGGTAAGCCCACCAGGGTTGCTCGGCAGGTGGGGAAAGGCGTGTGCGTGTGAGTGTCACCTGCTGTAGGACTGTTGAATGGGCCCCCAGCTTCCTGGGTGGCCCAGGTGGTGTCTGGTTAGACAGGCTGAAGCTGTATTCAGCCCTGAGCAGGGCTCTGACTTAGATTCCTGCCCAGGCACAGCAGGAGAAACAGCTCTAAAACCAGTAAAGCTCTTTGATTGTTGTCTTCATTCAAGCTGAGGTGTACGTTCCCTGACTGAGCAGGGCGGTCCGCCCGCAATTCTTCCCTGGCCTCGTGGCTTCCAGGTCTTGTCACCAGCCCTTCTGTTCTGATGGGACTGGAAGGCACTTCCTACTGCGTGGGGCTTTGAGTCAGGACCTTGCCTGGGCATGGGCCAGCCCGGCTCTAGGGCCAGCAGAATTCCTTATTTGAGGATGGGAATCAGGCGGGGCTATACCCAACCTAGTTCCCTTGCGTCATGTGCAGCCAGTTTGTTCTGCAGCTGAGCGTGGCTGCTTTTTGGAGTCGCTACGTGGGCACTGTGTGTGCTGGCTCTTGCAAGCCCTTCCTCCCCCTTCTCTGTCATAGTCAAGATTCCCAGTGACTGGGCCCCACAGATCGTTCGGCAACCCCTGTGCTGTGAGATCAGAGTAGGGGCTCCCACCAATGACCCACGATAGGGGGAGATGGATTGACCCCTCTGGCATTTTCTTTTCCTCCTGGAGAGACCAGTGGCCTGGGAAACCTCTCCTCTTGGTGCTGCGCTGACTGGGGGAGGGGCGGTGCCATCCATGTGCAGCTACTTCTCTTATCTGCAGTCTGTCTTGGTCTCTGAAGCGCAGTGGGGTGCTTCCGCCTCACCCCACGTTCTCGGATTCCTTCCATGATTTCTTGTTCTTGAACAGTGCTTGTTCTTGGGAAGGAAGTGAAGTCAGGCCCGACCTGTCGCCATCTTGGTGACATCCGGCTTGCCCTCTCGGAGATCTTGAGCGCGTCTTAGCAGACTGCGTGAAGAGGAGACTACAGGTATTGTCGAGTTCTCTGAAGGTGTATATACTAGTGTTGTCTAGATTTTGTGAAACCGTTAATGGAAAACAGTTTCTAAGTTTGAACATCCTGATTTTTACGTTTGAATATCATTTTCATTTCAACTATTTGGTATTCTGAGGTATAGCAGTTTCTAAGTACAAAGGTTCTAATTTCTATTTACCATGATAGGATTATTTAGCAAAATATGCCAAGTGGATGAGTTAGTCTTTTTTTGAAGCTCTCATAGAAGCATGAAAACGAATATGATTTTAAAACACTTTAATATGTGTAAAAAAATTTTCTGCATACAGTGTTCTTCCTTCACTATGGCTACCTTTGAAGAGAATCAGCACGTGGCACACTGCTTTCGTACTCAGCACACATCTCGTATACATGCTTTGTATTCATCAGGAAAAGTTTTAATCTTCATTTAAAGAATGCAGTTTTTGTTTGGCAAAATGTAGCAGGAATTGTTGAGACTATCAACTTAAGTAATACCAGCAGCTGCGCTACACTTTTCAAATAGAGGGTGAAGTTGTAGGTTAATTGTGCTGTTCTTCTGTTTTCCTAACACAATTGTAAATTGTACTGGTAATTCTCCATTAGTACGTTATAGCTGGCTTCCATAAAGACAGAGAAAGTGGAAACCAGTAGAAATAGAAAGTGAAAGCCAGGTCATGTTAAATGTGTATTAGAACTTCAGTGTCTAAGGAAAATATGCATAAAAATCATGATCATCCTTGAGAAATCTATTAAAACGAGTATTTTTTTTTTAAGATTTTATTTATTTATTTGACAGACAGAGATCACAAGTAGGCAGAGAGGCAGGCAGAGAGAGAGGAGGAAGCAGGCTCCCCGCCAAGCAGAGAGCCCGATGCGGGGCCCGATCCCAGGACCCTGAGATCATGACCTGCGTCGAAGGCAGAGGCTTTAACCCACTGAGCCACCCAGGCGCCCGTCATTTTTTTTTTTTTCTTTTAAAAAATTCATTCTGTAACACTCTACAAAGCATGTAGCCTATATGTAGCAATTACTACTGAGACTTCGAGAATAAAAGAGAATAAATTACCAATTTCCTGTAATTATTATTTCGAGGTCAGGGAACTCATTTGCAAAATCTCCAGTTAGACTACCAACTATGGGTGGGTTTTAAGTAGAGGTTTATCAGAACTACTGTTTCACAACAAAACGTACATTTTATAGAATAGTGAAGATGTAGTAATTGAAATGTCTTTCTAAGGTAGTTTCTGACACATGAAATCTTTATCGTAACTCCCAATACTCAGATGTACCATTTCTTTAAACTATGCTAAGTCTGCTGCCATGAGGGGTAAGAATCCTGGATTCAGAGTATGAAGAGTGTGGAAATATCTGGTTCTTCTTTTAACAATGTCGTGTTCAGCAACCTACACAACCTCATCAGTTCCGTTTCTGGAGTTGTGACTGGTGTGACATGGATGGTTCCTTCGGCTCTGAAATTCCAGTAATGTCTGAGTCTGCAATGTACCACTGACTTTCAGAGCCTGTCATGAGAATGAAATGTTGACATTTTGGACAGTGATCTCTAGCCAAAGTTACTAGCATGGGAGACACTTTTTCTCACATCCTAATCTCTGTCTGCCAGATTTTACTTTTTTCCCCCTATGCCTTCCTCCTTAAAAAAATGAAGTTGAAAATGTTTGTAAAGGACATACCGTGCCTTTTTCTTTTGTCTATTTCTGTATTCTCCAGCGAAGAGGGTCCTGAAGTCATACAGTGGCAGTTCTGGGACTCGTCTGCCTTTACTTCGTTCTGCTGTAATGCCGTCCTGGGCGCTGATGGGCAGTGGGCTTCCCCGTGTTGCTTCAGAGTTGTCGGCTTCTTTGAACCAGCTTTCACTTCTGCCCTGGGGCGTGTTTATTTTGGGCACTTTGAGATAGACCATTTTCATCTTGGTGACTAGGATTGCTGGAGGAAAAAAGCAACTCGAGGGGATTTAGTGGAAGGTGAGACCATCACCCGGAGCAGGGCCTGTCGAGTGTGTTTGCGGAGAGAAGAATGGAGGCTGAGAGGGGCTCCTAGCCAGAAAGGGAGTTGGCAGAGTGGGTTATCAGAACTTGGGGAAACCGAGGCTTAGAGGGTCTGCCGTGTGGCCTTTCACCTAGATTCATTGCTGTGGGGGCCACTGTTGCAGCCTGATGAGGATCCTGTCACTCAGGTGTTGGGGCAACAGCCACTGGTCTGTAGGCGTAGATGCTTCGACTTACCCCGGGTCCTGTGCGGTTCTGGCAACTGTTTATGCTTTCTTCCTCGTCCCTCAGTTTTCAAGAAACTGTATCAGGATGCAAATGAGTGATTTAATAGGAATGACCTTGAATCTTCTTTAATTTATATATTTAAAAATATCATTCGCAAATTTGATTATCATCATCAGTGCAATTATTTGTGACCTACTTCTTAGCCCTCCAGAGCTTGAAAAATAAATGGGCTCTGACTTTAACTTCTAGTGTTTATAAGTTTCGAAAATCTCTTTTCCTCCTTGCTTTTGAAAAACGTCATTAGCGCTGTAGATCTTGATAGGATTACAATTGCATTAATTATAGTAGCAACTGTAATTAACTTCTGTCTAGCTCTCTGTAGCTCACCCTTTCCGTATACATTAATTCATTTGTACTCCACAGGAACCCTCGTATTACTGATTACACAGCGAGGCAGCGGTGTGTTATAATTTGAAACCTAGCTCTCTAATCTCATGTTCTTTACTTTCTGTTAAGCTGCTTACCTTGACTGGAGGGGAGTGAGAAAGTGAGGCCTGTTCATCGTTTCCTTTCCTCAAGCCTGTTGTTGAATGCCACTGCTTCCCCATTTCTTGTTCCCTTTCATATCCCGGCTTCACATTTCCTTCCTTCCCATTTCTTGTTTTCCTCTGTGATCTGTTTCTCCCCCCACTGCTCCCTTAGTTTTACTAGCCATCCCCATTTTTGTGCCAAAGTAATTTTTTTGTAAGGAGTCAGTAAGGATTTGTTTCATTTATTTGTTTTTAATCTTTTTATTTATTTGACACAGAGAGAGAAAGAGATCACAAGTAGGCAGAGCAGCAGGCAAAGAGAGAGAAGGGGAAGCAGGCTCCCCACTGAGCAGAGGGC
Organism: Meles meles; assembly: GCF_922984935.1. Taxonomy (NCBI): domain Eukaryota; kingdom Metazoa; phylum Chordata; class Mammalia; order Carnivora; family Mustelidae; genus Meles; species Meles meles. The sequence goes on from NC_060070.1 coordinate 146,495,262, forward strand.
CTGATGCGGGGCTCGATCCCAGGATCCTGAGATCATGACCTGAACCAAAGGCAGAGGCTTAACCCACTGAGCCACCCAGGTGTCCCCAAGATTTGTTTCATTTAAAAAAAAAAAAATTGTAACTAGAATATTTGAGTCTTACTTCACTGTAAAGGTGCTTAATTTAGGAAATGAGAGAATGAAAGTAACCTTAACTGTAAGCAACCAATACAAAAACAATTTAACCAATAAAAAGCTAATGAAAGGTTTTACAGAGACAATTCTCTTGGGTGTGTGTATTAGGGATGCTTTTTGAAGGTTTTTATTTGAAGTACACTTTATAGATTTTTACTCTTAAATGGGTAGGTCAGGATAATCCATATTTTTTAAGGTTATGGACTGTGTTTTCTATCTCAGCTTTGTATTCAGGCTAGATAAATAATGAAGCTTGTAAGGAGAAGGATTTTGAACTTTTGGTCTTTAGCATCTCGTCGTGAACATTAATTGTAATTTCTCAAAATTAAGTTTAAAAAATAATGTTTGATCACTCTTTGGATTAGATTTAAGAATGCATCTCAAGCTCACATAATTTCTCCTTCATAAACCATATTTAGAAATACTGTCATCTTTGAAGGTGTGGTTTTCACAGTGGGATTCTTTCATGCCAAGTCTTAATAAATCTTTGCAGTGCAATCTGTTTTTTGCGATAGGCTCTTAACTAGATTGGTTTTAAAAAGTGGAAAATGAGCAACAAGCAGGAATTCCAGCAACGAATTCTGCTTGCTGTGTTAGTAGTTTGTGTCCAGAGTTACTGTGGAATATGTATAATCATATATTTAAATTGTATCCTGCTTGCCCATCAAGGTCAGCTCTCTGTGAAGCCTCCCCTGATCTTTCCTGGGAGACTTGACCCCACTCTCATGGTGCCCTGCTGTTCCTAGAAACACTTGTCAGCCCATCTCTGTCTCTTCATTCTAGTTGTTTTTGCAAATCTGATTTCCTTGAGACCTTGCATGACTTTCGGACAGAAGTCAATGGTGGCGGTGACTAAGGACAGTATAGGGTTGGTTTTTTTTTTTGCTTGTGGGGAAGGTATATTTTGGAAGTCTTTATGTTATGTTTCAATACTGACAAAATAATATTTCATACATAATTTTTTAAAAGATTTTATTCATTTATTTGACAGAGAGAAATCACAAGCAGGCAGAGAGGCAGGCAGAGAGAGAGGAGGAAGCAGGCTCCCTGCTGAGCAGAGAGCCCGATGCGGGGCTCGATCCCAGGACCCTGAGACCATGACCTGAGCTGAAGGCAGAGGCTTTAACCCACTGAGCCACCCAGGTGTCCCGCATACATCATTTTTAAAGCTTGTCTGTAATACGCGGAGCTTTTGTTTCTGTTATGCATGTGCATTACTGTATTATGCCATGCTATAAAATGCGCATCTTTGTTTTCCTTACGTTTCTGTGCTTAGCCCATTGTCGTCATTTTATAGAAAGGCCGTGAGAACACCTCTCCCAAGGGGTTGATGACTAAGAGTGTGAATTTAAAGCCAGCAAGGACACTCCAGGTGCCCCATTTCGTACCTCCTCCCGTATCGATTGCCGGGAGACAGCCACAGTAGAAGTGTGTTCAGCTCATGGTGGGAGAGGAAGTGGAGCGCAGACAAGGTCTGTTTCAAGGTCCGTAGTCGGGACACCTCTCAACTTCCTTCCTTTCCTGTCTCTCTTCTGTCACACTTCACACGGGCTTGAGTTGAATGACAACAGGAGGAAACTTGAAATTTTCATTCGTGATTGAAAGTGGGAATTTGAACTTCAGTTTTTAAAAGTTCAGTTTGTCAAAGTTCATGAGGAGCTTGTACCTTACAGGTTCCGTGTGTCTGTATTTCACTGTTCTTGTGTCCTGGCGGCCTGTAGCGTATGGTCTGTTATTTCTGCTTTTGTCACCTGGTGCAGTATTTTCAGAACGTAGGTTTGAGCACGGGCGATCATTAAGTTATGTGTCGTGATGTGGATTGCTCTGCATACCAGACTGAAGCAGACATCGCGTTACTGCTGTAAACACTAAAGCCTCGGAGCTGTTTCGCAAATTTATAGTTCAGAAGAGCCGATTATAGCCAGCCAGCCAGTGAACTGAGGAGTTCTTTTACGGGTCCTGCTAACGCAGAGTTACTGATGTGAGACTGCCATTAACCCTTGCGTGTTTTGATGTACTCTTAATTTACATTTGGAAAAATAAATTGGTACCACACAAATCTCCCACTGTCATAAAAGATACAACCGCTTGTAAAAGATGTCATCAAAACACAACATTGAGTGCTTATGGTAACTTGCCCCCAGAAGGTGTCTCCTTTAGGGTAAGAAGACATTTTGTTTATGTGGATTATTTGTGATGTGTGTCTTTCGTTTCATGTGGTGACCTTAAACTCATTGTCATTATCAGTTGTGCCAACAATGCTCTGCAAGGCAAAGAAAATCTTGTCTTAAAATCTTCCATAGTTTTGGATCATACATAAATTTCACATCCTTCTAATTATAGTGTAGGTACCCTTTGTGCGCAGCAAGAGTATTGACATTAAATGATCCTCAAACTGGCAGGGATTTAAACTTTGTCTTATGACCTCATTTTAGCTTCTCCTCCGACCCAGCTGCCCGTCGGGTAAGGTGTCCACTTCCCTGACGCTTGGTTCACCCCTGGAGATGCACGTCCGTAACAGCACCGTAGTCCGCCTTTCTCCGCTTACACTCGGTTCACGCTTCTAATTCCGTCTCTTTGGGCAGCTGAGTCTGACTGTTCTTTCCTTCTCTTATCTTTTCCTAGGTGTCCTTGTTCTGGTTCACATGTAAAGTCTTCATACCTGTTTGAAATCTTAAAAGCTGAAATTGGGGCTAGAATTAGAAGGATTTTGTGTGTTTGAGTCCATTCTGGCCCTTCCTGTAAGGTGTTCCAGCTTCACCTTGTGGCAAGTTACTCCCACTAAATCCAAGTTTTACTTCGCTTTCTCCTTTTAAAATGCAGTTATTACCAGGGAAGGTCACACTCGAGTATGACTGTCCGAGAATTCTTGCTTGCTTGAGAGGTGCCTGCCTCTGAGGAATGTCAGCAGATTGAGCAGAGACACATTTCTGGCCACATTTTTGTTTGTCTTCTTTAATTAAGCAGTTAAAAGTGCCTGTGGAGGGTATGTCATGTAATAATTCCAAACATTTTGCAGAGGAACAGATGAGAGCATTCCTGGGGCACCTGGGTGGCTCAGTCAGTTAAGTGTCTGCCCTCAGCTCAGGTGCTGGGATCGAGTCCCACATCCGGCTCCCTGCTCAGCATGGCGTCTGCTTCTCTTTCGCCCTCTCCCTCTCTCCTTGCTCATGCTCTCTCTCTCTTTCTCTCCTGTGAATAAATCCAAAAAAATAAATAGAACATTCCTTTCCTTTTTTTAAAAAAAAATATTTATTTATCTATTTGACGAGACACAGTGAGAGAGGGAACACAAGCAGGGGGAGAGGGAGAAGCAAGCCTCCCGCCGAGCAGGGAGCCTGACGCGGGGCTGGATCCTAGGACCCTAGGATCATGACCTGAGCCGAAAGCAGATGCTTAATGACTGAGCCACACAGGCGCTCCCTGAGCATTCCTTTCTAATATTCTTAAGTAATATTCAAATTGATGTGATTGCATTTATTTTAGTGAGAATGGGTATCTGCAGTACATTTATCCTTTCTTTTGGCTTGATTTTTCTGCCAATCTCCTACCCTTTGCCCCTTGCATTTTTGGGGGTTGCTTCACGAAGAAGTTTTCCAGTAGCCAGACCCAGAGCTTGGGGTTCACACAGGTCCATTGAATGCGTTGCTGATAGGACCGAGTTTGTGTGCGGTGAGAGCAGTTAGTAAGATATCGAGAAAACTTGCCATGAGACCTCTCTGGTGCTGGTGGAAGGTGGGTGGCCACATGTTAAGGAAACAATGGCCTTTGAAAATTGGTGGGTTGAATGAAGTATTGAAACAAAGTCTGGGCATTTAAAGAGCCTTTAGAAGAACAGGGAAAATTAAAGAAGGGGAATAAACGACAGCCGTCCAAGTTACCCGCTCACTGGTACTTCTGTGATGGGTAATGATATCCTGAAGCTAATTTGTACAACCCACTTTAGCTGTGAGAACCAAAGGGGGGAAGGCTGGTTTGCGAGTCGAAACAATTTAATTAATAAATATGTATTTTGTAGGTAATCCTGTTTCTATCACTCAATTAACATATGTGCTCATATTCCGGAGGTTGATTCTTTTCTGTTTGTGAATGACCATTGTAATTGCCTTCCTGACATGTTGACAGACTGTCTTTCTAGTAGACATGGGTGGAATGTTACCCCTCGATTTCCATAATGTTCCCAACGTTTAGCACTGTGGAATTCGGGAAAGATATTTTGCTTTTGACACAGCATTGAATATTGATTCAACTAATAGAGCGATTATTGTACAAAACAGATCTGTTTTTTTCCCACATAGATTTTTTTCCTTATTATGAATTTATAAATATGCATATAATGATGGATTATGTTTAAAAATTAGCTTCTGGCTCAACATCTTGCAATACATAATAATTTTAGCTCATAAAATTGTTTAGTAACATTCTTTAGTGGACTGGATCAAATGTCAAAACCAGCATAGAATCAAGGTTTTGTAGCTGATTGAAAAATAACCACTGAAAGCCTCAGGCTTAAAATAAAATTTGGTTTTAACAGGGGTGAATTTTTGTGACATTGCTGAGTAACGACTTAGGGAGATATTTATTAAAGATGGTTAATAAACCCACTGAGACACATCTGACCATTATTTATAGGAGATGAAATGTAAATTTACATTTAGAATGGAAAAGACAAAAGATTTCAGAAATACTGCATTTGAGTGTGTCCCATTCTGCATATTAAGGCAATCTGCTTTTTTCTTTTTTTTTAATCTTTGTATTAAAATTGCTTGTCTCTGTTTTAATCACTTTACATCTTTATCACCATCTCCTTGGTGGTCTCCTGTTATTATCAGTTGATCTGGTCACACTGAGCATCATTCTTCCCATCTGTTCCTATTAATACTTACTCCTTTAATTTCTTCCTCTGTGTGATTGAAGTGATGTCAAAACTGGTATTTTCACTCTGTTTTTCTTTCAGACTCTGTTGTCCTGATTCCGTCCCCCCCCCCCCCCCGCCCGTCTCTTCAATCTAGCCATGAAGGGTGATGAAATTCACAGTAGTCACAAAATGAATCAGTATTCACTGAGCTGCATGCTTTCCCATCACGGTGCGAGGCCTCAGTGGCCGGAAGGGATCAAACAAAGAAGCAATGTGTGAGTGTGTAATTGTGCTCCTTGCTTCGTGGTCCCGTCGTAAGAATGGCATGTTCATTTGCAGCACAAATTGCTCCAGAAATTTCCTTTTTTACTTTTCACATCTTTATTCCCTGAGCATGTTTCCCTGTTCCAATGTACTTGTTTTCTCTCCTGTTCTTCCCAAACACATTACCTCACTTTTATTTTTTAGTCTATCAAATTTCAATTTGTTTTAGATGGTTTCATTATTGATAACTGCGCATCGAGAGGTAATGATTTGCTGTATATGTTTTTAGTCTGTGGTCTCTGCATTTAGGGAATTAATTTGAAACAGCAGTCTGTTTGCACAAGGATTCTTAAATGAGTTGGTTTATAGCAAATAAAAGTTTCATTCCTCTAGTCCATTAAAAAAAAAATACTGTTCTGTGGTTGAATTTTCTTCATTTCATCTTTGGCCAGATATAATGTGGGACTTTTATGTTATTTCCTATTTTGTCTTCAGTGTACTATATTTTTCAATTAAAAAAAACCCCAGACTATTGTTAGTTCTCCTGCTCTTTAATGAATCATTGGATTGGAAAATAACTCATTATATCATCAGGCAGAGATATGTTCCTTTATTTGCATGTAGATAGTGAAGATGAATAATTTATCTAATGTTATTAGTGCAGGCTGCATATTACTGAAATCTCAGCAGGATATAATGAAATTTGTCTCATGCTAGTGTGGAGATAGCATGCCTTTGCATAGTCATTATTGAACTTTTGGCATCTCTCAGAGAACTATTATGTTAGCATGCCAGTCTTGCTCACCTCTTCATTAACTGGACTTTTGATTGAAGAATTGAACTTATCTTGAAGATCTGTGAAATCTGGTGTGCCAAATGCTTGCTTGACTCCAGCTATGTTTCTATAGCAGAGCAAGAATTTTGAGAATGAATGAAGGACTTATTATTATTTCTTATTAAAGTGATTACTGCAAAAACGCTATGACTGATGGTTTTATTACTTCTGGTCATGAAAAGCTGTCTGTAAGACAGACATGGAAGCAATGTATCTTTCTGAAACGAAGGGTGATGAAACATGTATATAATTGTCTATTATGTATATATATATAATATATATATATAATTGTACTAATTATGTATTTGAAGTTATTTTAAATAATTGCTTTGAAAAAGTTGGCTTTGATTTGCTTATTACATGATTGTGTGTGGAGGTCAACAGATCTCCTCCTGAGCAGCAGTAAAGCTGGACAGTCAAAAACAAGCAGCTCAGTTGACTTGAAGAACTGTCCGTTAAAGTGGAGATTTTGATGGCAAGTAACAGGGAGGGTCTGTGGCTCTACCTTCTTGAAACTGGGGGACTCTTTGGTGTGAAGAGTGGACAGGTGGACTAGCCAGGGCTTGAACAGGAACTTTCTGAAGGTGAGGCAGTGATAGGAGGCTTGCTAAGTCTCCACGGATGGTTAGTTGACTAGGGGTTGTGCACACGCATAGCAGAGTCTGGAGTGGGCCCCAGCCACCTACACTCATCTGCCTGCTGGAGCCTGCACGCACATCCTGGGAAGATGGGGCGGACTCAAAAATGGCCCTAACTCTGAGTGACCTCACTGGCTCATGTACAGTTCCATCAGCAGATAGAAATCTCATTGGCTTGTGGTGTTTGAACAAATGTGTGACCAGTCTTTCCTCAATAAAAAGCTATGCAGATACAGAGTTGACCCCTAAGAAGTAAGTCATGCTTGGTGGAGGGGGGGTGGGGATGGAGAACTAAGAAGGGACAAGGACATCCTTTCATTGTAGAGAGACAGATTTCATAGATTTAGTCCAGGTAAGCTAGTAAAGAAAACCAACAACAGCCCTTAGTGGGAGGCAGTCTGAATTAAAATTTGCCACAATATATTATCTGCGGTGTTCTGTATTAAACAAAATATTATGATACATGCAAAGAAAGCAAGTACACCCATATGCAGGAAGAAAAACAAACCAGTCAGTATAGATTGTCTTTGACCAAAAATGTTGGAATTAGCAAAGAATTTTCAGTACTAAGTAAAGTACTAAGTAAAATCATGTCAAAAGCCTTTAAGGAAAGGACGATGGCAGTGACGAGTACAGAATCACAAAAAAGATGGAAAGGGTAAAAAAGAACCAAGGGGAAATTGAAAAGTACGGTAAATTAAATGTTCATTCTGGGGCTCAATTGCAGGTTTGAGATGGCAGAAGAAAATAAAATCAGTAAATTTGAGGACAGATCAATAGAAATGGTCCACTCTGAATAACAAGAAAAATCAGCAGGGACCCCAAGACCTGTGGGGCAGCATCCAGCAGACCAGTTAGTGTGTCATGGAGCCACAGCAGGAGGTACAGAAAAAGTGCCCCTCCCCCCATTTTTTTTTTTTAAAGTACTGAATGAAAACTTCCCAAACTTTGTCAAAAAAACCAAACCAAACCAAACATTACTTTATGGAGCCAAAAAGCTATCTAAATTGCATGTAAGAAAATCACAGAGATCCAGGAAAGCATAAGAAAGAAGTAACACATTATGTACAAGGGGAACAACATTAAGATCGATAATTGACTTCTCATCAGAAGCAACAGAGTCAAAGGCAGTGACCTTTGACAGTTGAACCTTGAACAATATGGTTTTGAACTGTGTGGTCCCCTTCTCCCTGGATTTATTTACAGACCAGTGCTGTATGTGTATTTCCCTCGTGCTTTTCTTAACATTTTGTTTAGCTTATTTTATTGTAAGAAGTGTGTAATACATATGACGTATAAAATATTTGTTAGTCAGCTGAGTATGTTATTGGTAAACAGTGCAAGCTGTTAGCAGGTAAGTTTTGTTATATGTGGATTTTCAGCTGTGTGGGGGTTGGGCCTGCTCACCTCTGCAATGTTCAAGGATCAGCTGTATTCAGTGCTCAGAGAAAAAAATCTGTCAACTAATAATTCTATATCCAGCAAAAGTATCTTTCACAAATTAAGCAAAATAAAGACTCTCTCAAATAAGCAAAGAATATGTGTTGTAGTAGATTTCCTTTACAGAAATAGTAAAGAAAATTCTTCCGGCAGGAAGGAAGTAGTATCAAATGTTGAATTCTCAGGAGGGAATGATTGTTAGAAATGGTTAAATATGTGATTAAATATTAAGTCCTTTGTAAAGATATGCTTTTCCTCTTTTTAAAACTGTATAGTTGCGGGGCATCTGGGTGGTTCAGTCAGTTAAACATCTGACTCTTGATTTCGGCTCAGATCATGATCTCAGGGTTATGAGATCGAGTTCTGTGTTGGGCTCTGTGCTGGAGTGAAGCCTGCTTAGGATTCTCTCTGACCCTCTGCCCCCTCCCCCAAAAAACAACAACAACAGAAATATACAGTTGTATAGAACAATAATTACGGCCCTGTGTTTACGGGGTTTATGCAGCTGTCTGTTAATATGTGTGACGACAATAGCACAGAGAGGGCGGAGGGAAAAGAAATGGCATTTGGACGATTGAATATCCGTATGCAAAAAATGAACTTAGACCCTTATACACAAAAAGTAACAAAGTGGATCCTAGACCTAAGGCTAAGACCTAAAACAATAAGACACCAAGAAGAAAATACAGAAGAAATCTGTGCCCTTGGGCTAGGCCAGGAGTTCTTAGCTAAAATAGCAAAAGCATGAGCTAGAAAAGAAAAAATTGAGAAAGTACATTTCATTAAATTGAAAAGCATTTACTTTAAAAAAGATACTATCATGAAAGTGAAACTGTAAGCTTCAGACTGCGAGAAAATATTTACACATCACATACTTGAAGAAGGTTTTGTAAACAGAATAAAGGATTCTTAGAGCTCTGTAACAAGGCAGCTACTCCAGTTAAAATACTGGCCGACTCCTGGAGTAGACATTTTTATTAGTGAGGGTTCTCCAGAGAAACAGCCAATAGGGTGTGTGGGTGGGTGGGTTTGTTGAAGAGAAATGTGTGATAAGGAATTGGCTCACACTATTATGGAGGTATTTTGGAGACTGAGAATTCCAAAGACTGTAGTCTGCAAGCCAACGCTCCATGAGAGCTGATGTGTAGGTCCAGCCCAAGTCCAAAGGCCTGAGAATCAGTAGAACTGATGGTGTAAGTTTCAGTCTGCAGCTGGGCAGTAACAAAACCCAAGAAGAGCCTATATCCCAGTCAGAGTCTGAGTGCTGGCAAAGAGCAATGACCCAGCTGTGCAGTCAGACGGGAGTTGTTTCCTCTTAGCTTCCATGTTCTATTCAGGTCTTGGATTGATTGGATAAGGCCCACTAGTGTTAATCCGTCTCCTGATTCAAATGTTAGCCTTATCCGGAAACACCATTGCAGAAACACCCAAGATAATGTTTGGTTAAATGTCTGGGCACCCTGTGGCTTTGTCAAGTTGACACATAAAAATTAACCATACCAACATTTTACCACACAAGACATGCAGATGGCTAATAAACACGTGGAAAGGTGCTCAACATTGTTAGTCATTATGGAAATGCATGTTCATTCCAACCACAATACTGGATTACTTCTCATTAGAATGGCTGTTGTCAAAAAAGTTGCAACTGTAAGGACTTTGTTAACAATGTGGGGAAACTCAAGTCCTCGTACATTGCTGGTAGGATATAAAATGGTACCACCACTTTGGAGAATAGTTGTTTCTTATAAAGTTAAACAGAAATTGACCATGTGACCCAGCAGTTCCATACCTGGGAGTCTATCCAAGAGAAATGAAAACGTATGTCTCCATGAAGACTTGTATGTGAATATTCATAGAAGCAAGCATTATTCTAATAGGTATTAATTGGAAACAATCCAGATGTCCACCAGCTGGTCAACAGATGAACAGAATGTGATATATTTTGGAATGGGAGCAAGGGTGGACTGTAAATAAGCTTGAGGGAATTCCTAGGGTGATGGAAATGTTCTAAAATTGGGTTGTTGTGATGATTGTACAACTGCATGTGTTAATTTAAAAATCATTAAATTGAGGGCACCTGGGTGGCTCAGTTGGTTAGGCATCTGCCTTTGGCTCAGGTTATGATCCCAGGGTCCTAGGATTGAGACTTGGGTCAGGCTCCCTGCTCAGTGGAGAGCCCGCTTCTCCCTCTCTCTTTGCTGCTCCCCCTGCTTGGGCACCGCGTGCTCTCTCTCTCTGTCAAATAAATGAGTCTTTAAAAAAAAAATCATTAAATTGTATACTGGCAAGGAGTGAATCTTACAGGATGTACCTCAGTAAAGTTATTAAAAAAATGCTACGTATATAATGATTAAAGGACAAAGTAAGCATGGAAGAAATAATAATTGGAGAATCTGAAGGGGATGGGAAGTCTTAGTACTGTTCTCCCGTATTTACTACCACGGCAATTCAAAATTTCCAAAATTATAAAATTTTTTATGGCTCCTAGAAATAGTCTGTTTTTCTTTTGTAATAGTTTTAAAAAATAAGTCTAAGAATTTTTATTTATTTATTTTTTTATTTAAAGATTTTATTTATTTATTTGACAGAGAGGGAGAGATCACAAGTAGGCAGAGAGGCAGGCAGAGAGAGAGGAGGAGGAAGGCTCCCTGCGGAGCAGAGAGCCCGATGCAGGGCTTGATCCCAGGACCCTGAGATCATGACCTGAGCCGAAGGCAGCGGCTTAATCCACTGAGCCACCCAGGCGCCCCCCCCTAAGAATTTTTGTCTTAAAAAATCTGACCCTAAAGTGTCACCTTATCCTTTTTAATTTTTTATTTCTTTGATGTGCTGTTTGCTTTGAGCAGATAGTCTGCTTTTGCACTTTTTTTTTTTTTTTTAATTCCCTAACAGTGATTGGTTGGCAGGCCTGGTGCTCAGGTGAGCTCTTCCTGCTTCATGTACAAACCTGGTCTCCACTGGAGAGCATGCGTACCTTATGGAATGACATTCTGAGGATGTTTCTGTTTCCGTCATCTGTACAGTAGAAATGTGCAAATATTTTAAGCAAAGAACTTTGACTGCAGGATGTGCACACAGCTTTCCCTTTGGCAGTATTTCTTAGGTCAGTGGTTACATCTTTTTTTTAAAAAATATTTTATTTATTTTTAAAGATTTTATTTATTTACTTGACAGAGATCACAAGTAGGCAGAGAGGCAGGCAGAGAGAGGGGGAAGCAGGCTCCCCGCTGAGCAGAGAGTCTGATGTGGGGCTCTATCCCAGGACCCTGGGAACATGACCTGAGCTGAAGGCGGAGGCTTTATTTAACCCACTGAGCCACCCAGGCGCCCCCAGTGGTTACATCTTATGTATATTTTGATGTTTGTTTCATAACAGAAGGTACATGAAAATATTAACTCATTTGTTGAGAGCAGTAAATTGAAGTTCTGTGGTTGACGCTGTCTTGTATTTATATGCTCTAATTGAAGGTCACTCTGTGAGACTCCTGGGTCAGAAAAAGGACAATGGAAAGCGCCTGGGTGGGGCTCGGTTGGATTTGCCGAAGATCAGGAAGAATCCGCTGATAGAAATCATTTCCATCAATACTGGGTAAGTGTCTCTCAAACTTACCCACAAAATATTCAGTATACTCCGTGAATTCAGGTTTTCCCTCTGGACATGGGACAGAGTAAAGCAGTTGAACATTTTCATGGGAAAGAAAAATCAAAAAGCTCTAAATCACATGAATATAGTTCCCTCTTAGATGTTCCCTCCGTACACGTTACACCTGGATTTGCAGCAAGGTCTTAGGCCTTTGATTAATATTATTCTGACATCTTCTTGGTAACAAACTTGGATTTCATTTTTCAGCCATGCTCTTGGGTTAAAATATTTTTTAAAAAGAGTTTTGTTGTTGGAATGATTAACATACCCGTGGTCTTTGTTTTTTCAATAGAATTTTAGTAAATAATGCCCGAGATACTAACCATGTTTTAATTATGAACTCTCTGAAATTCATGTTTTAAGGTGTTGCCCTTGGGGTGCCTGGGTGGCTCAGTCAGTGAAGTGTCTGCCTTCGGCTCAGGTCATGATCTCAGGGTCCTAGGATCGAGCCCCATGTTGGGCGCCCTGCTCAGCAGGGAGCCTGCTTCTCCCTCTCTCTCTGCACCTCCCCCTGCTTGTGCGCTCTCTCTCTCATATAAATAAATACAGTCTTTAAAAAAAAATAAAATGTTGCCCTTACGAGCTTTGAGCTAAAAATAAGCATTGTTAACTGAATATTAAGCACTCTTAATTTCATATCTTAGTCTGAAGTTCCTGACCCTATTGACTCTTGGTGAGCTTGTTTGTACTTCGTTTTATTTGCATTAATGGAGTTTGTCGTCAATATTAGTGTAGTCTGAAAGTCTGATGAGGCGAAGGCCTTCTGTTCTTTAAATCATGGGAGTCATCAAACCACCTTGCGTAGGCTTAAGCTATCCTGCCTTTTTTTTTTTTTTTTTTAAGATTTTATTTAGGAGAGAGAGCGCAGAGGTGGGTTGAGTAGAGAAAGAGGGAGAAGGAGAGACTCTCAAGCAGACCGTGTGCTGAGCACCGAGCCGGGTGTGGGGCTCAGACTCATGATCCTGGATCATAACCTGAGCTGAAGTGAAGAGTTAGACGCTCAACCTTCGGAGCCACCCAGGCAGCCCTGTCCTGATTCTTTTTGATTTCAACTTCCTTCCCTCTTTTTTAGTATTGTTTTCCTCTGTCCTTTGCATCCTTCATGCTGTTTCCCGTGGGGAGCCGGTGAACTTGCCTTTCTCCTCCTCCAGCATCGTTCTTCCTCTCCTCTAAGCAGTACCTCCGTTTCCCCCCACACATTCCCAGCATCTTTTCTCTAGTTTTGTCCCCTTCTGGTTAATCCTTCTCACCACTGCCAAAGATCAGGGAAGGCTGAAGAAGTCATTTGGTTTTTCCCTAAAAGCTGCCTGGAGTGACTTTCGTTTGCCTTGGTGAATTTGTTTGCGACCAACGTCTGGCCTTTAGCACTGAAGATTCAGAGACCTGCACTCATCAAGCTCAGAGGCTAGTGATTAAATCAGCGTATAGTAGTGAGAAATGTTGTTACCCGCGTTGACTGGAGCATCTAATATATTCTCGCTTTTGAGCCTGAGCCAAATCAGAGACATAAGGCTGTTTGTTTCTCCCTCTGTCTCCATTCTCCTCCTCCTTTCAGTTGTACTGCAGTTTTTCTTTTTTACTCCTGATTTCCTACCTAAAATCGACGTATCCCCACATTCCCCATCGTCCATATTTGCCTTATTTTCTTCTGTAGCACTTCTCATTATTGAAATAGATACGAGTTCATTTGTATTTTAATCGTCTCTCCTCACTGGCATGTAATAAGCTCCAAGATGTCAGGAAATTTCGACTCTCTCGCCTACCACTGTATCCTTAGAATACGGAAGAACATACACAGCAGGGATTTAATAAATATTTACTTACTGAATGAATGAATGATTGATTTTTATAATTTGAAAGTTTAATGGGTTTATGCTAAATTCTCTTCACAGAACAGATTGCCTTACCAGTTGGACAGTAATACTTGGAGTTTGGCTGAGCATGCTTTCTCCTGAACAATGTCTTTAGGAGGGCAAAGTCAAGTGTTTCTGTGAATCTCTTTCTCTCTTTTATTTTCCCCCATGCAGGATTGATCATCCCCTTTTCGCCAAGATAAATTTCTTTACACATGTTAATATTTTAGGGTCTGTCAAATAGATCCGTTTGATTTCTTTAAGGTGACTTTGCCCCTCTTGTTGACCTCTGGAGTGTTGCTTTTAACTGTTGGTTTTCAAAGATGCTTTATTTTTCTAGTTTCTCCGTATGTCTTCATGTGGTCGCTCCCTGCCTTACTGACCTGCTTGAGATTCCCAAACTCAAGATTCTCCTCTGTCTTGACTGCAGGCCCCTGTGCACGCCCTCTGGTGTCCTTGGCACGTCTTAGCCTTTCCCCATTCACCGTGTTGGTAATCCGTCCCTGTGCTCTTTTGGGGTGACTGGTTATTCCTCTCTCCATAATTGGGCTGAATACATCCCTCCTTCCACTACGCACCTACCTTATTCCCTATTTATCTTGGTTATGGTCCTGTAAGACTGCCTAATTTCTATTTTAAATTGTAGGCTTCTTGGGCTCTGAAAGTATTTCAGGTATCGTTATATTATTATCTCTGAGTTCAGTGTCTGGTACAAAGTTGAGTATGCAGGCAATAATTTGTTTTATTTATTTATACATGTTTTATTTTAAAGCCATCACTTTTTTTTGTTGCCATAAGAAATGTTGAGAAATTTGCTTTAGGTAGTCATTTTAAATGGCATTATGTGAAACATTTTGAGGTATTTTATTTGGGTTTCCCTTCTTTTGGATTTAGTGTTTCTTAAAATGAAGCTACAGTATAAACTCTTACATTTTTAAATTTTTTAAAAATATTTTTTTAGAGAGAGATGGCATGCACACCCATGAGCATGAGCTTGGGGGTGGGGGCAGCAGGAGAGAGAGAGAGAGATGGTCCTCAAGCAGACTCCCTGCTGAGTGTAGAGCCTGACACGGGGCTGGATCTCAAGACCCTGAGATCATGACCTGAGCCAAAATCAAGCGTCGGACACTTAACTGAATGAACCACCCAGTCGCCCCTACACTGTAAACCTTTTAAAGCTCACTGGATATTTGCCATCACTCTCTCATATTACCATATAGAACTGCTCCTTAGTAAGTAAATTAGCAAATATGCCTTTGATGTTAAGAGAATTTAGTCCATACTATCTATCTCTGGATGCGATCTGATTTTCTAACCCTCCCTGACTACTAATCACTTCCCTGAATCAGCTGTGGCCTTATCATTCGCTCTCAGGTGAGAGCATCCCCGTGAGCATTTGTCACGGTATCACTCCTAACATCTTAGCTTGGATTTTATTTCTGACCTCTGGTGCAGCTCATTGCTTTATTCTTTTTTTAACTTACATTCAGATGTTTTGAAAGAGGTATATCTGTAAGTATTTCTTTCAAGAGAAAATAATCCTTTCCATCAAAATATCGACAAAGTTTTATTGCTTTCAAATTAAAAATGGGCATCTTAAATTTCATATAAATTTGTCCATTCTCCATTTGGGAGAAGGTTCTAATGATTACACTATGAAATCATTATTAAATAGACATAATCATATTTGAAAATACAATTATTATGTGCTTACACATTACCAGGTATTGTGTTAGGTATTACGATATATGCAAAGGTAATTACATGGAATGAACTAATCCAAAACACACAGCTCTAAACACAGCCTTAATTGCAGCTCCTGGATAGGGAGGGTTTGGGTCTTTTTCTATTCTGTATTTTAGGGAGTACTTTTAGATCACAGTATGACTCTCTTTCTAGGGACTAAGGGTGCACAATAGGGACCCACAGACCTTGAATTGGAGAGCTGTGAGACACTCAGGCACTTCCTCACTGCCCCTCTATGAGCTGCAGTGGCGGCCATACCGTAAAGCAGTTTCCATGGCCTTTAACCTCCAACAGGACGACCGCCATCATCAGAACGTGTGCGGAAAATAGAACCTCAAACTCCATCTTTTTTTCTTACTCTTAAGTTAGAGCTTTCAGAAGATTACATTGTATAAAGAAACATTTTTAGAGGTATTTAATTAGAAGCATGCTAAAAAGCTTTTAATTAAGGTTCTAAAGAAAGCGCATTACAAGGTTGAATATATGTGGGATCACACTCACGCTAGGGTGAATCCTTTTCATATTGTGTGAGGATAAGGTTTGGAAAATCTTATAATGTCTTCAAAATGACTGCATATTTTAGTCTGTTCAGTAACGATTTGAGTTTTTATATCTTAGCATTGTGTGAAGAGATTTTTTTTTTTTTTCTTTAGTTCATGCTAGACTGTTGTCCCAATGTCCTGATGATATAAATTATGGCTTTCTCTTGAATATGCTGTCTTGAGAATAGCTCCTTCAGCCTCGGTGCCGTCCTTAGACACAGCTGTTAGAAGGTCAGAATACCTCTCTCTCAGAGGCAGAATCCCAGATAGAACATTTCCCAGAAAGGATTTGGCAGACTATATAGTCATGCTCTTATTTAAAAATTATGGGTCTCTGTTGGCTTTTTGTATATTGGGCACTGATGACTGCAAATTAACTCAAGCCAATTTCATTATGTACAACTAAATCTTAGGATTTTATTTTGTTTTGTTTTGTTTTTTGATAGACAGTAGTCCCTACCAGTGGGGATTAGTCGCTTCCTTATGACCCAGCTGTCAGGCTATAATGAAAGCAAGTCCCAGTCCAAAATCTGTAATAAGAACTTACTAAGCAAGCTGGCACGGTCCAGCTGTTCTTACAAGCCTGGTGAAGTCCTTCTCTCTCCTTTTGTGTGATTAAAACACACCTTGCATGAAAGCTTCATTAGAGCCCAGTGAGACAGTGCGGTCAGCCTCAGTCAAAATCCCCTACCAGTGTCTGGAGTGATGGTCCAGTAGGGACCAAGCCAGACAAACATCCTTAATGTCCAAGCCAGGGTGGCCCAAAGTGTGGTTCTTGGACCAGTGGTGGGTCATTAACTACTGATGGCAGCTCGGTGACAGGTGGAGAAATTGAGAGCAAACACCTTAGAAACTTTAAAGATAGTTTACCATTGTTGCAATATCTTAGAATTAATTTTCATTGTGTTTTATAAAAATAATGATTTACAAGAGATTGGAAATCAAAATCCTGGCCCGTTACTGTAGTTTGAGAAACACTGTAAAAAGATCCTTTACCATGTTGCGGAGAATATTTTAGCCAGCCCGCGTACCTTGAGTGCCACCGATTTCACTAATTAGATCTTGTTTCTACTACCTCTGCTGCCAGGAGTTAGCCATGTGTCCTTCGTAGCTAGGCACTACTTTCACAAGTGAAAACTCATTTCTGTCCTTTATGATGCTAATTTGCAAAGCCTCTGCTGTTGACCAAAGGTAATCCCTGGAAGGTAGTCTTGCTGATGAATCACTAGAAAAGAGACACTGTTCTTTGAGTTGTAGCTTCAAAGGACTTGCACATTTTGGATGATGCTCTTTACATTCGATTCTTTCAGAAGTAAACTATGGAAGTCCTCACGTGGCGTATGGGACCTGAATCGAGAGGTTGTAACTGCTCTTTTAGCTCGTCCCTCAGATGAGCAGAGAGCTGTTACAGTTCTCGTTCTTCTGTAAACTTACGGAGGCCAATGGCCTTATCTGCTGATCACGAGTCTGGACTGTGGCATTGGCTGATTCCTGGAGAAGGCAGTGGAGTCTGTGGGTGTTGAAGAGAGCCCTGCATTGGGGTCCGAGTCGTACACATTGTTGTATTCGGCTGGGTGGCTCAGATAAATTAGATCCCTCTCGGAGCTGATCTCTTTGCTGACGGAGACACATGCTACCTGGTACATGTGTTGCCTGGCACAGTGTGAGTACTTTAATAAGTGTTTTCCTCTGAATTTTGATGTTGCTCTACCGTTCTACCCCTATTCCCTGAGACTTTCCTCCCTTTCCTTTCTCTTCATCCTTTTTTTTTTTTTTTAAGATTTAATTCATTTATTTGACAGACAGAGAGATCACAAGTAGGCAGAGAGGCAGGCAGAGAGAGAGGAGGAAGCAGGCTCCCTGCTGAGCAGAGAGCCTGATGGGGGGCTCGATCCCAGGACCCTGAGATCATGACCTGTGCCGAAGGCAGAGGCTTTAACCCACTGAGCCACCCAGGCGCTCCTCTCTTCATCCTTTGTCCTATGTAGGCAAGGACGTTTCTGGGACTACGATTCATTTGGTTCCTCATCTGCTTATCAATCGCCAACATCACTTGTTCAGTGTTAAGTGAATGATAAACTTAGAAAAAAATTAATCTTAGTTTCTCCCATAGCTTTTGGTATAGTGTCTTGCTCACAGTATTCCCCTCATAAATATTTTAGTATTTTAGTGACAGCAGTGTTACTCAAATGCAGAACATTGTTTCTGGCTGAACTGGAGTGTAATTCTAATTACTTCTCTCTTGCTCTAGACGATTGTTTTGTAGAAAAAGAGAATATGGTAATTTGGACTATGAATGAAGTGAAACTTATCTCAAACAATTAAATGTGTGAAATTAAAGTATTTATGGCAATTTTGAACTTGTTACATTTTTACTTTTATCCAAAAACTGGTTGTCCTGAATTTGCTGCTTTCTCGATGTCTTTGATGAAATTCCCAAATACCTTATTTTCAGTTAAATACTGTTGACATGAGATTTTAAAGTCATCTTATTTTTAGTGCCTTTTAAAACTGGATTTGGGAAAGATCATTCATAAGAACAGTGGACGGCACTATTGGTTCATACCTGCGAATAATCATCCTTAAGTAGAACATGTAAGTGCTGGTGTAATAAATGCCTTTGAGTGAGAGGCCCAGCTAGAAATTCTAGACGATATTAGGATGGGGATTTAATCTTAAATGTTGTAAATTCTTCTTTATGTTATCACTGTTTTATAAAAATTTTGGGATGATTATGTAACTGTCCTAGTAACTATGTATAAAGAAATGGTTGGTTTTTAAAAAAGCACTTCAAGGGGCGCCTGGGTGGCTCAGTGGGTTAAAGCCTCTGGCTTCGGTTCAGGTCATGATCCCAGGGTCCTGGGATCGAGCCCCGCATCGGCTCTCTGCTCAGCAGGGAGCCTGCTTCCTCCTCTCTCTCTGCCTGCCTCTCTGCCTAGTTGTGATTTCTCTCTGTCAAATAAATAAAAATTTAAAAAAAAAAGGCACTTCAAATGCTATAGCATGTTGGAGGATATACCATTGCTCTGACTAAAAAGTGCACCTTGCTTACCACTTTTCTAATTAAACAAAAATATGCAGTTTGAGGAAGGTATAAAAAAACCTGAAAATTTAAAGATACTCAAATTTGGGGGAAGCTTAAGAAAACCTCGGGTTTTGGTTAATTGAGTAGAATGGCTGACACTTTCTTCAAGTTAGTTCCTGGATTGTAATGGCGAGGAGATCCATTAATTATAAATAGTTACAGATGTGTTTACAGTTTAGAAACTTTTTTTTATTTTATTGCATGTGTGGACATCTTTTATGCTTGTTCATTAAGAAAACCAAAGAGCCCCTGTCCGGACATTTATTTACTCAGCAAACGTGGTGGAACATATGTTACGTGGTGAGGATGGATAGATGCGTCCATTTGGTGTTGGCGTCTGCCCTTGAGACTCCCACGGGAGAGTGAAACAAGCCCGTAACAATTAAAGCCTTGTCAGTGCTACAGTACGGGAGGAGACAGTTAGGTCAGGACCGTGGCGGTTGTTAGGGAGGACTTTCACAGAAAGTGCTCATGTAGACTCTGTCTCAAAGTTTATCTCCTCGGTGGGATCAAAGGCAACTTCAGCAGGTGGGAAAACACACATGAACAGTGGTGTTGAGTTGCCGTGTATGGGGAATGGGTGCAGGCGGTGTCCTCTGCAGGGAGTGATGAGTCGGTAAGTGTGGTGGTGTTCTGAGTAAGGGAAAGGGAGAAGAAAGAGAGAAGGAGAGAGAAGGAAGGAAGGAGGGGAGAAAGGAAGGAAGGAGAAGGGAGGGAGAGGGAAGAGAGAGGTGGTTTGAGGGCTTGAGATTGCTTAGGTTCTAATCTGGGCCTCCTCATTTCATCATTCGCCGTGTGACATTGTGTGAATTATTCAAGCCCTCCATCAGGCTCTATTCTCTTACTCACACAATGGGGATAATCATAGTGTTGTGAGAATTGAAAGATCATCTGTTAAAGTAATTAACACACTGCCTAGCCTATAGCATCCGTTCCGTGTAATCATTATTAAGTTTACTACTTTTGCAACTAAACAGAAGAGAAATGTGAGACTTCATTTAGGTTGCAATTTGCTGAGGACCATGGGGTAGTCAGTGGCAGGCCTGGGACTTGAACCCTCTCATCTGACCAGTTCTTTTTCCTGTAGACCCCGAGGTTGGCGGTGGCCGGCTCAGTTTTTTATCCTTCCATTCAGACTGCGGTTGTTGAGTTAATTGAAAGGAATGCCAGTGTGAGCTGAAGTTTGAGACTACTGGGGGGGATGTCGGACTACGCTTGGCGGTGATGCAGTGGGCCCCAAATATTTAAAAGGAGAATGGTCTGTCGGAAGGAGGTGGGTGAGGATCCTGGTCACGTGCCTCTCAAGGTGCGTTCAGTCTGTCCAGTGGAGTGGGTTCCCGAGTTTGATGTTTTTGTTTGGGACTTAAATAGTACAGATTTAGAGATTAAGTACTCCTGCATCTGTCTGCCTGTCTTTCCTTTCCTTTTTTAACCAGTGCTTGAGTTAGGGCGCATGAAAAGGAGTTGCACTGGGAAGGGCACGCCGGGAGTGGAGGTTGTGGCTATATCCAAAGGGCTCCCATCTGTCAGTTTTCCTGTTGCTTCAAGAAAACGTTGGAATCCTTATCAGGGAGGAAAAAAAAACCAAACCCTCCGAAACTTGTCTAGCGCAACTTTAATTCAGGATAATTGGATTACACATGTGATTGTGGGTAAAGGCTTGTCAATTTTTCAACCCCCAAATAATACATATCTCATATTTCTTCCGGAAACCACTTGAAAAATTTCTTTTTTCTACATCTCAGCATGGTAGCACCAGTTGTTTTATTTTTCGTAACCCTGACAAAGCAGAATGTGTTGTTTGGCTTTTTAAAAAGGCAATAGTGCATGTAGTTACGGCCTCATTTACTTTATCTGATGAAGCCGTCTGTGAGGAATGTCTGCTTCTCTGTAAATTCACTAAGGAACCTGGGTTTAACGCAAGGTCATTTTTTAAAATCCTGCTCTGTGTTTTCCAACAGCATGTGAAGCTTTGTGATTTGTCTCTTTTATGGTTCTTCTTCGGTTCTCCTTGAAATAGCTATTAATTGTGAGAGGTAATATGGGTTGAGGAAGGTCTTTCTACCCTGTAAAGTATCTTTTATGTATCGTTCCATTATAGTTCTTCTTCTTCTTCTTTTTTGTTTTAAGATTTTATTTGTTTGACAGACAGCAAGAAAGGGAACACAAGCAGGGGGAGTGGGAGAGGGAGAAGCAGGCTTCCCGCAGAGCAGGGGGCCTTATGTGGGGCTCAATCCCAGGACCCTGGGATCATGACCTGAGCCGAAGGCAGATGCTTAACAACTGAGCCACCCAGGCGCCCCCCCTTATAGTTCTTGAGGAAAATGTAAACTGTCTGAACCGGGATTTTAAGACTGTTCTCTTCCTCCCTCACCCACTTTCCTTATCTCTGTGGTTCTTTCCCCCCACATACCTCTACAGATTTACGAGAATGGTATGTCAGGATGGATTGATTTATTTAGGACCAGTAGCACCTTGTGCCTGGAGGACCTCAAGATTGGTGGTCTGCCTTATTCATTGGTTTGTCTGTATACGCCTTTGGCCTATACTCCTTCACTCATTTATTCAGCAAACATTTGCAGGCTCTCTGTTAAGTATCAGGCACTCCAAGCGCAGGGAAAGAAGCACGGCCTGCCTAGTTTATCCCTGCCCCCTGAGAGTCCCAGTGTAGCGTAGTTAACTGGTAAATAATTCTGTTCTAGTCTCCATGCAGTGTAATAATCATCAGTTCTTTTTTATGTGTCTGTGACTTAGGGTCGTGTACCTAGAAATGACCACAGATACACAGAAAAATAACATAGGATGGCCCCAAACAGGCTTGTCCCCCAACAGTGTTCACCACGTGGAATGTGGGAGCTGGTGGGACCCTCTGGGTTAGTGAATTACCTCTGAGAATTCATTCACTATGGTCACACACTGTTCTCACTATAGAGTTTGGGCAACCTATGGTCCCTTCAACGTTGATTCTCTGCTTACTCTGTTAAACTAAGAGCCTCTGATCTTATTTCCAAAGAGTGAAACTGTTCAGACACCTTTTGGCATACCCTAGCTTCCTTCTCATTCTTATTTCCACTATTAGGTTTATTTGTTTATTTTCCTACCTAAATTTTATAATTACATATAAAATAAGAAGCAGAGCAATAAAGACAGAGACACTGTCAACAGCAGCGCTGGTGTTGACACGTTGAACTGATTTTCGGAAGAGAGACGTCTGTCTGCGCCAGATGTCCACCAGGACAGAGTGGGGCTCTGAGTGCCCTCGGCGCGAGGTTCACTGGCGTTCAGCGACACCTGCTAGTGGCTCCTTAGAGGCATAATGTGACCTGTTACCATGAATTCTCGGGGTAGATTATCCATAAGTGGATGACGGAGAAGAAAATGGTACAGGCATTCCTGGGTTTCTTCGGTGTTTGATTTTTAAGTCCTTATCCATACCTGCCCTGACTCAGAATCCAGCGCTCATGCTCATGGTATGACTGTTCTATGACTCACACATAGGATATTTTCCTGGTACTACCCCACAGTGCTTATCGGACACAGCATCGCTATGGCTTGCGTCATTTCTCAGTTCACTTTCTCTAACCCGGCACTGCTTTGCTTGGATCTTAATGGTTCCCGGACCGCTTAGTTGACTGATCCTGCCATAACCATATTTTCTGATGTCTCTTACCTTGCAGTCCCTTTGTCTTCTCTAAGTTATCTCTCAGTTCCCTTACCATTCTTCCATCTTTGTGTATCCTGTCCAGCCTCGAGGGGCCATTATTGTGAAGATATTTTGATTTCTTAGACATTTCGGTCTTTGGTACCATCAGTGTGCTGTTTCTTTCTTTGCGTCTAGTATAGAATGATCAGCTGTGGGTTTTATTTATTTATTTTTAAGAGCGGATGTCTGGAAGAGCCTTTTCTCTGAATTTAGATATATTAATAACAGCCAAAAAGTAACTTTGATAAAGCTAGAGTATCCTTTTTTTTTTTAGAACACAGTACATCATAAATTTACCTCTGCCTTTTTATTTTCTTTCCTTTCTGATGGTTTTGACTGCAGTTAACTTTGGCTTGTTTAACATGTACTTCAGTTAACCCTCGAATAAAACAGGTTCGAACCGCACGGGTCCACTAGCATTCAGACAGCCCCCGAAATGTATTTTTATCTTCCTTATGATTTTCTTAATAACATGTTCTTTTCTCTAACTTACTTTTTGGTAAGAATACAGTTTATAATACACATAACAAACAACATATGTGTTTATCGACTGTTTATGTTATTGGTAGGGCTTCTCTGGTCAACAGTAGTTAAGCTTTTGGGGAGTCAAAAGTTTTATGTGGATTTTTGACTAGGCAGGGGGTTGGCACCCCTAACCTTCTGTGTTGTTCAAGGGTCGACTCTACTGCATATTAAAAAGCATAGATGTGCAGATATATTTCATTAGGATGAATTAACAGAAGTGGAATTATGTTAAAGAGCCCTTTCATGGGGTTCTTACAAGATAATATAATATAAACTCAAAGCACTTTCTGCAGGCTTTTTGTTTTGTTTTGTTTTGTTTTTCTTTAAAGTAGGCTCTGAGCCCGACATGGGGCTTGAACTCACCCTGAGATCAAGAGTCACAGGCTCTCCTGACTGAGCCAGCCAGGTGCTCCTGAAATTGCTTTCTAGAACATTGCCATTTACAGTGCTGACAATTAAGAGGATACGTACTTTATTCCACTATAAAGTCTTCATTATTATCCCCATTTTAGGGAAACTGATGTTGAAGAGGTTAAATGATGTGCCCAGAGCTACCATCTTAGCATAAATGTAGCTAAAAATTGCAGCTTTGTATACCGAATGTACAGGGCCGTTGGACAGAGTATAAGGAGTGTAATTCTGGAGCCGAACTGCTTGGGTCTAAATCCTGGCACCAGCGCTCACTGTGTAAGTCTGAGCAAGTCTGTTTGTGCATCGGGGTTTCTATCTCTGAAGTGGGAACGTTCGTAATATATAATAATAACTTTCATAGGCTTCTCATGAGGATTAAGTATATCTGTGCATAGTTTAGAATATCATCTGGCAAATCATAATTACTGTATAATGATTGCTATTATTATTCTCATCATTAATTAGACTGTGTTTTCTTTATTTTTTAACCCCATGGATGTTCATTTCTTCTTTCTAAAACAACATAGCCATTTTGGATAATCAGGTCACTGAACCATCCAAACACTTGCATGAGTGGGTGAATGGATGAAGTAATGCCTAGAACCCACATCTTTGACTTTTATATAATTAGGGTGTTGTATTAAAAAAATGTCATTTGGGGGTGCCAAATGAGCCTGGGTGACTCAGTCAGTTGGTGTCCTGCTCTCGATTTTGGCTCCTGTGGCGATCTCGGGGTCCTGGGATCGAGCTCTGCATAGGGCTTTGTGCTCAGTGGGCAGTCTGCTTGGGGTTTCTTTCTCTCTCCCTCTCCCTCTCCACTGCCCCTTATGCTTGTGTGCCGACACATGTGTGTGCTCTTCTCCAGAATAATTAAAAATCTTAAAATAGAAAAACCTCCTTGTTTTGAAGCAGTAGGTGAGAAAGAACTAGTTGAATTTAAATATATCCATGAAAATATGTAGGTGTCTTTGCTGAATGTTTACATGGATGGTGGGATAACACGACAGTTTACATAGGGAGCTGCAGGTTGATCTAAACTCTTTATTAGTGGGTTGTGCTGCCCGAGATCTCTTGCCAACTAATGAGAATGGTCTGAGGCCTTTCTTGTCAAAGATGAGGGGAAAAAACCCCTTTTAATTAGGGATAGACTTTGCAAACGATTTAATAAGTTCCTTTATTATTTGTAGCCCCGTGGCCAAATACCAACTGCCCACACACCTTCTCAATACAACTCTATTATTGGATAATTAAAAACCCTTTGGGCAGATTCATGTATTAAGAGGCTGTGAGAGCCGGAAAGAATTTTAGAGATTAAAAATTTTGGTTTCGTAGATGATGAAACCGAGGCCCCTGGAGTCTGGCAGTCCTGCACATCACACCCACTCAGAGGAGAACTTGGTTTGTGACAGACACAAGAGGCTACTCTGATGGGTGGTATACCTTCACTTCAGGATTTTAGAGCTTGGGGAAGGAATAGAAGTTTTTGTTGATTGCAAGACATTGTATAATTGATGTTTTATGTTAGTTTGTATTGAAGTATATATAGGTTGAAACACCAGAAAATGGTATCACTTTGGCCATTAATGTTTGGTGAATGAACAGTGCAACGTAGTGAAATTATCTTTCTTTTAAGAGAATTGAATTAAATGGGATAAAGAGGCTATTGGGACTCAAGGCTTCTCTTTTGTTGTTTGAGAACCTCCATAAGAATTCCAGACTTTGTATCTCCTTGCATTCATCTTCTGTTCATGCATAATTTGCCTTTCCTGTCTGTGTTTCTGATTCTACTCTTTACCTTCCTTTTTCCTTGTAGGTTTGTGTGTGTCATATCCTTAGCATCGAATAGTGACTAGCAAATGGAAGCGCCCAAAAAAGTTTTTATGACTCAGTTTCTAAACGCCAATGGTATGTTTTCATTCTAAAGTCTCTCTCATTTCCTCAGTATGTATTTCAGTGTTTCTCAGGGTGTGTTCTGTGAGAGAATGAAGCCCAAACCTACACCTGAATGTTCGGCAGCATTCGCTGTGTAAAATGAATTAACTCCTTTCTTAGACTTCTAGATTGGTAAATACTTGGGAGAATTTAGATTGGTAAATACTTGGGAGAATTCATCCTTGGGAGAATTTAGAAACTAATCCCTCAGATTATTTTCTGTAGTACTTAATTATCTTGGAACACTGGATGAGAAGATTTGATTTATTCTCTTTGCCAGATTTTCCTTCTTGAATTTTACTTTTGTAGGAAGGTCGTCACTGATTGACCTCATTTTGATATTGGTCTTTCTTTCAATTCACATTTCCTTACGTTGCATTGACTCCTTTTTTACTATTGGTTGCTGCTAAATTTGCATTTTGCTGCGTAAGCTACAGTTAATTTGGTCATCCTTTAAAGAGAAACACAAGGAGTAAGTGTGTAACAGAATTCTGACGGTGCTCTATCTTTCTCATGTAAAGCACCTGTCACTTGAATGTCAAACTGGTCGTTGCTTGGGTGGGTTTGTGTGTGAGACATGCTAGCACCATGACCACACAGTCCCAAGGGCAAAGGAGGGGGACTGGAACTAGTAGATTGGAAGATAGTTAACACCGAATTGGCCACCATAGTTGACCCTTGACAGTCAGCCTTGTTTTTAGGCATGGCCTCTAAAACTGGCAACTATCTGGGTTCTTATTTCCAAAGGAGTCAATATTAGGCATGTTAGGGCACAATTCTAGAAAATCCCGTGGAATCTACAACAAACCTCCTACAACTCATGAATGACTTTAATAAGAATGCCATATAAACCCACAAAAAGCAAAACTATTTCTACATAGTAGCAACGTACAATTGTAAACCGAAATTTTAAAAAATTACACAGGAGCTCCAAGAAAAATTACTTAGGTATGAGTACTTAGGTATAAATATAACACATTATATTAAGATCTGTATGTTGAAAACTATGCAATGGAAGAAATCAAAGGAGACCTAAAAAAACTATAGAAATAGGATGTTGTGAATTGGAAGACTTATGTGGTAAAGATTATCAGTCCTTCCCATGTTCATCTATAAGATTTAAAGCAATTTCAATACAAATTATGTTGGATTTTTTTTTTTTTCTTGCAGTTATGGATAATCTGACCCTAGATTTTGTTAAGGAAAGACTAAAGAACTAGAGCCATCTAAAATACTTTTCAAAAAGAATAAAATTGGAGGAATTACACCACCCTAATTTTTTAAAAAAGATTTTATTTATTTATTTGACAGAGAGAGAGATCGCAAGTAGGTAGAGAGGCAGGCAGAGAGAGAGAGAGAGAGAGAGAGAGAGAGGGGGAGGGAAGCAGGCTTCCTACTGAGCAGAGAGCCCAATGCAGGGCTCCATCCCAGTTCCCTGAGATCATGACCTGAGTCGAAGGCAGAGGCTCAACTCACTGAGCCCCCCAGGCGCCCCACACCACCCTGATTTAAAAGCTATTCTAAACCAGCAGCAATGAAGAGAATGTGATAGTGGTGAAGGGATAGGCACATATGTCATTGGGAACAGAACAACAAGTCCAGAAAGAGAACCCCACAGAATGGCCAGCTGATTTTTGACAAAGGTGCCCTGTCTGTCCAACAGGGAGGCAGTGAAAACATCAAATGTTGCTGGAACAATAGTTAACCATATGGAAAATGAAAAAAAGAAAAAAAAACAACCTTTGACTTAAACGTCACAGATAAGGACAATTAGCCCTGGTATTATCCACCCACATGTAAAATTTTAAATTTTAGTATTCTAGAAGAAAACATAAGGAGGGCATTTTTGTGATCTATGGTGAGGCAAAGAGTTCTTTGATATGTTACCCAAAGCATGATCTATAAAAGGTAGAAGGATGGACTTTGTCAGAATGAATGTATTTTGCTCTGTGAATGATACTGTAGAGTAAAGAGTAAGCTGCAGACCGGGAGAAAATATTTACATACCATACCCAAGCATAGCAGTAAGATCCAGAAGAACTCTCAAAACTTAGTATGAAAACAAAACCCATCTAAAAAATGGGCAAGAGGCGTGAGCAAACGCTAAGCCAATGAGGATATTCCAATGGCAAATAAGCACTAAGAATGCTTTCAGCATCATTACTAGGCTAACTTACATGTTAGACTAGGTAAAATTAAGAAATCCTAACAGTATCAGGCAGAGCTTAGGAGTAACAGAATTCTTACACATTGTTGGTGGGGATGGAAAATGATACAGCCAGTTTGTAAAGCAGTTTTCAGTTTGCAGTTTCTCTAAAAAGTGTCGCATCAACTTACCATGTGAGCATTGATCCCATTTGTGCGGATGAGCGGTGAAGACTTCGTAGGAAAGCCTGTACACAGGTGTTCGTAGGAGCTCCCTTCCAAATCATCCAAACCAAATGCATTTCATATGTCCTTCAGGGGGTGAATGGATAAATAAACTGTGTTACATCCATTCAGTAGATGGTGAGCGTGAAAACATGAATGAATGATTGATACCCTTTGCATCCTGGTTGCATCTCAAAAGCGTTGTGCCAAGTGAACAAAGCCGGTTTAAAAAGGTTTATGCTGTATGATTTATTTATATGACATTCGTGGGAAGAGAAAATGGTAATGATGGAGAAGAAATCAATGGTTTCCAGTGCTTAGAGGTTGAGGGAGAGAGAGAGGGGGGATTAAAGGGAGAGCAGGAAGGAGTGTGTTGGGGTGAATGAACTCTTCTGTATTCTTATTGCTGTGGTGGTTCCATATATCTATGCATGTGCTAAAATTCATAGAACTGAACTATACTCTCTCTAGGAAATTAATTACAGAAATTACCATATGACAGGTTTTTAAAAAAAATAATTGGTTCTGTGAAGAAAAACATATGTTAAGAAATATTTAGGTGGAAAACCAAAGTAGGTGGAATATTTAGGTGGAAAACCAAAGCAGGAGATTGAAATTTTTGAAAAAAGATTTACACCTCATCTAAGTAGGAAGCAAAGTCATCTGGACAAAGGGAGAGATGGGTTTGGGTTTGTGTATTTGAGAAGAACTTAGTTTTGGAACAGCTTCTGAGGGTAAGTGAAGTCTTTACTGAATTTGTCCTCTGGTGAGTGGAATATTGTCACCTCAAGGTAAGATGAGATGAATAACAAGACAGTTAAATGGCAGGATTATGTCATGATTTGATTTATTAAGTAAAACTTTGTAATTACCTGCTATCATTTCCCATTAAAGAAGACGCTCTTTCATTTTGGTGGTTCCTGCCAGTTGCCATTTGTTGACTGGAAGACAACGTTCAGAAGTGTGGGAATGGGCAAGGGTGGAGTTTGGTTAGGACACAAAGGTCACGGTCACAGAAGAAAGGGTTTTTGGCTCACAAGCCAATGCCTGTATGTCTGTGTTACCTGTATGCACGCACACACGCCCACCTTGCAGTTTTTCTTGCTACTCTCCGCATAAAGAAAGGAATTGTTATTACTTTGGAGCTTGTGCCTATAAAAATGGCAGAAGTTGGGACACCTGGCTGGCGCAGTGGGACGAGCATGTGATTTCTGATCACAGGGTTGTGAGTTCGAGCCCCATGTTGGGGGTAGAGATTACTTACATGCATACATACATAAATACTTCTTTAAAGATTACCAAAAGTACAACAGTTTGTAGCTACTTTATCATAATGACTTGTTTAAATTTGATTTTTTTTGTCTAAATAGATACTACAAAATCAGGTCCTCATATTCACCGCGTAGTCATCTAATCATGTATATGGAAGAATCGTAATCTCCTTTTTGCAGGGGCTGTAAGACTGCGTAATGGTGGCTGATCTGCAGCATGGAGAATTCTGTATTTAGAATCCATAGTACTTAGGAGTGTTCAGCTCTCCTGGACCTGTTGGACCAACACGCACACAACAAACTGTTGCTGCTGCATTTTTTAAAAAAATCAAATGATCATAGAAATATTTGTAATAACCAAAAACTAGAATCAACTCACTGCCTATCACAGATGCAAGGACAAATCACGACACAGGCATACAATAGAATACTGCCTAGCAAAAGAAAGGAATTAACTTTTGATGCACGCAAAAGCATGGATGAAATTCAGAATAACTATGCTGAAGAACTCAGACAAAACCATTACACATATGTGCATTGGACCATCCACATAAAACTAGAGAAAATGCAGACGGATCGATAGTTAGAAAAGTGGTGGTTCCCAGAGCAATGGTTCCCACAGGTGAGAGGGTCCTGTGGGGGAAGGGGACACACGGGTATACACAGAAACTCCATCTTGATTGCAGAGACGTTTTCTTAAATATGCGAAGCATTTCTGAAACTATCCTGAGCAGCTTCTTGAATTCTTATAAGGCTGGATAGGAACTGAAACATGTTTTAATGATACCACAATTTTCCCTCCCTTTCCCCCTAACACATTTTCTTTGCTCACCAACCACCTTAGTATCTTCCTGAAAATACAAAGGAAAGAAAAATCAGAAGGGAGAAGAAAAGGGAAGAAAAACAAGGAGAGAGTATAAGCCAGATTCTGTTTTGCCAGTAACAGGCTACCAGAGAACACCTTTTTTTATTTGCTTTCCTTTTTTTTAGCACCGTGTGTGCATGTGTGTATGTGTGTGTGTGCGTGCACGTGCGTGTGTGTGCATGTACTCTCAAGGTTTGTGTAGCCAAGCCTCTTGGCAGTTACTGGTACGTGCTCGGCACTTCGGGCTAATATCTGTGTTTGTTGTGAATCATCTGACTTCACACGTTACCTGACTCTTCATAAAACGGAGCTCTTCAATGTTTGTCAGACGGTATCTAGGTAAGAGAATGGAAGACACAATGCTGAAAATTACTGTGACGGCAGTTCAGCCCAACTGGTTTATCAACAGGGAGTTACTCGTGCCATCCTTGTACATAGCTTATTATGTAACACACTTACATCTGTGAATACAGTTCAGTCAGTGATTTTTTTTTTTTTTTGCCAGTTTTAACTGACAACTGGTGATTGCCGTAGACCCCTTTATCGGGGGGGGGGGGCGAGCGGGGAGGACATATGTACATACCTCTTTAAGGGTTTTGTATATTTTGATGGGGTTTTGGAATCCTTGAAACCATATATATATATATATATATATATATATATATATATCCTTAGAGATTCAGGGACTCTTATTAAAAACTGGCCTTCGAGGCAGTGTTTAGGATGTCCTTGCTCTTCTACGTAGTCCCTTTTTCCTTTGGCTGGCCAGAGTTTCAAGGCTGTAGATTGCCCAGACTTTCACTTCTGAGGGATTGGTTCCCTGGATGGGCTTGCCTGTGAAAGGTCCTTAGGGCTTCCTGTTAATTTTCACCACCAGACTTGGCAATACAAAAGGTGCATTGGAGAGTCCCAGGGCCTCCCCTCCCCAGAGCAGCCCCATCTCTGTGATGTGAGCACATGGTCTCGCTCACCACACCACTGTCTGCCTTCCCCATCATTCCCCAAAAGCACTGGGGACTAGGCTTGGCTTTCCTTTTAGTGGACATGACTACCGTGACCCCTAGTGGAGTCATCCTCCATAGATACTAATGCTTCCACGTTAATGCAGACTCACGGAGATGACCTAAAAAAAACACGGTTAAAGTGGGTCATCATTACATGTAATTGTGAGAGGCACCGCTGCCCCGCCCATATCTGGAGGTGTCCAGATGTTTGTTTTTGGCAGTGAGTGGAGTACAGGCCACGGCCTGCAAGATAGGCCTTTGGGCTTTGTAAAGAGGATCTGTGGATGACACCCTAGCAGTCTTGGGTACATTTTCCCCAAATCTGATTATGAAAAATGTCAAATAACTAGTAATGTTGCAAGAATTTCACAGTGAAGGGTCTATCATGAACATTTTATTACCCTTGATGTATCACATATTTACTCCTCTCTCCATTTCTAACCATCTATCCATCCAGCTTATTTTTTTCAACACATTAAATCGCAGGCATTTGAACACTTCTCTCTAAATGCTTCATCAGACATGTCACTAACTAGAGGTCAGTATTTGTTTGCATTTTTTATGTAAATTGTAGAAGCAATGGGATATGAACATCTTTTTTTTTAATATATTTTATTTATTTGACAGAGAGAAATCACAACTAGGCAGAGAGGCAGGCAGAGAGAGAGGGAGAATCAGGCTCCCTGCTGGGCAGAGAGCCCGATGCGGGGCTCGATCCCAGGACCCTGGGACCATGACCTGAGCTGAAGGCAGAGGCTTAATCCATGGAGCCACCCAGGTGCCCCGGGATATGAACATCTTAAGAGCACATTTCCTGAGTTTTAACATAGGTATACCTGTGTAACTTGGATCTATTAATAAACTGTAGTTTCGATATTATTCGATAATATTCATAATGCAAATATAGTAGCACCTGGATTTATAAGCAAGTGTTCCCTATAAATATACATTTGTATAAAGTGTTGGTAAATATTCTGTATTTGCTGTGTTAAGAAAAAAAGCTATGAACTTCTCTCCATGGAATGATGGAAATGATAGGTTACTTTAGCTAGTTCTATGGTGTCTGTCTTAATTCTGTTATGTATTTTTAAGTGTGCTGTTACACCACATACTTAGTAAGATATTTTCTTACCATGCAATATTTGCTGTCAAACCCATAAAAAGTGTGTTATTTTTTTTTAGCAAATGATTTTCTTCATTTTATTTTAAAATACTGAAAACATATTCATGTTTTATACATGACATCCTCTACATCCTATACAATAAATAACCAACCAAATAAAGAGATAGAAAAAGGAAAAAAAATTACTTCTAGAAGAACTGTCATGAGGAGGACAGAAGAATTTTTGTATTCAGAAGAAATAACTGTTGGAGATCAAGGAAATCCAAATGAGAAGCAAGGCTCTTCAGTAAAGTGAGTTCCTGATGTGTGTGGGATCAAGAACATGGATGGACTGAGAAGAATAATCTGTCACCACCTCAAAGGCAGGAGGGTACCAGAAGATGAATGAATTTCAATTTTTAAGTCTTGTTTAGGAGGGAAAAACTTGACCTGTGATATTTCGATCCTTTGTGCCACATTTTTCCAAGATCGTATTTTTTATTCTATTCTGTTTACATTTATTGTATTCTGTTACATCTTTGAATAGAACTACACCATGCCATTTTATAACGACCACATATTTGAAAAATACCTTTAACAGTTTAGGAATGGCAATAGAGGCATTGAGTAAGATTATCCTGAATGCCTATTATGTGTCAGCTGCAGTGCTAAGTAGAAGAAGGCAGTGCCGAGTAAAGAAGTCGTGAGTGAATTTTAACAATTCAGGAAAGAAATATGGTCATATGAACTCAGAGAGAGGCAGTAGGTGAGTGGCAAGAGTAACCGGGACTAAGGACACAGGTGATTGGTTAGTTCAGGGATGGGACCGTTATACCCTGCAGACCATATCCAGCCACTGGCTTTGTTGGAACAGCCCGCAAGCCAAGAATAAGAATGGTTTTCACATTTTTAAAGAGCTTGGAAAAATCATAAGAGTATTTCATGACGTGAAAGTTACAAGATACTCAAATTTCAACCCACATAAATAAAGTTTTATTGGTATATGTGTGGCTGAAACAAGCACAAAATAAAGTTTTATTGGGAAGCAGCCATAATCACTCGTTGTTGTTGTTGTTGTTGTTGTTGATGCTGTGGGCTGTGACTCATTTTGTGCTGAGTTGAGCAGTTATGCCAGAGAATATACGTGGTGCTGTGCAGAAAAAAGTGACTGTAGGAGGTCTTGAGATGCCTCACTGAGGGTGAGGGGGATGGAAAGTGGGGCTGACCCTTTTCTGGCACCTGGTTTTAGGATTTTACCCAAGTTAATTAAATGGGAAGTCTGTAGTTTTGATAGTTGTGACATGTCTGTGACCAGCCCAAAGTACAAATCCTGCCGTTTGTGTCTCCAGTGGGCTGGCCTAGGCTGAACTCTGGTACATGTGTGTTGCTCCGTCTCACTGCTGGAGGAAGGAGTGCATTCCATAGGCCTCTCCCTAGAGGAAAAGTGTAAGAAGCCTCTGTGTGATCCCTCCAGTCATCCCGTGCTGTGTACTCAGCTCTTGCTGGTTGCTGGGAGAAACTATGGCCCTCAGGGCAGCAGTCTCCTGAGAGCTGTGAGTCCTTCTAGTTAGTGGCCAGAGAGGTGGGTGCCTCAGGTCCCCGGAAGCAAAGGAGCTCACAGCCATCGCCCTGCTGCTCAGCACACAACAGACTGCAGGTATAACTCGTGCAACAGTGTTTTGAGTATATGTATAGTGCTGGTGTTTTTAAATTTTACTTTATTTTTTATTACCATCTTTCCAAAACAGAAGAAGACAAAAGTATGCTTCGAATGTCTTACTTCTAAGGCATACTAGAATGTAGATTATTTTGTTATCAAATTAGAAGGCAGAGCATTGTGTTTGTTTTGTGCAGTGGCACTCTGAGCTAGAAGAATTCAGTGTGCCTTGCCATCGCAAGACTAAGCACCCATCACAGTAGTCCCAGTTCACAGAAAAACTAGCAGTTGGAAAACACCATTGAAAATGGGATACCTGTTTGCAGCAGAATTGCTTTACAAAAGCAGCCAATGAGAATGAGGTGGCAACCAAATGTGTCTGATTGGTGCTTTTGCAAGCCAAGCATGGAAGCCTCTTGTCAGGGATTTCACGCAGTCACGCTTGACGGGAGCAGCCAGAGAAGTGTGTCCATTGGAAATAAATGTGGTGATTACATGTGAGGTGAGACCAGTTGCTCACAGGGTGGAGGACACGAGGGGCTCCATTGATAGTTCATTCAGAAACTAGACGAATGATTGCAGGTGGGTTTCCTTGGCTCTTGATTAGTCATCAGGGGTCAGTGATGAATGTGAAGTGGCGGAAGGATTAGGTTCTCTAACAGCCCTGGGTGGGCAGTTCCAGGTGAGGATATGGACAAGGAAATGAAGACGGTGATTCCGTACAAGCCGAATCGGAATCTGCTACGATCGCACCAGATGAGGGTAGAAATACGCAGGGGAGGAACCTGGGTGGCAGTGGGTTAAAGCCTCTGTCTTCAGCTCAGCTCATGATCCCAGGATCGTGGGATCAAGCCCCACATTGGGCTCTCTGCTTGGCAGGGAGCCTGCTTCCCTTCCTCTCTCCCTGCCTGATTGTGATCTCTGTCTGTCAAAGAAATAAAATCTGTCAAATAAAAAAAAAAAAATACGCATGGGGCAGGAGAAGTCTCAGAGTCACAAACTGGGAAAATGGGGTGTTTAAAATGTAGAGTCGTTCGTTATTCATCAGCAGACACTTGGAGGAAAATACCTGCATCTGTTGTGTATTGAACCGGAACTGCAGTTCCGTTTTTTTTCTTTTTTTTCTTTTTCTTTTTCTTTTTTCTTTACAGATTTAGCTTTTGTTAGCTCCCTGAATTTTTTTTCGGAGGTTAAAGCTGAAAGTCTTGACTTGCCCTACGACACAGCTGTTGGTAACTCAAGCAGGGACGGAGTTTTCCTGTGATTTTTTTCGAAGCTGTTGGGGCTGCAGGTGAACTTTTTCTGAATGAGAAGAACCACTCTCAACTGCTGTTACTGAACATTAAATGGCTTTGAATTAGGTTTTGCCAAAGATTTGATAATACTTCTTGATGAAATTAATCTGAAGTGAAAAGTTGGGGGGCCTGGCAGGCTCTGTCAGTACAGCATGAGACTCTTGATCTCAGGGTGGTGAGTTCAAGCCCCTTGCTGGGTGTGTAGCCTAGTCTTAAAAAAAAAAAGGAAAAAGAAAAACTTAAAATGGAACTCACAAATGAAACTCCTGGTGTATAAAGTCATTTTGATAGCAACTGGTGTTTACATCACACGTAATGCTGGGCTTCTCTCCACACTTCACGGGCTGTCCAAACTCAAACCAAGAAGCAAGCACTCTAGTCCCACCCAGATTTGTAGCAGACAAATTTTCTGAGCTCAAACTACAGTTCTAGCAGCATGTTGTGGACCTCAGGGCCGGAGCCAAGGAAACGTCCATACTTAAGTATGTAGAGTGAACTTCCACCTGCCTTTCTTAGAAGTGATTGATCTGTGTTGTAATGATGTGCTCCAAGGCAGATATCAAGAGTAGAATTGGGTGGAGGCCGTCCAAGTGATGAATTTGCTCAATTAAAATCGCAATGCCTGTGTGTTGCTGTCAGTATCTGCCATTACCCATCTGTGTGAGAAGACATTTTCAAAGATGAAATTAGTAACATCTCTTCACATACCAGTATTAACAGATGAGTGTTTGTAACCAAATTTTGATGGTGGGGGACATTAACTTTGAACCTAAATTAAGTAAAATGTTTTGCCCCACTGGGAAAGAATTCCATTCTACTCCTTAGGAGGTCTGTATAAAAAAAAAAAAAAAAGTACTCTGTTATTAATACATTTTGAATTTTGTTGATTAAAAGCTTGGGGAATTTGTTCTTTCTCATTATAAAAGTACATACATAGTAACCTTGATACTACCTTTCGCCTTGGAAAGCCCGGCCTGAAAAAATATTTACTATCTATCCCCTTACGGAGAAAAATCGCCACACCTTTGTTAGTCGACTGGATGTGGAAAGGGGGTGGTGATGGAAACAGAGAGACACGCTGCCCACGGTTTCTGGCTGGGACATTTTGGCCCTATTCTTGCAGACAGGGAGTTCAAATGAGAACAGGTTTGGTGGTGAGACAAAGATGAGTAGTTGAATTTTGGGAGTGTGTGTGTGCGGGATGCCTGGGGGAGATTGTCAGCAGCCGGTTGAATATTTGGGTCTGGGTTTCAGGAGAGAAACGGGGGCTGGATTTGCTGTCAGTAGTGTAAGACGGTAATAGAAACCATGGGTGTGGGTATTAATGTAGTCTGTATTCCTTCAGGAAATAAATGTGTTTTTCTACTGTGTTTCCTATTAGGAAGCAAGGCGAATGTTTCATGGAGTTGGTGAACTACATACTCGTCACTGAGAAACTAATGTTCTTAGATTTTGTACTAAGGGCAGTATTTCACATTCTCTTCTTGGCTGCGTGATAACATTCCCTTTCACTGTGTATAACTTTAACTCTCAGCTACAGCACTTGCAGCAGAATCTAGAAGATCTTTTTTGAAGGCAAACAGCATACATGCATTTTGGCTGCATCGACGTTGCTTGCAGAAACCACAGTGTTTTTATCAGGGGGAAAGCAAAAGCTTGTTTACAGTGGAAAGCATAACAAAATCTGTGATCTTTTTGCCCGAGGACTCTT
The DNA here is from genome assembly GCF_922984935.1 of Meles meles. Classification (NCBI taxonomy): domain Eukaryota; kingdom Metazoa; phylum Chordata; class Mammalia; order Carnivora; family Mustelidae; genus Meles; species Meles meles. The sequence continues at coordinate 146,532,189 of NC_060070.1, forward strand.
TCCAAAACAACTTACTGTAACAGACATCTAAGGTCAGTATTTCCTAATTAAGACTCTTCAGCTGGAGCTGGAGCTCCCACTCCCAGCCATCACTCCTCCCAGGGCTCTTCCTTCCACACACTCTCTCTCTTTCTCTCTCTCTCTCCCCCTTCCCCTCCTTAATACACTGTGCCTTTCAAATTGCTGTTCAGATTCGGGGGCCATTCCTTCTTTAGCTTAAATTAATATGAGAAAGAAAGATGTTTTATTTCTTATCACTACTGACTTTTAACTTTTTTTTTTTTTTTTTGCCTTTTTCTGAAACCAAGTTTAGAAATCCAGCATAATGACTAGGTGTATCTCTTTGTTAGCCAAGTGTGAGCAGAGAATTTAGCGCACTGGTGTCTTTACATATTAGTAGTAATGTTGTATCTGGAGTCTGTGGCCTGAGGAGGGCCATTACTTCTCTCCTTTCTGCCCTTGCTTGTGCTCATCAGAGGGCCTCTTTCTAGTGAATGCTCCATAAATATTTCTTCATTTGAACTCCATTAAATGAGCTAATTGGAGGGTTAATAGTTGAAGAATAAATATATTTAGAAAGGAAGAGCCACTTCAAGATGAGTTATTCTAGTTCTTGAAGAGTCTATCCAGTGACAGAAAATTGGGGATTGATGGGACTCATCCTTTTTATTGTTTTTTTTTTTTTTTTTTTAATATTTATTATTTGAGGGAGGGAGATAGCAAGAGAGGGCACGAGCAGGGGCAGAGGGGGAAGCAGACTTCCCGCAGATCAGGAAGCCCGATGTGGGGACTCGATCCCAGGACCCCAGGATCATGACCTGAGCCAAAGGCAGACACTTAATGACTGAGCCACCCAGGCGTCTGTCTTCCTTTTTATTGTATTCTTAGCTGATATTTTCTTTTTTAAGATATGTAACTCCCTGAAGAAAGATATTTTTAATTTTGAGGTCTTAGTATACACTATGTTTCATATCCCAATTTTATAATAAGAAAAAAAAGCTAATAGGGAAAAGAAAGCAGCAAGTCAGTTTGAAGATGTACATAAACTTATAGGTGGACATATCCTTGATTTTGGATCCTACGTTTCCCTCTTTTACTCTTTCACATTTCCTTTATTTTTTTAATTATGAAAAACTTCAAGCAGGAAAGAGGGTGGTATAAGGAACCCTCAAGTACTCACCAGGCTGCAGTAATTACCAACTAATGGGTAATTCGTATCATTTTATCTGTCTTATGCCATCCCCTGCTCCTTTCTTGTCCCAGCACAGCTGGATTGTTTTGAAGCACATTCCAGACATTGTATTATTTGATTGGTAAATACCTTAGTAATGTTCTCTAAAGAAAAGATCTTGCAGAAGGAGAGGGAGACAGAATCTCAGGCAGGCTCGGCACCGAGCACAGAGCCTGATGCAGGGCTCAATCTCACAACGCTAAGATCATGCCCTGAGCCAAACTCAGAAGTCAGATGCTTAACTGAGCCACCCAGGGGCCCCTTTCCTTCTCTTTATGGGCTAAAAGAAAAACAGAGTAGAAGAGAAACCAACCCACATACCATTGTCATACCTAAAATAAAATTAATAGATTTTCTTACTATCAACAAAGACCCTGTCAGTCTCAAAACTTTCAGAGTTGATGTTCTTTTTTATTCTCCCTCTCCTGCTCCTCCCTGCCGTCTTTACAGTTGGTTCATTTGAATCTAGACCCAGTGGGAGCCACACATTACTTTTGGTTGACATGTCTGCACCCCAGCACCAGTTATGTGTCCCAGTTGGCCACCAGGCTCCCAAGACTCAGATGGCTTCAGTACTGGTTTTATTCGGATGCACAGAAGGAACAAGGGCAGGAGACGTAGCAGTCCCAGCATCTTCATGTCATCCGGAAGCCTAACCTGCACACCCTCATATATAGCTGCTTTTAGCCGTCACCTGGAATAAGTGTTCTGACTGCCGTGGCCTGGAGCCAAGACGTGTGGATGCCAGCTCGGCACAGTGCAGACTCAGCCTTGATTTTTCACTAATTTTGCGACCATTCTAGTGAGTAGGACCAAGGCCTACGTACCATCTCAGTGAGGCAGACATGTTCTGCACTTGTCTGAGCTCTGATGTTTCCAAGGACACAAGTGTGAGAAGAGGGACCCTGAGGTCACTCCCAGGGAAGTCTGCATCAGCTCAGGCCAATATTAACTATTCACATCACCTCTTAAGTATTTTTTCACCTGTTGTTTGTTTTCCTCTTTCTTTTCTTTCTTTCTTTTTTAATAACTGATTTGAGGAGACCATTTCACCTGTCCTAGAACTTCTCATATTCCACAATTTGCTTATTGCCTCCTCACAGTGTTATTTAATATGTTTCTTTATCCTGGGTTTCTGCTGTAAAGTGGAAATTGATCTAGAGTTCAGAATTTTGGCGAGAATACTTGCTAGCAGGTGGTGTGAACTACTTGTTGCAACATATCAGAGTGCTTGTGTCCAGTTATCTTACTTCTGTTAACCTGTGCTGTTTGAGCTCTTTTGGACTACTGCAATAAAATAGCACCGACTGTCTAGTTTATACACAACAGAAATTTATTGCTCCCGGCTCATGGGGCTGGGAAGTCCAAGATCAAGGGACCAGTCAGCACGGTCACCTAGTGGTGGGGGCCTTCTTCCTGGTTCATAGCCATTGGCTTCTCTATGTCCTCACATGGTGGACAGGGCGAAGGGACCTTTCTGGAGCCTCAGAATTATCAGACTGATCTCAGTCATGCGGGGTCCAATTGCTTTCATTTCCTCTTAGATAAATATCTAGGAGTGGAATGGGCTGAGCAGATTGTACCGTTGTATGTTTCCACTGGCATTTGTGATAGGTCCAGTTGCTCTCTGTTGTCGCCAGCACTTCATAAAGTCACTGTTAGCTATTGTAGCTGTGCATAATTATGTGTCGTGGTTTTAATTTTTATTTCTCTAATGATTGGTGTTGTTGAATATGTGTATGTCCTTCTAGGTCAAGTGCCTACTCAAATCTTTTGTCCTTTCTTATTAGCTTATTTGGCGTACCATTTAGTTATTTATATGTATATAAAGTTGGAGGGGTGCCTGGGTGGCTCACTTGGTTAAGCATCTAACTCCTGATTTCGGCTCAGGTCAGGATCTCAGCGTTGTGAGATCAAACCCTGGCTTGGGCTCTCTACTGGGCATGCTGCCTGCTGAGGATTCTCTCTCTCCCTCTGCCTCCTCTCGTACTGCACATGCTCTTTCTCTCTCTCTTAAAAAAGAGTTGGAGACAAGTTCTTCATTGGATATATATTTTGCAAATATTTTTTCCATTATATGACTTGTCTTTTTATTTTCTTAACCTTGTTTTTTTGAAAAGCAACAGTTTTTAATTTTGATGAAGTCTTCCTTATCATATTTTAAAATACAATTTATACTTTTTTATGTTCTACTTAAGAAATCTGTGTCCACTTTGAGGACTGGAAAATGTTTGTTAACATTTTCTCTTTTCCCCTAGAAATTCCATAACTAATTAATCCTTAAATTTAGGTCTACGATGTATGCATTTTTGGTTAATTTTTACATGCTGTGTGAGGCAAGGGTTGAGGTTCATTCTCTTGGATGTACTGTTGTTCCAGCACTCTTTGTTGAGAAGAAACCTTTCCCCTTGTCTTGGAACCTTTGTCAGTGACCAGTTGATGGTATACGCATATGTCTGTTTCTGGATTGCGTATTTTGTGTCACTGACCCATGTGTCTCCCTCGGTATCATTTGCCCATAGCGTTGATTAGTGTTGCTTGAAATCCCATCGCTTATCTTCCAGCTTCATTCGTCTTTTGAAAACCGTAATGCCATTCTAGATCATTTGGATTTCTATAAATTTTAGAATCATCTTTCAGCTTTTGCCAAGAAAGGCCTCTTTTATTATTTTCAATCACATTTATTAACTTTATAGATCATTTTGGGGACCATTGACGTCTTTAAATATTGAGTGTTTTAATCTATGATCATAGTATTTTTTTTGTTTAATGGTCTTTAATGCTGATAGTGTTTTGTAGTTTTTATTAACAAGGGTTACAGATCTTTTGTCAAATTTACCTTTAAGTTTTTTTTTAGGGGGGTGTTATTATAAATGGTATTTTTTAAAAAAATCGATCTCTAAATGCTCATTACTATTATATAGAAATTTAATTGATTTTTGTATACATTCTACCATCTTGTTAAATCTACTTACTAAGTTTGGTAGTGATTTGTAGATTTTTTGGGAATTTTTACACAGATGCTGTCAGCAAACAAGATGGTTTTACTTCCTTATGATCTCTATACCTTTAGACTTGTTTTCTTGGCTTATTGTGCTGGCCAAGACTTCCGGCCTAATGTGGAGTAGAAGGTTAAGAATGCTAGAATTACTCCTGATGTCAGGTGGAAAGTACCAGTCTTTCATCATTTAGGGTGGTGTTAATTTTGGGTTTTATTGTGGTTGGGGAAGTTTGATTCCATTTCTAATTTGCTAAGAATTTTCTTAAGGGTTTTATTTATTTATTTGTCAGAGAGAGAGAGAGAGTGAGCACAAGAAGGGGGAGTGGCAGGCAGAGGGAGAAGCAGGATCCCTGCAGAGCAGGGAGCCAGATGCAGGACTCCATCCCAGAATCCTGAGATCATGACCCGAGCCGAAGGCAAATGCTTAACTGGCTGAGCCACCCAGGCGTCCCATAATTTGCTAAGAATTTTAATCACAAATAGGTGTTTAGTTTTTTCAAATGCTTTTTCTGCATTTACTGAGATGATCATATGTTTATTTCTTCTTTTTTAGTCTTCTGCACTGTATATAGTGAATTACATCAGTAGAGGGTTTTTGTTTTTGTTTTTGTTTGTTTTATTTTAAGTAGACTCCACACCCATTGTGGAGCTCAACACAGTTTTGAATTTGTGACCCTGAGCCACCCAGGTGCCTCGTATCAGTAGATTTTTAAATGGTAAACCACCTTTGCTTTCCTGGTACAAATCCCGCTTGGTTTTTGGCTTACTGTCTATCATGGATTTTTGGATTCAGTATGCTAAAATTTTGCAAAGAATTTTAAAATTTGTGTTTAAGAGAAATTTTAGTCTGTAGTTTTCTTGAAACTTAGCTTTTATATCAGGGAAATGCTGACCTCATCTTTTTTATTGGTGTATTTACATCGTTTATATTTAATACAGTTATTGGTGTATTGGATTTAATAGCCCCATTTTGCTGTTTTGTGTTCATCCCATGTGTTTTTGGTTTCTTTTTTCCTGGTCTCCTGCCTTCTTTTGCATGAAATGTGAATTTTTATTATTCTGTCTCTTTATATTGGTCTCATTTTCTTGGTAGTTGCTCTACAGTTTACAGTATTTATATTTAAATTACTACAACTTAACTCCAAGTTCTATCACTTCACACTGCTTAAGAACCTCATAAGCAGCATGCTCTTATATCCACCTTCTTGATTCAGTTGTCGTCCTACATTTTTTTTTTCTGTAAACCCTATAATACATATGGTTTCCCATCACTCCATCTTGTCCAGAAGCAAAAGCCTTTTTGCCAGTGTTTCATTTAGCATTTTTTACATTGATATTCCTGTGAATGGTTATAGCTTCCTTTTTGGAATTCTTTGTGAAGTTTTAAAATTATTGTGATGTTTGCTTAATAAGCAAAGTATTGGATAATTGTTTCTCTGTTTTTAAGAATAGCACTTGTACCATCGAATTTCTTAAAGGCTCAGTAGAGAAAGGAGTACTTTAGATTTCACTATTTCTGCTCTCATAGATGGATTTTTTTTTTTTTTTTTGTCTTCCTGTCTTTTCTGGGGTCAGTTTTGCTAACTTGTATCTTTCTAGAAAATTATCCATTTCATCGAGATTTTCAAAATCATTTTACATTTATGCAAAGTAGTTTCTTATCTTTAAATTAAAATTAATTAAATAAATTTAAATTTAAAAATTAATTAAATTTAAATTAATTTTAAAAATTGTTCTCTGTTTTGATGGTTATTTCTTCCTTGCCCGTTCTAATTTTGTTTTTTTTCTTTATGCCTTGCTACATGATTAGTTTTGTTTAGTTTAGTTTTTTATAGCCATCTTTATTGGCTTTTATTCTGATTTTAAAAGTAAACATGCTTATTGAAAAAAGGCTTAGAAAATTTGGATCAAGCAGAAATAATACAGTGAAAATCAGTGAGTCCACCACCCAGATATAGGCATTGTTAACAATTTGGCCACATTTCATACGTTGGTGTGTGTAGAATTGCCTATTAATCTAATACAAATGAAATGAGTATTCTGTGCACATACTTGTATTAGTTTCTTAGGGCCTCTGTAATAAAGTGACTGCAGAGTGGGTGGCCGAAAGTAAGAGAAATGTATTCTCTTACAGTTCCAGAGGCTGGAAATCCACAATCGAGGTGTACACAGGGCCATGTTCCTTCTGAACATAACTCTCTCCAGTGTGCTCATCTTCACATGGCCGCCTTTCCTTTGTGTCTGTGTCCAAACTTCCCTGTTCTAAGAAGGATACCAGTAACTGGATTACGTTCATCCCAATCCATTTGACCTTGTCTTTACGTGATTATATCTGCAAATACCCTCTTTCGCAATAAGAACCATTACAGTTTTGGGTGGATATGGATTTTGTGGGTACACTATTCAACCTGGTACAGTATTGTTATTTTCCCTTTCTCTTTATTTCAAGGCCTTCTTTGTACTGTCATTTCTACAGGGGAATTTTAGGATCTGCTGCTGGGCAAAATCATTACTAGAGTGTATCAGCATTCTGATGTGCTAGCGGCCAGCTACACGGAGGGTCTACCGTCAACGCAAATCTCCATCATTACCTAACAGAGCATCATCATAGAGAAGAGAAGCAGAGCTCAGTAAATTTCTTCAGAGCTTAGTTCTCGGTTAATTTTAGAAGATGAGAATGCTCTTTCTTACACCGTTCTTCAAAATTATTTAACTGGATCATAAATAAGTGAATAGAATCGAAGCGATGTTTTTCAGATCCAAATCAAGAACTGGATCATAAATAAGTGAATAGAATCAAAGCGATGTTTTTCAGATCCAAATCAAGAATCATAAAAAACCAGGTGGAGTTAATCAAATGATATCAGAACACTAAAAAGAAAGCAGCAGTGGCTTGAATGTTTTGTTGTTGGTGGTGGTTAGTCTGATCAACAAACCGTTCCGAACTTTTTTCATGGCGTCCACCCTGGTTCCCATAGATCTCGTGGTATGTTCTAGTCGTATTCCACATTTCCTTAACAAATGTTGTTCTGCCATCCCTGCTGCTGCCCTTGTATATCCAGGTTCAATGGCTATTCTCCCCCCCCCCCCCCCGCCCAAAAGTTTATTTATTTATTTGAGAGAGAGAGAGAGAGAGATCCGGGCAAGGGGCAGAGGAAGAGAATCTCAAGCAGACTTCCCGCTGAGCACAAAGCCAGACACGGGGCTCGATCTCACAACCCCAAGATCATGCCTTGACCTGACATCAAGAGTCGGGTGCTTAGCCAACTGACCCAGCAGGAGCTCCATAAGTGGCTTTTCTGTATTATGATGAATTCATGATTCCTTATGGTCTTGGCTGTTTGACACTTTGCATTTTAATTGGTCTATTGGGGAATGGTGGAGGGCAGGATGTGGGCAGGGGCCCAGCAGCAGTCTTTGGGGACATTGTGACTGACACACTGTGTGACGCCGTATATGTTACTTTTGTTTAGTTCCTCAGCCTGTCCGAAAGGTAAGTATTCCACCCGTTTTAATTATCAGAAAATTGGTGTACTTGAAACTAGAATTCAGGCCTGAATTTCCATGATTTTGCTTACAGCTCTAGTTGTTTCTATTAATATATGTAGTTGCAGACTCGAGGGTAAGACGTGTATAAACATCCTCTGTTAAGTCTTGTGTCAGGCAATCCATTTTTAAGAGTTGAAGAGGAATTTTTCCTAGTTTTTTCCCCTTTAATTATTTAAATTCCCAAGTCATACACAAGCTGTTCATAGTAATTATAGGTCTAAAAAAGCTCTCTATTTGTCAGAGGGCCAGAGAAGGTAGATGTCATGCTCATTCTCAAACCGGCTTTATTTAATACTCCTTATTTGTTTTACGTCATTCGATTAGAATTGACTGGTTATTGTTATTTGAAGGGTCGTAGTGATACGAAGTCGCCCTTCATCTCCAGCAAGGGCCTGCCCCACTATTTTTCTAATCAACTTGGTGTGACCCAAGAAAGCACAAATTTATTATTACTTATTATTAAGACTGTTATATTAAGGGTTTTTGTGCTGTACATCAACATGGAAATTAACCATAGGTTTCTTGCGAAAATATTGCATTATGTTATGGAACGCTTTTTGAAAATAATGGGAGACCAGATGAACATGATCATAACATAAAGTGCCTGGCTCTCAAGGAAGCTTCCTGTTCCTGAAGAAAAGGTCTTCTTACTCTTTTTTCTGAGCCTTGCAGCCCTACTGTCCATCCCCGTAAATGGTCTTTACCAAGAAGTCACTTACATTATCGTTCATATTGTGGTGTCAGCTTTTCCAGACGTGCTCTCCCGAAACTCATGAGTCATTTCTGTGTTGATGGCTTATTTCAGAATCTTTCACAATCTCTTGTTTGGTCCTGTGGGACCAAATGTCATGCTGTCATAATCAAGGGCTAGATTATGGTTTCTGGTAACATGTATAAAACCGGAGTTAACAATTTGTTCACCTGAGGACTGTTTCTGACCTGAGTCCTGTAATCTGTTCTATGGTAATAGTGTTGTCCGTCTCCACATTTGTGCCTTAATCATTACTCACAGACGGTGGAGCAGTAAACCCAAATGACTTCACATTATCAGACCATCAGTATTAGAGCAATCCAGTATCAAGTGGTTATCTTTCTTTTCTTTTTTTTTTTTTTTTGCCTGTTTTGTGTGTAAGAAGAGTGGTAATGTTTTTTTCTCATTAAAATTCAACTGATGCTACTTTTCTGTCTCTTGTAGTTGAAATCAGTTACTTAAAAACAATTATAGATCTGTATTATGCCCTCTGAAAGGAAGCGCCATTACAGAAGTTCCCATTCAGGGCATCGACGTCGTCAGGCTTCTTTCAGAATAGAAGAGTAGGCGCTGTTAGAACAGGTGTGCTAAACCTACACAAACATTGAGGAATTCATGGTGAAATTCTTATCAGTAGGTTATGCTATTCCAGTCTAGGACATATATATCTTAAAGTGTCGCTGTTGCTGTGAAGTCGCAGTGAAATGGTGCCTCCCCGAGGGAGCAGTGAGAGCGGGATCTCACTCACCCTCTTGTGACATCCTGTGGTGACTGCATATGCTCAGGATCTTGGTTTTAGAGAATGCTTTAAAAATCTCTCCATCCTCTCTCTGTTATTAACTGACACAGGGATATGTGTCTCTTCAGTTCATGAATGAGCACATGCTTGGTTGATTTATGCTTCATATTAAAACAATCATTTGGTTGAATGAGTGTTTGATTTGTGTTTACAAGTTACTCACTTAATCTTGTTGTTAAGAATCATTTCTGGTAGTAGTGTTTTCAAGTGGGGTTTTCTGTTTTCCCCCTTCTCTGTAGCTAGCACACACTGCAGCGAAACTTTGATTTATAGATGTTTGCTGACTTATTTTCCCATGTTTTGTGTGCTTCGATGTTAAAAAAATACATATTTTTGTAACCTGTTTATTAATGGATAGTTTGGCCAACATGATAGCTATACAAAAAAGTTTGAGGTAAGCTATAAGGAAATGTCTCTCTCTCTTTTTTAAGATTTTATTTATTTATTTGACAGAGAGAGAGAGAGAGAGAGCACAAGCAGGCAGGCAGAGAGAGAGGGGAAGCAGGCTTCCGGCCCAGCAGAGAGCCCGATGCGGGGCTTGATCCCAGGACCCTGAGATCATGACCAAGCTGAAGGCAGAGGCTTCACCCTCTGAGCCACCCAGGTGCCCTGGAAATGTCTCTTTTAATTTGATAAGCAAAAGATTTAAAGTATAATTTTTTGTGTCTGATAGGTGTGCTTTGTAGGTGTCTTCTGACTCCAAGTCTCTATGAATATAGATTTTTAAAAATTTTTAAAGAGGTAGCGGTATATTGATTGGCAAATACATTTTTAATTTTATTTATTTAAGACTCTGTCTTCTGTATTCCTAATGGTGAGACCGATAATGTAAACTTTGCTTCACACATTTTTTTTTTTTTTTAAAGATTTTATTTATTTATTTGACAGAGAGAGAGAGAGATCACAAGTAGACAGAGAGGCAGGCAGAGAGAGAGAGGAGGAAGCAGGCTCCCCGTGGAGCAGAGAGCCCGATGCGGGGCTCGATCCCAGGACCCTGAGACCATGACCTGAGCCGAAGGCAGCGGCTTTATCCACTGAGCCACCCAGGCGCCCCTGCTTCACACATTTGACGACAGAAAACACCAAGTAACTAGATACTATCCTAAGGTGACCAGCTATTCAGGCATGAAGTACTATAAAAATCACGACACATTCATCTTACGCTGTAGTGAAAGTTTTGATCACTAAACAAAGGAGACTCTTCTATATTTGAAAATGCGAAGTGTGAGGATTTTTTAAATGTGTATGAATATTTTTTCTTTATATTCTGCTTTACAAGTGGATTTTTATTACAGAAACAGGAAGATAGCAGTAAATAACCATGCCGAAAAATTTTAGTTATCCTTTTTGTTCAGTATTTAAGAAGGTCACTCCTCAGGCCTCGCCTGCCCCTTTCATTGATGCCGTGCACAATGGAGGCTGCTTAGTACCCTTCGTCGCCACACCTCCAAGAGGCTTTCTCTCCCTGGGGACACCACTGTGCAGGGCTGACGTCTGGTGGGTAGCTTGTCGTAGGGCCAGTGATTCCCTTTAACAGTTTGTGCCTGCTTTCTCATGGTGCTGCCCAGAACTCCTGAAAGTAAGCATAATGTCACCCTCATCACACCCCATCTTGCTGCCTCTCGTTACGCCAGTACCTTTAATCTGGCTGAAGTCAGGTTTTCATGCCTGGAAGCCCTTCTCCTTTTAGTAATGATGATGGCGATGGTGGTGATGATGGCGAGAACGGTGGTGTGGTGGGTGTTGGTGGCAGAGGAGGGGGGACTCTGTGCACTGTTGGTGGGAAGGTAGCTTGGTGCAGCCACTGTGGAAGAGAGAATGGAGGCACCTCAGTAAGTTAAAAATGGAGCAATAATCCAGCAATTTCACTTTTGGGCATATAGGCCCGTGTTCATTGCAGCCTTATTTACAATAGCCAAGATACGGAAACAGTCCACATGTTCATGGATGAACGGATAAAGTTGTGGTAGAGACCTACAATGGAATATGATTCAGCCATTCAAAAGGATGAAATCTTGCCATTTGTGAAGACAGGGATGGACCTTGAGGGCATTATGCTAAATGAAATAAATCAGACAAATATGATCTCTCTTATATATAGAATTTTTTAAAAAAGCTCATAAATGCAGAGAACAGATTGGCTGTTGCCAGAGGGAGGGAAGTGGAGGATGGTAGAGAGATGGACGAACAGGCATAATTTTATTTTACAGTAAAATAAATAATAATGAGTGTACCTAGTTCTTTCTAAGGAAGGCGCGGATATTGTTTATTCTTCCCACCAGCATTGTGAGGTAAAGTGATTTCGCCCAATATATGTGCGTAGATTTAGCGTTGACCTCTTTATTTCTGGTCCCACCAGGACATGCCTTAAGAGCTACTGGAGAGGAGTGTGGGCTCCGGTCTCCAGCCACCTTAGACTTAAGTTCTGGCTTGGTCGCTCTTTCACTAGGTTCTTGGGAAAGCTCTGACCCCTGTTTTATAAAGTAGCCCTGCATTCATTCCAAGATGTTGTTGATCGTCTCCTCTGTGCCAAACACGGTTTGAGAGGTTAGGGATGTCATTCTGGGGACAAAGTCCCTATCTTCACGGTTCAGTTTCTAGTGAAAGGAACAGATGAACAAGTAAACAAAAGACTATATAAAATTATCGAAGAATTAATAAGTTAATATCCATAACTTCCTTCAAAAAGGCTTGGAACATTGTAGGTACACTCATTATTATACTTATTCTGTAACATAAGTGTAACGAGAAAAATAGAGCTGCCAGTGGAGACGTAGGGCTATTACAGGGGGGTGTTTTGGACCAGGGAGCTTTAGGGGCAGCCTTTGAGATGGTGCTCTTTGATCTGAGATACGAAGAAAGTGAGAGAGTGAACTGTGTGGGTTATCTGGAGAAGAGCATCTCAGGCAGAGGCACGAGGCCTTGGATGGAAGGTGTGTGGCATGGGGCCTCAAGAAGGCTGGGGTGGGGGAGACCGAGTGGTAGGAGGTGGGATGGGAGGGTCATCAGGAACCAGATCAGGCTTTGGCTTTTCTTCACTCGCTGTGGGAATTGGCCTGGCCAGGGGGATGGCATGACCTGATGGGCATTTCAGAAGCACTTCTGGGGTGGAGCCAGAGCCAGAGAAGAGAGAACCAGAAGGTTGCTGCACTGGTCCGGGGGAGAGATGATGGAAGGGACCCACGTAGTGTGAGCCCCTCCAGGAGGATTACCATCACTGACCACACTGCTTGAAATTGCCGGTCTCCCTCTGCCCGGACATCCCCACCCCTGCTCCCCCTCTCCTCCCATCTCTCTTCTCCGTTGTGGGTCTCACTTTCTAATAATACTGCATCCTTTACTTGTTAGCGTTGTTATTTATTGATATTCATCACTTGCCAAAATACAAGCTCCTCAAGGGCAGGGATTTTCTTGGTTTTTGTTCTCTAATATTTCCCTTGGACAGATCCTGACACAGCATGTCTTGCTTGGTAGATACTGACCGAATGGATGGATGGGTCGAATGGTGATAGAGGGGTGAGGAGAGATTGGATTTGTGAGTGTCTATCAAAGACAGAGCTGACAGAATTTTCTTCTGGATGATCTCATGCGTTTCTGGAAGTTACTCTGATAGACCGGAGGTCACAGACTTAGCTTGTACCTGACATGCAATACGACATCAGTAAGATCGATACAATTGTGTCATTTAATTCCAATGTGCAGAAAAGAGTTACATTTTACCCCCTTTAGTGAAAGCAAATTAATGAAAGAAAATATAGATCCAGGTCAGCAATCCATGGCCCCTGGGTCAAACTTGGCCTGTTGTTGGTTTTTGTAAATAAAGTTTAATTACAGCGCAGCCACACTCATTTGCAGAAAGTCTGTGGCTACCTTCACTGCACAGCAGAGTCGAGAACTTGAGACAGAGACCATATGGCCCTCAAAGCCGAAAATACTTATTCTCTGGCTCTTTACAGGAAAAGTTTGCCAGCTCCTGATGCAGAGCATTACAGAGAGTTGATGGTGTTGTCTATTTTACGGTATAGAGCAAAGCGCCGTTTTAAAAGTTGTTACAATGGGGGCGCCTGGGTGGCTCAGTGGATTAAGCCGCTGCCTTCAGCTCAGGTCATGATCTCAGGGTTCTGGGATCGAGCCCCGCATCGGGCTCTCTGCTCTGCAGGGAGCCTGCTTCCTCCTCTCTCTCTGCCTGCCTCTCTGCCTACTTGTGATCTCTCTCTCTGTCAAATAAATAAAATTAAAAAAAAAAAAAAGTTGTTACAATGAAGCAGTGCTCGTGAAAGCAAGTAGCGAATGAATCGATATTGACCAATCTCCACAAAATTGGTTTCTTTTTTTTTTTTTAAGATTTTATTTATTTATTTGACAGACAGAGATCACAAGTAGATAGAGAGGCAGGCAGAGAGAGAGGAGGAAGCAGGCTTCCTGCTGAGCAGAGAGCCCGATGCGGGCTTGATCCCAGGACCCTGAGATCATGACCCAAGCCGAAGGCAGAGGCTTTAACCTACTGAGCCACCCAGGCACCCCACAAAATTGATTTCTTTACAAAATACCAAAAAGCAGAATGGACAAGGAAGTTCTATAAGTGATTAAGGTAGCAGGACGACATCTAAAAATTAGGATGGTGTTTAGTTCCGCTATCTGTAATCAGAAGATGCCGCAGGAGCCATCTAGCCCTAGGGATGCTTCTCAGGTAACAGTTCTAGAATCACATAACACAAGGCTAAACGGCAAAGAGCATCTCTTTCTCTGACACAGTGTACTTAAAATTTTGCTGTGCATTTCTGATCAACACAAACTTCTCATTGTGATGTCCAGTCTTCTGCCCAGCCTGCCTCTGTCTCAACAATGCCTGCTCTCCTGTACACCCACACACGCACACTCTCATTTCCCTGCCCTTCCCTCTCCTCCCCCGTGTCTCTAGGCATTTTGCTCTTATCTCCTTCTGGAGAGGGTGTCATTCCTCTCTTCAACCCCTGCTCTACACTTATGAAATCCTACCATTTTACTCACAGCCCGTCTAACATGCTGTCTCCCTCACGAAGTGTCCTGGTTCCCCATTCCCCCTGTGGGTGCTTCCTTCCTTGGTCTGGACATTTCCTCTGTTCCTTGTTGTATTGTTATGTATACTTACGTGTGCATTTGTCTCCTTCCTCCCGTTAGACTGTTCTGATGACACAGTGTTTTGTACAGAATGGATCCTCAGTAATTATAGAATTGATTTGATTTGATCTAATTGATTTGCATTGATGTGATAGAGTCTAATATTTTCTAATATTTCTATATTTCTAATAATTAAAGTAATGCTGATTACAGCCCACGGTTTGGAAAGCTGTGCTCTAAGTATTTCTGTGGCTGGCCGAGCTGGATGGTTATGATGTTAAGGTTTGAGATTGCCACTGAGTCTACCTCTCAAGTAGATTCAGTGCGAAGCAGGTTTGCCAAATGGGTTAGTCCTGTCCGTTGCGGCCATGGCTGCTACGGCTCTTGGGAATGCTTTAGGTCGTGTAGGGAAGGCGTGTGAAGCCTCTTGATCTTCTGTCAGAAGGACCGTGTTCTTCTGACTCTCAAGTGATCGTATAAATAGAGGGGCCTGACCGTTCTAAAGGGCCTGCACTAGCTCTTGCTGTATGGCACGTCCCTGCAGACAAGCCTGTCAGACAGCATTTGTTTCCCGTCTCACTGCGTTGGAAGGGCAGGGGTCTGGGCCAGTGTAGAGTCCTCTGAAAGCCTGTTCACCAGGGTGGCTCTGAGGGCTGAGTTTCCACTGGAAGGTTTGACTGGGAAGGCCCCTCCTGTGAACTCACACAGTTGCTGCGAGCATTTGGTTTCTTATGGACTGTTGGATGGAGGGCCTCCATTTCTTGCTGACACTCAGCTGGAGGCCACCTTCAGCTCCTTGCCGTGTGGCCTTCTCCAAAGACCAGCTTCAAGTGGCATCTTAACGTCTTTGCCATATTTTATGGATTAGAAGCAAGTTAGAGATCCTGCTCAGCCTTAAGGGGAAGAGATTACACAGGGACATGAATACCAGAGGGCAGGGACTGTGGGGGCCACCCTACAGTCTGTTAGCAGGAGGCCCATGCAGATGTAATGCATTCCTCCTGGAGCCGCCCATGAGGAAGGTGTGATATATTTTGTTTATCTCTGCTTAAAAGATTCTTGACTGTTGGGCATTGGGCTCACCCAGGTGGTAGAACATGCAACTCTTGATCTCGGGGTTGTAAGTTTGAGCCCCACAAAAATGGAATCTCAAAAAAATTTATAAAAATTAAAAAAAAATCTTGACTGTTAAAATGCTGTGGATATTTGGTAATTAGTAAAAAGAAGCAAGATTTTTAGCTCTTCTAGGAGAAAAGTTGTAACTAATTAGTAATTCTAGCTGAATTCATTTTTATATTTCTGTCTCCCAGGAGTTGTCTCATGGATCAAATCTCGACCTCTCAAATGCACCTGAAATTGTTGTTCCTTCTTACCTCTTATATCCTGTTTTCCTTAGCCTCCAAGTATGCCCTCTTCTGGTTCTCCTCCTTTCTTCTCCTTCATTCCTTAATTTTCCTTTCCTGATCATTTGCTTTCGTGCTGTTAAAGCTTGATCACTTTTATATGCTCAGTAAGTGTGTGTTGACTGTGTCATTTAAATGACAGGAGGCTAAGTTCTAACTTAGTAAGGCAGAGGTTTCAAAGCTGGGTCCTCAGGGGCTGTCGGTGGGAAGGCAAGTAGCCAGAGCTCGAGTCGGAACGTGGTGCTGCTTCATGAAGGATCTGCTCCCAGTCTCAGACCAGATACAGAGAGTCCATGCTTAGATGCTATGGATGGGGGTGGGGGTGGGGGGGTGTTTGTTTGTTTTTCTCATTTTGTTACTTTAGTTCTAAGCAGTATTACATCATATCACACCCTGTGCTTTTATGACAGCTCTCATGAACTTTTAAAGTATGGCTTAATTCTTCTTGGCAGGACTTGTGACATGAAAGCAGATCCCTAGTGACAAGCTGTATTTACTATAAAGACTTTAAAAACTGTTACTGACAATTCAGGGCTAATTAATGAATTTTAACTTGGTCCCAGTTTACTGATCCTCAAGTTATTATTAGTTGTGACTTAATGAAAGTATTGCCAAGTTCCAAATATGGCCAGGCAGACTGTACAGACAGGCCCCCTACTCCCCTGCAGTCTCTTTTTATGATATTTCCTTGTTGGATTTATAGCTCCTCTCCATTCTGTTTTTTTAGGCCCTTTTTGGAAGATTAGTACATTGCATTACATTTTGGGGCGATTAACTTTCTTTTTACTCACAGATAGACCTGAATTTGGTCTCGGAAGATATGTTCTTGCTACATGTAATTATGTAATGTTCTCTTCCAACAGAATCTACATTTAACTTGATGTAGCAACCTTCTATCTGTGTGTAGCCTTTCTCCTTAGAGACCGAAACCAGAGTTTTGAGTAAGAATTTCTCTAACCAGAAGCCAATCCCCTATACCAGTGGATTCAGCCTAGTCACTTTGAGG
This sequence comes from Meles meles, assembly GCF_922984935.1. Lineage (NCBI taxonomy): Eukaryota > Metazoa > Chordata > Mammalia > Carnivora > Mustelidae > Meles > Meles meles. Next base: position 146,549,029 of record NC_060070.1, read on the forward strand.
AGAGAGACATTGGCCTCCCTGAGTTCTTGTACATAGTTATTGGGAGCAGAGGAACCTGCTGAATGAACACAGCCACTGTGATCAAAAGCTCTTTCTTTCTCCCTAAATACAGTAGTTTCTTACTGTAAGATTTTTTTTTTTAACTGTAAGATATTTTATCCTCTGGCTCATAAAACTTCCTTTTTGTTTTTCTTTCTTGCTCCTTTTGTGAAACTTGCTATTTTCAGGTGTTTTGATTTTGGGGGGAAGTTATAAATGGAATTGTGTATTTCAGAGAAGGTCAGGTTTAGAAGTCATCACTCATCACATGCCTATCTCCCTTTTTTATTTTTAAACGGCACACAAGTGTCTGACTTGCACGTGGTACTTCTTGCTTGGCAGGCTGGTGCCAGACTCAATGTCTTTTGTTTTTTAAGAGATAAACGTCTGGTGGTTTTTGTTTTGCTGTGAGACACATGTGAGTCATAGTTATCATGAACTAAGCCCTTCCTCCAAACCTCTAATTATTTTGGACAACTTACCTACTTCAACATCTAGAAGTTAATATATTAAAATTTCAACTGCATGTCTGTTTTATGAAAGTTTGATTAGTCATCTACGCTTTCCCTTTATGGACTGATGTGATAATTTCTTGGTTGAGGAACTACCAATCCTGTTGGTACTGACATTGTTTTTGTGCTTGGATATTGATTGCCAAGTTAGGAGAAGATTAAAATAAAGAAGTAGGCCTCAGTCTCTGTGATTTCCTTCTTGGTCATGCATAGTACCAAAAATTTAGATTCCACTAATGTGTTTAATCCTGTGAATTATACTCTCTAATGCAGTAGTTTTAGTTTTTTAGGGGAGTAAACAATACTGTGATCAAAGAGACAACTGAAATATTTTATATTATATTATTAAAGAACTTGTTCAGCTTTACCAAAATCATCTTTATTTTCTCCATATATTATGACAGGTGCTATGTGTAATGGTTAAGAGAAGGCACGTCGAGGCAGACGATCTGGGCTTATATATTAGCTCTACCATTGAATTGGTTCCGTGATCTTTGTGCTATTCGTCAAATACCTGTATCTTTCCAGGCCTCAGTTTTGTCTTCATAAAATAGGGAATAGTAGTAGTACTGCTTCACCAGGTTGTTTTCAGGATTAACTTAATTAATGATATAAAGTGCATATGTGGGGGCGCCTGGGTGGCTGAGTTGGTGAAGCGTCTGCCTTCAGCTCAGTCATGATCTCAGGATTGAGATCATATGGGGCTCCCTGCTGAGCGGGGAGTCTGCTTCTCCCTCCGCCTGCTTTTCCCTCTCCTTCTCTGCCCCCTCCCCCCATTTGTGTTCTCTCTCACTCTCTCTCAAATAAATAAACAAAATCTTTATAAAAAAAGTGTATATACGCATAGGGCCTGGCACTGGTTAGTAGGTGCATGAGTCTTAGCTGTCATTGGTCACCTTTGTGATCGTCTAGTCCTACAAAAATGTGTTAATAGCAACAAAGATTTATTTTCCGTATATTAAAAGGGTATACTAAGATTTAAATTTTCAAAACAAAAAATTTCCAATTAGACACTACTTTTCATCTATAACTCTTAAGAAATGAACAGTTGAAGTGAAACACTTCACTATCAAGGGCCATGGCAAAGTACGGTTTTAAAACATTAAAAACAAGCTAAAAACAACAAGGTTATCTGTGAGCTGTGTGGAAGACCCAGTAGTGGAGTTCTGCTTTTTTGGGGGTGGGGGGGATTTCTTTTAACATTTCCTGGGTTCCTGATTGAAAAAATAAAGACAGGTGATTTTCAACCAAGTAGCTGCCAAGTCTTGTAAATCTTATCTCTGGAACTTTAGTTTTCTTTGGATTACCACTAAAGTAAGTTTTCTTGACTGTGGATACTCTTCCATATTATTGTTTTAAATAGTCTTTTTTTTTTTTTTTTTTAATTGGGAACATTTCCTTGAACATTCACATAGACTATATCAAAAGAAGTGTTTGTCTGTGGTTGGAAAAAATGTCTCTAACCTGCCAACAGAACTTAAAATTGCATAAGGAAACGGGTGTTGATGCTGAGAAATGGCGTGTAGGCAGCAGATCTCTTGTTCTGTCTGAAAACAGTGATGAAACATAAACAACAAATGTGGATTGCTGTTGCTCCATTTTAGTGTGGGAAAGACAACTTCAGAGCAGGAGAAAAACTTCTGCTGTTTTAATCAACTTTCATTATATTTTAGGCATGGGATTTTGTTGGCAGTCCTCGCAGGGATCACAGAAAGCTAATGTCTATAAAAAGCACTATGGTGCCTGTTGCATTATATTTGTGTTGAACTTTAGCAGGAGTTCATAACTTGGGATTTGTTTTTGATCTTCAAGTGATCTGTGGACTCTTGAAATTATTTATAGAATTTAACTTTTTTTTTTTTTGAAGCTTTTATGCTGCATCGTTGTCATGAACCAATCTTTTGCTCTTTTGTTTTTGTACTGTAGTAGAGTACACAGAACATAAAATTCACCATTTTAACTGTTTTTAGGAGTCTGGTTCAGTGGCGTTACGTGCATTCATATTTTTGTGTGTCTATCACACTGTTCACCTCTAGAACCTTATCATCATTCCAACCTGAAACTCTGTACCCATTAAACAGTAACTCCCCATACCCCGATACCTTGGCAACTTCTCTTCAACGTTCTCTCCTTATGAACTTGACTGCTTGCTGGGAATGGCTACTCCAGACTTTGCTGTGAAAGAGAGCAGAGGGCAAGGGGGTCCACGCTCCGAGACGAAGACCCTTTGCTCTTCTTTGCTGTCACCTTTATTCGTGTTTCAGGGTAATCATCAGTCTTTATTACTCTGTTTCTCAAGCAAGTGATGTGTGGCAAGGGCTCTTACAGAAAATAGAAGAGTCTGATTACGGGAAAGATACAACGTGCTGATCAGATTGTTCTACGGGTTCTGCTCAACATAGCTTTAGGGGACAATGCATGCATCTCCTAGATCACGAGGCAGCTGTTGGGGCTAAGAAAGCTTCGGGGAAGGTAGCTCCCCATGGCATTCCTATGGCAGAGTAGTTGCGCAGGCCTGGGTATTCCAAAGGTCTGCGTCCTCCTCCAACACCTTCCTTACCCCCCAGTGGCCTCTGTGTTACATTTTAGCAAGCTGGGTGTTATGACTGACTTCATGCTCTATGTTAACCCCAACAACTGCTCTACCTTATGTAAGTGGGATCATGCACTGTGTTTCCTTCTGATTTATCCATGTTTTAGCATGTATCAGAATTTCGTTTCCTAAGGCTGAGCAATGGTCCATTGTATTTATATACAACGTTTTGTTTATGTGTTCTCCCACTGATGGATGGTTGGGTTGTTCAACCTTTTGACCATTGAGACGAATGATGCTCCAAACATTGGTGTGTGAAGTCTGTTTAAGTCCCTGCTTTCATTTCTTTGGTGTATGTACTTGGAATCAGAATTGCTGGATCACATAGTAATTCTATGTCAAGTATTTTGAGAGACCAGCATACATTGTCCACACTGGCTACACCATGTTATACTCCTACTGTCTGTAGAATTTTGTGTTGCGTGCATTTTTTTTAAAAGTTTTTATTTATTTATTTGACAGAGAGATCACAAGTAGGCAGAGAGGCAGGCAGAGAGAGAGAGGAGGAAGCAGGCTCCCTGCAGAGCAGAGAGCCTGACGTGGGACTCGATCCCAGGACCCTGAGATCATGACCTGAGCCAAAGGCAGAGGCTTAACCCACTGAGCCACCTAGGCACCGCTTGTGTGCATTTTTTATTTTAAGAACCAGTCATAAGATTTCATCAAAATCTTGAAGTGATCTATTTGGTCCTCACCAGATTTGCTTTAATTCCCGTAAGTGAGTAATGTGTTACAGAGATGACTTAGTTAGGCCCATCCACTCTTTCCCTGTTCCACCAGAACCTCTCTGGGAAGATGAAATGCAAGGCATCGCCCTTCAAGTTCCCTGGGTTAACAGTAAAGTAGGCGACCACAGCATTAGGTAGAATCTGATGTTCAAGTGGCCGTGGAAAACAGTATTATTTTTCAGGCTCACAAGAAGACTGAGATGACAAAACACAGCAAGTAGCATTAAATTCTGCACTGAGAGTGTGGCAGGTTGGTGCTAATTTGGATTTCTCGTCTCTGTGGAAGAGGCTTTGCTTATAGGCCAGCAGACGCTACTGTGGACCTGGAGGTACTTGAACAAACTATTTTCAGTGTGAGTATGATCATGGATTTCTTTATGTAAATAGATTTTTAAAATAGGTTTGTTCTTTAAAATGGATTGTTATCAACCAGGGACATGATCGTAGCTGGAATTTTTTTCACCTAACTTTAGAATGATAACTAGGAAAAATTAATACTTTAATTGTTAGTAGAAATGAATAGAACTCCCTTTTACTTCTATAAAAAAATGAAACAAACCCAATGACAAAGAAAAGTTCAACATTATCTTTTGGCCCCGTAACACTTTAAAATCACATGAAGTTGAACGTGGTAATTTGAAATACTATTCAAGATTCTACTGTTTATATTTTATTTCTTTTTTAAAAAAATTTATTTATTTATTTGAGAGAGAGAATGAGCAGTGGGAGGGGCGGGGGAGAGAGAGAGAGGTGGACACCCTGCTGAGCAGAAAGCTTGATGCAGGGCTCGATCCCCTGATCAAGCCTCCAATGCAGACGCTTAACTGAGCCATGCAGGTGCACCTTTATATTTGATTTCTTAAGGCAGAGAATTTGTGCCACACAGAATTTTTTTAGTAAATGAGTTTTGGAGTCCTATAATTAGGGACAAAATTTAAAAATCCAAAACAAACGAAAGAAAATTGTGTAGAACTCTACTAGTCAGTCTGGTAAGGCTAGACTAGTGATGCTCTGACAGCCCACCTTTCTGCATCTCTCCTCCCGTTCAGGGCCACTGCTGTCGCTGGGACTGCGGCACAGCTCAGCACTGTCTTTGGGCAGGCGAAAAGGTGGAGAACAACCAGTGCTGAAGTTACATCTTAGAAAACATGATTTTTCCTTCTTCAAATTAATTAGCTCAATCACTTGGTGTCCATTTTTTATTTTTAAAATGTTAGGTTTAAACTATAAGGATGTACCCTTTAGGGGGATGTTTTACCCCCACCGAGGAGATCAACATGGTGGTGTGTATGATTCCAGAGTCCAAGCAGTTCCCCAGATTCAGAAACCTGGCAGATTACCCAAACAGCTTTTATAAAGCTTCTATAATATCCTAACCCTGTAATTCTTTTCTAATTTGGAGGGAAGGACTGTCCCATCTTGTAAATTTCAAAATCTCCCAGTACGGGGCGTTACTCACAGCTGGCACCTAGAAAGAATGCAAATGCAAAGAAAATGGTTCATATTAAGGAAGGTACAAAACTGTTTTGCAAACACTATTTAACTGGTTCTTAAGCACTCTTAGTGGGGTTCGGTGGCTCTGTTTGTTATTTGGATCCATACATTTCAACAGCAGATCACAGATATCCTAACGATAATGAAATATAATGACTTGCGTAACTCAAGGTTAAAAGTTACACCTTAATCCAGTGACTTTGTCTGCATTTCTCAGTGATTACTTTGGCTATACTTTCCTCTGGCTTTTGGCCTCAGGGTCTCATAGTCTTTTGTTCCTACTCTGTAAAATAAGAGCATAAGAATGCTTTCTTCAAACTCTCTGTGCATTTCCTTGAATTTTACCCTTTTTCCATGTATGAACTAATGGCCATGTGCTGATTGGCTTAGGTCTGAGTTCTGGGACTAACCATTCAGTAGAAGAGGAAAAGGGACTTGTCTTTGATTAACCATGCTAGACAACTCTAGAATTGGTGTTGTAGCTAACTTCTCTTGAGCTTCATGGATGACAAAGCCAGTATTCCTTCAGGATGGCAATCCATCCTGGACAGAGGTCTGTCCTACATCCAGGACAGAGGTCTAACAGCATGCCCTATAATTCAGCCTTTCACTCCCAAACATCCAAATATATTCTTCCTCTTATGTGTGTCCTGAATGAAACTTTGCCTGTAGACGAAACACTCTCACTACCTCCCCAGAGGAGGACATTTCAGCGTCTCATCTCATTCCAAGACCAAGATCTTTAGGTGGCCCCGGGTCGTCTTTCTCAGATCTGATGGAGCGCCTCGTGGACCTGCAGCCCTGTGGCAGAAGAACAGCATGTCTGTTCCTCGTGCTCGAGCACGAGCAGCGCGGTCATAGTACAAGTTTCCGTCTCTAGAGGAGATAACAGAAGAGGACACACAGTGAGCAACGTTCACCCTTTCCTGGTCCAGGAGTAATGAGTACCCCTGTATTGGCAGGAGGTTCATGTCTTAGCCTATTTGACAACAAGTGATGTTTATGTCTGAGAGCGTCTCCTTTCCCTTGTCCTCATGGCACATCTGCTGTGGCCTTTGAGAAGGACTGAGCACATGGGGACTGCAGCTTCTAGTAACTCTCTCACCTTGCCCATGGGATTGGAAGGGAAGGACCTCAGCTTGTGTCAGAGCAGTGGTTCTCAGTGTGGTCCCCGGACCTGAAACTTAGCAGATTCTGGGGTATCACCCCAGACCTAACGCATCAGAACAGGCGCTCCAGCGATCTGTCCTCCTGGAGCATCAGAGGCACCTTCTAGTTTAAGAACCATCGACTTAGACGCTCAGCAGGTTTTTGTGGTTTCTTTGGCAAATCACCTCCCTTAAAAACTAAGTGGACTGCAGTGGGTTTCGGGTCAGTTGCATTTGCGGTAACCATAGTCAGAGACCTTGCCTGGTCATCAGGGCATGACGTCTCCACCCGCCCTGGGTTCTTAATTTAAAGGCCGCTGCCCTATCCTGGCCTTGGCTTGTTCCTTGCCTTTAGCCTGCATCTTAACTGCCTTTTCACAACAAAGTTTATTGTCCTCTTTTTTAGGCAAGGGTACACCTGTTAGGAGGGGTAGAGTGGTGGGTGCTGGGGAAAGGACCCTGGGTGGGGGGTGAGGTGTCCTCCTGGCTCCATTCTCCTCTTCCAGAGAATCTCTAACTTCCAAGCCTCTGCTTTCTCAAGCCTTAGCTTGGCTTCCACAACTTGGCTTGTTGGTTGGTTGGTTGGTTGGTTGGTTGGTTTGTGTTTTGACCATACTGGAGTCCACATTACTGAAATTTTAGCTTTTTTTGGGTTTATAGAGGCAGAGAGGGTCTCTCTGTTGTCTCCCCTCTCGGCTTTCAGCCCAAGTTTATCTTTAGGCTATAGAGAGTAGGCAACACATTTCTTCATTCTTAACTTTTATACCACTTACCTTTCTTTTTCCTGCAGCAACCATAATCAGTGCTTGGAGCAATGATGAAATTTAAGGTATTCGCTCTTTGCTTAAGAGTGCGGATGTTAGACCCTCTCTTTTGAGGTTAGAAACGGGTGCCTCTAAGAGACAGGAAGCAGATAAGAAAAAACAAGTCCAGGCTTTCTGTCTCCCTCTTTTGACCCTGCCCTCATGGCCTCATGAGGAGAAGTTGGCAAAACATGGAACCCGTGGAGTACCGCTCAGGACTCGGAAGCAGTGCACTGTTGATACACTCCGCAAGACGGCTGAGAACAAAGAGCGTATACCCTATGACTCTATTTATATAAAATTCTACAAAACCAAGGTATCATGAATACGAAGAGGGAGAGAAGGGACAGGTGATGTGTCCAGGGGTGGAGAGGGGACAGAGCGACTGGAGGGAAAGATGACGAAGCAACACCAGAAACCTTCGGGGTTCGTGACTTCACAGATACATTCCTATAGCAACTGTGATCAAAGTGTACATTTATTTTTTTAAGATTTGTTGATTTTTTAGAGCATGAGCAGCAAGTGGTGGGGGGCGGACGGAAGGACAGAGAGTGTCTCAAGCAGACTCCGCTCTGAGCCCGGAGCCTGAGGCTCGATCTCACAACCCTGAGATCACAAGCTGAGCTAAACCGAGAGTCAGACGCTTAACCCACCAAGCCACCCAGGAGCCCCTGTCATGATGAAATTCCGATCCCTTAGGACTGGCATTTGGTCGTGGATGTCAGGACATATCAGGGGAAGCACATTTTGATTTGTGTACTGAAGTAGCATGACCTAGGGCTTCTGAGTTTCAAATCCCAGCCTCACCACTCATCAGTAGCCTTTAATAAATTACTTAGTCTCATTCTGCCTCAGTTTCTTCATCTGTAAAAGAAGGGCAATAAAAACGCAGACTTTATGAAGTTGATATAAGGATTAAAAGTGCTTTCATATATGCAAAGTGCTTACAACAATGCCTTTCGCTCAGTAAGCGTTGTGCAACTATTAGCTGACTGTTCATTACTCTGCCGTCCAGAGTGTTTTATTTTTAGGACTGGGTTCTTGGAAAGATTTTTTTTTTAAAGATTTTATTTATTTATTTGATAGACAGAGATCACAAATCGACAGTGAGGCAGGCAGAGAGAGAGAGGAGGAAGCAGGCTCCCCACTGAGCAGAGAGCCCAATGCGGGGCTTGATCCCAGAACCCTGGGATCCTGACCTGAACCAAAGGCAGAGGCTTTAACCCACTGAGCTACCCAGGCTCCCTGGAAAGATTTTTTTATACAGTGTATACAAATTGAACACTTAAACATGAATGTTTATTAGACTGGAAATAGAGGGGAATATTCGGGAAAATACAATAAGGGTTTTTAACCTTGTTAACAGGTTCTGAAGAGAACCAATTTTCACCCTGTTGGCAGGGAGCTTCCCTAGAAATGGACTTATGAAGCCAAGCTAGAATGTTTTTCTCTTGAAAAATCTTAACATGAACCAGCTTTCCCTATTTAATCTAGAAAATAAAAAAGTCCAATAAGATAGGAGATATTTGGGAATATAAGGAAGGATTTTCCTATACGATCTATTGAAAAACAAGAAAGCAAACATTTGAGGTTCGACAAGGAATGTACTCTGGGAAATGCTAATAAACAGCATTTCCTATTGTTTATTTTGTACTATTTGGGAGCTGTGGGCACTTAGGTACCGAGCCTGATTGATAATATTTGGATAAACAGTCTTATGTATGTGCCTTGGTTGATTTTTTTTTAAACAAAGGAAACATTCCATACCTTGGTGTCTGCCTGTGTGACTCTGGCCTGCTGGGGACCCAGAGGCCGCTCAGGAGTTACCTTTGCCTCCTTCAGAGGGTAGCTTCCTTGGGGTATAACCTATGCGTACCTCTGCCTCTTGGAAAGGAAGTTTCTCAGCCGGCATATGGCTCAACTCAAAAACACAATTCTTTAATGTTCCTATTCTCGTTCTTATATTTACACGATTCCCTTCATCTGAGACACAAAATCCCTTTTCTGGCCTCATGTTTCTGATAACAGCCCAATAGTTCTTTAAAAAGGATTGAATTCTCTATTTAAAGGGGGGTAGCTTTTAATCACTCCCTCTTGTCCCAATAAAGAAAAAGAGTTGTTGCCGAATCAAGAGGGAATCGGACAGTCTTTCGAGGAAATAAGGGGTAATATGTATGAAGGGGAACGTGCACTAAACCTTGAGTCCCCAGTGGGAAAAGCTTTTCTTCCAGGAGGTGTGGGAAGGGTGGGCAGCCAGTGCCTTTCCATGAAGGACCTGCTGTTTCCCTCATTTTATCTCTGATAAACTGGTATTTGTCTTGGCCCTGCTTTAGTTAGTGAGCTCCAAAAGCTAGAGATAGGCAGTTGAATTTTACTTGGATTATTTTAATGCTAATTAGAGTTAAAATATTCAAATTTGGAGAATTTGTTGAAATGAAAATGGTAGGTAATTGCATAAATGCTGAGGCATTACTTTTCCATTTCAATTTAAAACGCCTCCTTTCTCTTCATTATATAATTACTCACACCATTATTTGACCCAAACAATTTGTTATTTTCCCACACAGGTTAGACAATTATCTGAATTTAGCCTCCTAGTTTCAACACAGTGGAAATATAAGATTTTTCTTTTTTTTTCCGCAGGATGTTTTGACCCGTGTTAGAACAATACCTTTTATCCCAGGCACCAAAATGTGGTACCTGTTATAGGTTATGGAATTAGCTTCGGCTACTGTTTCCTGTGAAATTTCACCCCGGCAGACGTCAGCCTCCATGGCCGCTGAGGAAACAGAAACAATAAGCTCTCTTGCTGACAGCCTTTATTTTTTTAATATATTCTGAGTTCTGTGAATCAGGGGTTGTTGTCCTTGCTGTTAGGGTTAGTGTGGGGGGTGGGGTGGCGAAGCCTTCAGAGGATTAACTCCCCCCCCCAGGTCGGTCTTCCTTCCATGTGTTGTCCTTTAGAATATTTGGAAGTGGAGTTCTAGTGTTCCTTAGTCTAATAGCAGTAAGTGTTAACTGTTGAGCCACAGGAAGTAAATAAATGGTATTTCTGATATCATCATGTAAATTTGGCTTCAGCTCAGGAGGATAAGAATAGTACTCTTGTTTACAAATCCACATTCCTTGGTTCCATGGTTGTAGGTCCTGATTCTGTAAGTTGGTAAGGGGGCCCCGTATTTGTACCCAAGAAGCAGCAGCCCGAAGGAAAAAACCAAAATTCACACCAAGACAAAGCAATAACAACAAAAATCCCCTCCAAGATGTAGAGGACGTTTAGTGGTGGAAGAGGGGGAAACTGTGTGTGTGTGTTTGTGTCTGTGCTTTATATACAGATATACATCTACGTGGTTATATATATATTTTTCAAAGAGTGTGTGCTACTGCTTTTTGACTTTAGGTATATTGGGGATAGTCCTCCATGGCAGAATTATATTTTAAGGGATAAGTCATATTTGTTTATTTCTTACAAATACATACGCCTTAATCTGATCACACATCGCTATATACGATGTATACACACAGTGCCCAAGTAAAGTCTACTGTGGCAGGAGATAAATAATTGCCTGCAGGAGCCCCATTTTTGTGTTGTTGTTGTTACCCCCTCCCACCCCCAGTGTGGATACTCATAAGTTAATTCACGTCTGTAACAGAGTCACTTTGTATGGGTCCCCTGGCTCCCATGGCCCAGCTGTCTGTGCTTCACTAGTCAATTTAACTTGGTGGGTGCAGGTATCTTCAGTGGTCTCTTTGAACGGTGTACGGTGCAGATAATAGCTTCACATTAATCTTTTGTACGGCTGTTATTGTTTTAGAAAACTAAAAATGGCATTGTAGGTGGAATAGAAGAAAAGTTTTGGAAAAGTATGTGCCTTACGGTTGACAGAATTTCATCATCTTCCACGGTGCTATTTTGGTCAGTACATTCAGAAAACAGTTGTTGCTGTTATGGGTGTGGGACCTTGTCTCCCAGGGAGTAAACCACTGGCTACAAATAGAACAAGCTCAGAATCCAGCTGGAATTATTGTTACTTATTATATTTCTTCTGTGTATTAATTGGTATGTCATCTGACCCAGGCCAGTATATTCAGCGATGCCTTTTTTTTTTCCTTTTCTATTTTTGATCTGTGTATCTTCCGTTCTAAAGGTTATCATAGAAATGTAAGGAAACTTAGGTAGATGCTATCGAATCATCTGCCGCAATGGTTTCTGTAGAGCTTGATGGGTTTTTGCTGGTCTCTGGTGAAATGTAAAGAAAATATAGTGACTTTTTCCTGAAGCTAAATATTTGATTCTTTATCATGATATTCCTCCTATTTTTGGTGTTGAAATGGGCTCTTTTTAAATAAAATAATGACAGTACAGGGTAGTTTGACTTTTGTTTTGTTTTGTTTTGTTTTTAATGTCTTTATTTGGCAAAATGAAAAGTTGGCGCCCAGTTTGGTAGGGCAGGTGTAACTGTGTGCAGCCAATTTGGTAGTGCAGGTCTAAGTGTGTGCATTTTAAAGATGATGTCTCTTGACATCTCAAGGTCTGAAACTGCTGTTGGGAAATGTACATTGAATACGGACGGTCTTTGATGAATACTTTGGCCCTTTGATTTCTCTTACTGGCTAGTGTATTTGACATGGTATACACACTGCGTTGTGTTTATATCCTGTGTATGGTCTCTGGCCAAATCCTTCTAGTCTCTAAGCTTCCGTTTCCTGTTCCCAGCTGCCTGACCTTAAAGACAGGAAAGCGGCTCATCCTTTCTTCTGGCAAGATCTGTATGGTCTCCTTGCGTCTTCTCCATTCCTGGTTTCCCTTTCCCCACCTCATTGTATCTTACTGGATTTGTTTCCAAGAAGATTCAGTTATAAATGCCAGCCGACCTTTTATGGCTCTGTAACCAGGGACTGACTTTACAGCTGGTCTGGTTTATCATGAAATCACCAATAGCTTTGGGAATGGATACTCTAGTAGTGTACATGGCACTGTGTAGGATTTTATGACACTCGGTAAAATGAGTAAAATAATGCCTGTTCTCTCAGTAAATTGTCAACCACTAAGAGTATTAAACACACAATCATGTATTCTTTTTGTTGTTGTGGTAAAATACACATAAATATAAATTTTATCATCTGAACTTTTTACGTGTACCGTTCAGTCATATTAAATGCATTCACATTTTTGAGCAATCATCACGACATCCCTTCCCATAATTCTTTTCATCTTGTGAAATGAGACTCTGGACCCCTTAAACAATAACTCCACACTCTCCCCTCTCCACGCTGCTGGACGCGCCGTTCTACTTTCTGCCTCTGAATTTGGCTACTCTGAGTACCTCATACAAGTGGACTCCACACAGCATTTGTTTTTCTATTTTGTGATTGGCTTATTTCATTTAGTAGATTGTCTTCAAAACTCATACACATCTTAGCACATCACAAAATTTTCGTTCTTTCTAAGGGTGAATAATAATAGTCCACTGTGTTTTCCTGATCCTTTCATCGGTCAGTGGCCATTGGGTTGATTCCACATTTTGGCTGTCGTAAATAATGCTGCTGTTCCAGATAACGGGTGTATAAATATCTCCTCGAGACTTGCTTTCAGTTCTTTGGCATATATACCTAGAAGTGACATTGCTAGATCCTAGAAGTAGAATTGCTGGTAAATTCTACTTTTTTAATTTTTGGAGGAACTGCCATACTGTTTTCCACAGTGGCTGCACCATTTTACATTCTTACCAACAGTGCACGAGAGGTCCAGTTTCTCTATATATTTGCTAACACTTAACGTTTCCTCGTTTTTTTTTGTTTTTTGTGATAACCAATCTAATGGGTGTGAGATGACATTTTATTGTAGTTTTGATTTGCATTTCCCTAATGAGTGGTCATATTGGGTCTGTTTTCATGTGCTTATTGGACATTTGTATATCTTTGGAGAAATGTTGGTTCAAGTCCTTTGCCCGTATCTGAATTGGGTTGTTTGTTTTGTTGTTGTTGAGTTTTAGGAGTTCTCTGTAATTCGTTAATTTCTTATCAAATATATGATTTGTAATTTTTTTTCTGATTATGTGGGTTACCTTTTTACTCTGTTGAAAGTATCTTCTGGTGAATGAAATTTTTAATTTTTCTTAAATCCAGTTTGTTTTTTTTGTTGTTGCCTGTGCCTTTGGTGTCATATCCAAGAAATAATTGCCAAATCCAAGGTCACGAAGCTTTTATCTTATGTTTTCTTCTAAGAGTTTCGTTGTTTTAGGTCTCAGGTTTAGCTTTTTGATGCATTTTTGCATTAATTTTTTATACAGGAAAGGGTCCAACTTCATTATTTTGCATGTGGATATCTGGTTTTCTCAGCATCATTTGTTGAAAAGAATGTCCTTATCTCATTGAATGGCTTGGCACCCTTGAGGAAATCATTTGAACATGTATGTGTGAGTTTATTTCTGGGTTCTCCATTTTATTGCACTGGCTTATAATAAGTCTGTGTTGTGCTATTACTAAACTGTTTTTGATAAGTAGAGCTTTGCAATAAGTTTTGAAATCAGTATTGTGAACTCTTTAGTTTTATTCCTTCTCAAGATTGTTTTGGCATTTGGTGTCCCTTGAGATCTACCCCCCCTGCAAAAAACATCTTTGGGATTTTGATAGGGATTGCCTTGAATCTGTATACCACATTGGGTAGTATTGACATTTTAACAATATTTATCCAATCTATGATCATGCAGTATATTTCCGTTATGTCTTTTTCAGTTTCTTTCAGCAATATTTTGTAGTTTTTATTATATAAGTCTTTCACTTTGATCAAGTTAATTCCTAAATATTTTATTCTTTCTGATGTGGTTGTAAACAAAATTGTTTTTGTAATTTTCTTTTCAGATTTTTCATTGTTTGTGTATAGAAATGCAGCTGATTTTTGTATATTGTCTCTTGTTCATGATACTTTGCTGGGTTCATTCATTCTTACAGTGTATGTTAGGGTGTATTTTTAGGATTTTCTGCATAGGTGATCATATCATGTGTAAACAGATGATTTTACTTCTTCCTTTCCAATTTGGATGCCTTTTGTTTCTTTAACCTGTGTAATTGCTCAAGCTAGAACTTCCAGAACTATGTTGAGCAGGTAAAAATGAGCATCCTTGCCTTGTTCCTGATTGTAAAGGAAAAGCTTTCAGTTTTTTACCTTGAATGTGATCCTCACTGTTTTTCACATATGGCTTTCATTGTGCTGAGGAAGTTTTCTTCTGTTTCTAGTTTATTGATTGTTTTCATTAAGAAAGACGTTGAATTTTGTCAAATGCTTTTTCTGCATCAGTTGAGATAATCATGTGTTATTCTTTCTCCATAATTCTGTTGATAAGGCATATTACATGGATTGATATTTTTTAAAAAAGATGTTATCTGAGAGAAAGCATAAGAGAGCATGAGTTGGGGGGAGAGGCAGAGGGAGAGGGAGAAGCAGACTCCCCACTGAGCAGGGAACCTGACTCTGGCTGGATCCCAATACCCTGGGATCATGACCTGAGCTGAAGGCAGATGCTTTTTTCTTTTATATTTATTTTTTAAATTTCTTTTCAGTGTTCCAGAATTCATTGTTTATGTACCACACCCAGTGTTCCATACAATACGTGCCCTCCATAATACCCACCACCAGACTCACCCAACCTCCCACCGCCCGCCCCTCCAAAACCCTCAGATTGTTTTTCAGGGTCTATAGTCTCTCGTGTTTCATCTCCCCTTCCAATTTCCCCCAACTCCCTTCCCCTCTCCATCTCCCCATGTCCTCCGTGTTATTTCTTATGCTCCACAAATAAGTGAAATCATATGGTAATTGACTCTCTCTGCTTGATTTATTTCACTCAGCATTATCTCTTCCAGTCCCGATCATGTTGATACAAAAGTTGGGTATTCATCCTTTCTGATGGAGGCATAACACTCCATAGTGTATATGGACCACATCTTCCTTATCCATTCATCTGTTGAAGGGCATCTTGGTTCTTTCCACAGTTTGGCGACCATGGCCATTGCTGCTATTAACATTGGGGTACAGAAATCCCTTCTTTTCACTACATCTGTATCTTTGGGGTAAATACCCAGGAGTGCAATTGCAGGGTCATAGGGGAGCCCTATTTTTAATTTCTTGAGGAATCTCCACATTGTTTTCCAAAGTGGCTGTACCAACTTACATTCCCACCAACAGTGTAAGAGGGTTCCCCTTTCTCCACATCCTCTCCAACACACGTCGTTTACTGTCTTGTTAATTTTGGCCATTCTAACTGGTATAAGGTGGTATCCCAATGTGTTTTTGATTTGAATCTCCCTGATGGCTAGTGATGATGAACATTTTTTCATGTGTCTCATAGCCATTTGTATGTCTTCATTGGAGAAGTGTCTGTTCATGTCTTCTGCCCATTTTTGGACATGATTATCTGTTTTGTGTGTGCTGAGTTTGAGGAGTTCTTTATAGATCCTAGATATCAGCCCTTTGTCTGTATTGTCATTTGCGAATATCTTCTCTCATTCTGTGGGTTGCCTCTTTGTTTTGTTGACTGTTTCCTTTGCTGTGCAGAAGCTTTTTGATCTTGATGAAGTCCCCAAAATACATTTTTGCTTTTGTTTCCTTTGTCTTTGGAGACATATCTTGAATTTGCTGTGGCTGATGTCAAAGAGGTTACTGCCTATGTTCTCCTCTAGGATTCAGATGGATTCTTGCCTCACGTTGAGGTCTTTTATCCATTTTGAGTTTATCTTTGTGTACGGTGTAAGAGAATGGCCTAGTTTCATTCTTCTACACACAGCTGTCCAATTTTCCCAGCATCATTTATTGAACAGACTGTCTTTTCTTCAACTGTATATTTTTCCCTGCTTTGTCAAAGATTATTTGACCATAGAGTTGAGGATCCATGTCTGGGCTCTCTACTCTGTTCCACTGGTCTGTGTGTCTGTTTTTGTTGAAGGCAGATGCTTAACCAACTGAGCCACCCAGGTGCCCTTACATAGATTGATTTTCATATGCTGAAATATTCTTACATTCCAAGAATAAATCCCACTTGATTTTAATGCATAATCCTTTTCCTATGCTAATAGCTGTGTTTGCTAGTATTTTGTTGAGGATTTTGCATCCATGTTCATAAGGGATATTCATCTGTAATTTGTCTTGTGCCATTGTCTGACTTTACTATCAAGGTAATACTGCCCTTCTAGAATACGTTAAGTGTTCCCTTCTTTTCAAGTTTTTGGAAAACTTTGAGAAGGCTTGGTATTGCTTCTTTGTGTTAGGTAGAAGTCACCATTGAAGCCATCAGGTTCCAGGCTTTTCTTTGTTAGGAGATTTTTGATTACTAATTCAAGCTGTTTAGTAGTTATAGACCTATTTAGATTCCCTGTTGCTTCAAGACTTGCTTTTGGTAAGTTTTGTGTTTTCAGGAATTTGTCCATTTCAAATAGGTTATCCAGTTCATTGGTATACCGTTGTTAATTGTACTCTCTTATAATCCTGTGTATTTCTTTAGACTTGGTATTAATGTCCCACTTTCATTTCTGATTGTAGTAATTTGAGTGTTTTTTCCCTCAGGCCATGTAGCTAAAGGTTTGTCTGTTTTGTGGATCTTTTCAGAACCGGCTTTTTGTTGATTTTCTCTGGTGTTTTTCTATTCTCTATTTCACTTATCCCTTCTCAAATCTTTATTATTTCCTTCTTCTAGCGTTGGTTTTAGTTTCTTCTTTTTCTCTTTTCCTAAGTTACCAAGTTGAGTGTTGATCTTTCTTTTATTTTTTTTATTTTTAGTTTTTTTTAAAGATTTTATTTATTCATTTGACAGACAGAGATCACAAGTAGGCAGAGAGGCAGGCAGAAAGAGAGAGGAAAGCAGGCTCCCTGCTAAGCAGAGAGCCTGATGTGGGGCTTGATCCCAGGACCCTGAGATCATGACCTGAGCCGAAGGCAGAAGGCTTAACCCACTGAGCCACCCAGGTGCCCTGAGATCTTTCTTTTAAAGCAAGAAAATTGTTTATAGTTATAAATTTTCTCCTTAGTACTGTTTTTTCTGCATCCTGTAAGTTTTGGTGTGGAGTTATTTTAGTTTTCCTTCATCAGTGAGTATGTTCTCCTTTGATCCATTGGTTGTTTAAAAACGTGTTGTTTAATTCCCACAGTTTTGTGAATTTTTGTATTCTTTTTTTTTAAGATTTATTTATTTACTTATTAGACAGAGGAGATCATAAGTAGGCAGAGAGGCAGGCAGAGAGAGAGGAGGAAGCAGGCCCCCCACTGAGTAGAGAGCCCGATGTGGGGCTCGATCCCAGGACCCTGGAATCATGACCCGAGCCGAAGGCAGAGGCTTTAACCCACTGAGCCACCCAGGCGCCCCTGAATTTTTGTATTCTGATTTCTGACTTCATTTGCTGTGTTCAGAGAAGATACTTTTAATCTACAGAGACTTAATTTGTGTCCTAACACAAGGTATGTCCTGGAATATCTGCCATGTGTATTCTGTTGCTGTTGGGTAGAATGTTCGGTTACCTCTAGATGGTTCAGTGTATTGCTTAGGTTTTCTGTGCCTGCTTTCCTTCTTTCTGGTTGTTCTGTTCATTATTGAGAGGGTATTAAAGTAACTACTGTTATAAAACTACTTCTTTTTTGAATTCTGTCAGTTTTTGCTTCATATTTTGATGGTTTGTCATTAGTGTGTAAATAATTGTACGTGTTATATCTTCTTTTGGTATTAGATCTTTTATCAATTTATAATGTGTTTCTTTGTCTTTCATTACATTCTTTGATTTAATGCCTGTTGTGTGTGATATTAATACAACAACCACTGCTCTCTTTTGGTAATAAGTGCTTGGAATATCTTGTTCCATCATTTTACTCTCAGCCTATTTGTGTCTTTAGATCTAAAGTGAGTTTCTTATGGACAGCATATCGTTGGATCATGTGTTTTTATCCATTCTGCCAGCTTCTGTCTTTTGATTGGAGAGTTTAATTCATTTGCATTTAATAACTGATAAGGAGGGACTGACTCTTTTGTTGTGCTGTTTTCTGTATGCCTTATAAAGCTTTGCCCCTAATTTACTGCATTCTTGTTTTCCTTTGCATTTAGTTGATTTTTTATAATGAAAGTTTTTGTCTTTTTTAAAAGAGAGAGAGCACAAGTAGGCAGAGCGGCCGGCGGAGGGAGAGGGAGAAGGGAGAAGGAGGCTCCGCGCTAAGTGGGGAGCCCGACATGGGGCTCCATCCCAGGACTCCGCGACCATGACCTGAGCCGAAGGCAGCGGCTTAATCCACTGAGCCAGCCAGGCGCCACATAGTGAAAGTTTTAAGTAACTTTCTCATTTCCTTGTGTTTATATTTTGTAGCTGTTTTCATTATGGTTACCACGGGGGTTACCTATAACATTCTAAAGTTCTAACACCAATTTGAATGTGTACCAGCTTAATGTCAGTAACAATAAAACCTGTGCTCCTTTTCAGCTCATGCCCATGTCTTTTGTTATTGATGCTGAATCCCTCTAGTAAATTTTTCATTTTGATTCTTGTACTTCTTAGCTCCGAATTTCTTTTTTTGTGCTTTCTCTTCTTTTATTTCCATTTTTCATTGATCTCTTGATTTCCACATTTTTTGTTGGTTCTTTGAGCATCTTTAAGACAGCTGTTTTAGGGGCGCCTGGGTGGCTCAGTGGTTTAAGCCTCTGCCTTCAGCTCAGGTCATGATCTCAGGGTCCTGGGATCGAGCCCCGCATCGGGCTCTCTGCTCAGTGGGGAGCCTGTTTCTCCCTCTCTCTCTGCCTGCCTCTCTGCCTGCTTGTGACCTCTCTCTCTGTCATATAAATAAATAAAATATTAAAAAAAAAAAGACAGCTGTTTTAAAGTCTTTTTCTGGTAGATCTGCCGTAGGACTTTTTTGGGGACAGTTTCTGTTGACATATTTTTTTCCTTTGAATGGGACATATTTTCCTTTTTCTTTGTATGTCTTGTGATTTTTTTTTTCTTCCAACAACTGACAGTTGAATCTAATAATGTGGTAATTCAGGAAATTATATTCTCCCACCTTCACAGGTTTGCTGGGTTTTGTTATTGTTTATGTTTTTTTTTTTCATTGTTGTATGCTCTATGCTCTGTTTGTGGTGAAGATCAGCCTGAGATATGAATGTAAGATCTTCTCGGGTCTTTTTTGTTCCTTTTTCTGGGCGTATCTGGTCACTTTCTAATTTTGCTCATATGCACAGTTGTTTTTGAGTGCCCTAATTAATATCTGGGCTCGCCAAAGGGAAAAAAGTGAAAAATGACGGGATAGGTGGGATGCTGGCCCTTTAAATCTCCTCATAGTCATTTCAGCGAGAGAGACAGAGACTTTTAACAGTGTGGGCAGGTGCATCAGTGGCGGTCACCTCTTTATCTAGAGCCTTTGTGATAAGAAGTGGCAATCAGAGCATCATTCCTGATACTTTGGGGGCAAGGTCCTTTTTGCCCTCCCTACCATCCGCATGCTGTGTGCAGGCTGCTATCGGAACACATGGCTAGGGGTAAGGCATGGGTAAGAGCTGAAATTACCCAAAAGTTGACATTCAAATCTTCCCCCGTAAGTTGCAAGCTGTTAGCAGACACCAGGGCTCCAAAATTGTTACATCAGACGGATTCTGGGGGTGCAGTTACTCTCAAAGTGAGAACACCCTTTCCTGGAGCTTCCCAGTCCACCATCTCCTAGGATCCTCCCCACCCGTCACATGTTCTTACACACAGTAAGTTGCATCTTTTTTTTTTTTTAAGATTTTTTTTTTTTAAATGTATTTGACAGAGATCACAAGTAGGCAGAGAGGCAGGCAGAGAGAGAGGAGGAAGCAGGCTCCCTGCTGATGTGGGGCTCGATCCCAGGACTCTGGGATCATGACCTGAGCTGAAGGCAGAGGCTTTAACCCACTGAGCCACCCAGGCGGCAACCCAGTAAGTTGCATCTTAAGAGAGGTAAAGTACAATCAGTGATGAAGGAGTTTCACATAAGATAGATGCATCTTCGGGGGCTCTTGGCGGGCTCAGTTGGAAGAGCATGCAACTCTTGATCTCGGGGTCATGACTTCGAGCCCCAGGTTGGGTGTAGAGTTTAGTTTAAAAAAAAAAAAAAAGCTAGATTCATCTTTTACTGAGCTGCCTATGGAACTTTGGGTAAATTTCTTAATCCTTTTCAACTTCAGTTTCCTCTCTGAAAGTTAGTGATAAAAATGCTGATATCAGGATTTCTGTGAGGCTGAATGAAGCGATGAAAAGCAACCACCTTTTACTGTTGTTAGCAACCCTCTCCCTGCCCCCCTCCCCCCCACCCAAACCAGGTGATTTTAAAGGTGTGGTGCTTTTTACACAGATTGATGGGTAGTGATGATAAAGGTAATTTGTTTTAGCTAAAAGGAATGGGAAGTAAGGCTATAGAGCTTAAATACGTTAGAACATCTTTTTGAAGCGAAGGATGTGGCCCCATAGCTAATGGAGGTAGAAGAAGAAAATAGAGTTGGCAGTTGTTTTTGAATTCAGTGTAAGTAGGAGAAAGTTTGGCTGCTGCTAAGCTCCCTCCTTCTTTCCCTCCTTTCCTTTCTTTTTCAAAAGGAAAAGCAACTTCAGAAGGGTACCAGTTGAAGAGAGAGGCCGTAATTGTTAGAATAAGATCTTGGAGCTGGGAACAGAAGATGGAATTGGTGACCCCAGTGGAGAGATTCAGTCTAGGTTGGAGGCTTCCTGGCCACAGGAAGCTGAAGGTTTTAGAACTGTATTTTGTTAATTTTTAAGGATGTCATTTTTTTCTTGGCTTGGTCAGGTTTTCGAGCTTGGCAAACAGGTATTATGTTATCATTTGAAGATCTAATCAGATCCTGATGATAGGAGTATCTCTTATATTTGCTTAAAAGATCAAAAGGCTTTTCCTGGAAATACTTTTTAAAACCAAGATGAGGGCTCACAATAGGCTATGAACAGCCAAGTCTGGCACAGCCTGTCCTGTATGAACCTTTTGTTTCTTGAGAGGTTTTTTGTTTTGGTTTGGTTTGGTTTGGTTAGCTTCATTTTACTTCGATATGGAAGAACATGGTGGGCGCTACAGCATGATTTTTGTAAAGTTTAGCTTTGTAAAGGGGCTTATTATTTGGTAAGCTTTGAGGAGCATTGTACTTTGTCAGTTGATTAGAAGTAAATATCGATTGAATTATGTGGATGAAACTGAATACGCTATTTTAAAGTGTTAACGTCTGAGTCTACAATAGTATTTTTGGGTATTTAAATTTATTTTTGACCCTAAAACACAAAGAGAAACAGAATTCTGAGTCACGTAAGCTTTTTTCCCTTCCCCATTAAAAACGGTATGGTGAATTTTTTAAGAAGTATAACTCTGATTTTTAAATTATTTGAGAACTTGTGATATTTAAAGATGCTCTTTAAAAGAAAAAAACTGAATATGTTAAAACTTTTAGTTTTCATTTGCTTTGTGGTTTAGGTATTAAATTTGACATTTTGTTATGCATTTGAGCCCTTTGAAATATTTTAATTTGTGAAAATTGTTATTTCATCTCTCTGGCTTCTGTAACTTAAAAATATTCTGCTACAGATGCTTTTTAAGACTTACGAGTTACACTGCTAAATTGAATGCTGAATCTGTCTCTGCTTTTGAGGTGTTTAGTTCCTCGTTGGCCTGTGGCCACGGGACATCCTTATACAGAGCGGTAGGTGGGGTGTGCTGGCTTCATTCTTCTGTCAGAACAGTTGAGGACTCTTCAGGATTTTCCATCTTCCTCGGCATTTCACAGCATCTCTTTTTGGGTTTGGCTTGCAACAGGCAACCTTCAAAGATCTTTTGTTTTCTGACGGTTGAAGAAATTGGCTTGATGTTCCTACTCCCAGACAATTATTTAATTGTTTACAGATAACCGAAAGTATCTCGTCAAGGTTTCTTTTTTTTTTTTTAATATTTTATTTATTTATTTGACAGAGAGAGAGAGGTCACAAGTAGGCAGAGAGGCAGGCAGAGAGAGAGGGAGAAACAGGCTCCTCACTGAGCAGAGAGCCTGATGCGGGGCTCGATCCCAGGACCCTGAGATCATGACCTGAGCCGAAGGCAGAGGTTTAAACCACTGAGCCACCCAGGCGCCCCCTCGTCAAGGTTTCTATGATGAATCCCTTTATTTTGTTAGAAGTTTGTCATGTCGAAATGATTGGTCATTGTAATTCCTGGTGATGGAGGGAATTGTTTTTAACCTAAATGTCATCAAAAACTCATTCTTTCTTTTTTGATTTTGTTGTACCTATTTTTCCTGTGTATTATAACTGATTTCTCTCTTTTTTAAATGTAAGGCTTAGCAGATTTAATGCTTGAGATTGTGCTGTTACAACATGCTTGAAGAAATACACTTTATAGAAATTTTCACTTTATCAAAATAATATGTTTTGATAACTGCAGATAAGCATGAAGCCATCTTATACAATAAAGAGTTTAGAACTTCCAAAACATATCATATCGACAACCCTAATTAACCCTAGGGGAGCAGTTTAATGAAGAATATTTTTAATTCTTAATGTAATATACTTACTAGCTTATTTTGATTATTATAAATGTTTCCAAGTATCATCCTGTTTTATTAAGATGTTCTAAGATGTTCTAGTGGATTTTTAATAGGGAGTTTCCATGGGGGTACACTTCCATCTTCATTACGTGAGCCCATAGGAGAACACAATTTGGTTTCCACAGTTGGTTTAAGCCAACCCTTCGGCGGTACATCTGTTCCATAAAGTTAGGTATACCTGGAACAGGATAATGCGTAATTATTTCTTTATAGAATTGTTTAGAACAGGCACATTAAACAAACAGTGGCCAACAGTTACCAGTTACTAGGTACAGACACTATTCTAAATACTTTACATGTGTTCATTCATTCATGTTATAAGTGTTTCAAATACATGTTTCCCTTCACTTCTGTTTTCCTTCCCCTTCTTCAGTCTGGTGTCCCTCAAGATAGTTACTTTTAAAAAGTAGCCCAAGTCAGAAATTTTAGTAGCTTTTATTAAGATTGTCTGCTTAATTTATGGAGCTCTCCATTGGTAATAGAAATAAGAGAAAGGCATCAGGAGACTTGAAGTAGTTTTAGGAGGCAAAGAGATAAGATTCTCTGCAAGAGTGCTGATTTACCTTGAGTGACTACTGCCCATCATAAGGGGATATTATAGATGAAGGAATGGTAGGGCTTGCTGCATTGAACATTAGCATGGTGCCTGAGAAGGGCAGAGAGAACCTGAGCAATAGAATTTAAAGTTGTTTTTTTTTTTTTTTTTTTTAATTTGAAGATGAGAGACAACAAGTAGGCAGAGCAGCAGAGGGAGAGGGAGAAGCAGGCTCCCCACTGAGCAAGGAGCCTAGGATCATGACCTGAGCCAAAAGCAGTCGCTTAACGGACTGAGCCATCCAGGCGCCCCACCGAGCAATAGAATTTAACAAGATATGGCATATCAAATAAGATGACATATTTTGCCCCAGAGCCAGCAAGAAGACGAAAAACAATTTGTAAAGAAGGGTGAAATAACTTGTTGGGGCTAGTGGATAGAAAAGAAGCTTAGTCTTAGGTTTCTAAAGAATAAAGGAGAGAAACACTTGCTTTAGACAACTAACTTCATATACGGGATGATAGTACTGGTCATATCTTTGAATCCGTATGCTACATTACTTGTATCTCATGTCAGATGATTGGTTTATTATTTGCATCTGTATGTAACTAGGGTGTTTGACACACATTTATTCTGGGGAGTCCGCTTGTATGGAAACGCATGAGCTTTGAAATTTAGCAGGCCTAGATTTGAACCTCAACTACATGTCTTGAGCAAGCTACTTACTAGACTACCCCCCCTGCCCATTTTTAGTGAGATATAATTGACATATCACATTGTATAAGTTCAGAGTATACAACATAATGATTTATGTCTAAATTGTGAAATTTTTACCATAGTAAGTTTAGTAAGCAGATTTCCCTGTACACAATTAACATTTTTTTCTTGTGATAAGAACTTTGAAGATCTAGCTCTCAGAAATTTTCAAATATAAGATACAGTGTTGGTAATTATAACCATGCTGTATATTACATTCCCAGACCTTAACTATGCTTGTAACTAGAAGTTTCTACCTTTAGATTGCCTTCACCCATTTCCCATCCCCACTCCTTACTTCTGGCAACCACCAGTCTCTTCTCTGTTTTTATGAATTTGTTTGTAGATCTCATCACCTTTTTGTAGATCTCACATTTGTTTGTAGATCTTCACAGAGTGAAGTCATACACACTTTGTGTTTCTCTGACTTATTTCACGTAGCATAATAAAGCCCTCAGTGTTCATCCATGTTGTTGGAAGTGGATGTTCTTTTTTGTGGATGAATAATGTTCCATTGTGTATGTGTGTATATGTGTACATGCTTCCATAGTTTGGTTCATCTACTTACCTGTTGGACAAACTGAAGTGGTTTCTGTGTCTTGGCTTTGGTACATAATGCACTGACAGTGAGGATGCAGATATCTGAGATTGTGATTCCCTTTCTTTTGCATATATATAGTCGGAAATGGAATTGCTGGATCACATGCTTGTTGTGTTTTTAACTTTTGGCGGAACCTCCATACTGTTTTTGGTAGTGGCTGTGCCAATGTACATCACCACCAACAGCGGCCAGCTGTTCCCTCTCTTTTCTCTACATCCTTACCGACACTTATCTTTTGTCTTTTTGATGATAGCCTTCCTAACAGGTGTGAAGTGATATCTCATTGTGGTTCTCATTTACATTTCCTTGATGACTGGTAATGTTGAATCCTTTTTCATGTACCTGTTGGCCATTTGTATGTCTTCTTTGGAGATGTCTATTTTGATTCTTTGGCCATTTTTAAATTGGATTATTTGTTTGTTTGTTTTCATTGTTGAGTTCCTTATATATTTTGAACATAAAGTCCTTATTGGATATTAGGAATTTCTTATTATGTAATAATAATCAAATATTTGAATCACTTATTACATTATGAGTTAGATGTGTGGTTTGAAAATATTTTCTCCCAATCCGTAGGTTGCCTTTTCATTTTGTTGATCACTTCTTTTGCTGTGAAGAAGCTTTTTAGTTTGATGTAGTCCTATTTGCTTTCTTTTTATTTGTTGCTGTGCTTTAAGGTGCCACATCTGAAAAGTCATTGCCAAGACCCATGTCAAGGAAGTTTCTTCCTGTGTTTTCTTCTTGAACTTCTATGGTTTTTGGTCTTACATATAAATCTTTAAACCATTTCAAATTAATTCTTGTGAGTGGCATAAGACAGTGATCTAGTTTTATTCTTTTGCAAGAGAACTTCCAGTTTTCCTGGCAGTATTTATTGAATAGACCAATCATTTCTCCACTGAATACTCTTGGCTCCTTTGTCAAATATTGCTTGAGTGTATATGCATAGGTTTGTTTCTGGGCTCTTAATTCTCTTCCACTTGTCTATTTGCTTTTAAGTCAGTACAGTACTGTTTTGATCACTATAGCCTTGTAATATTGTGTGAAATCGGGAAATGTGATGCTTCCTGTGTTTCCATTTCTCAGGACTGTTTTGGCTATTATTAAGAGTATTTTGTAGTTCCAGACAAATTGTAAGATTATTTTCTCTATTTCTGTAAAAAATGCCATTGGAATCTTGATAGGGATTGTATTGAGTCTATACACATCTTTGAGTAGTATGGACGTTTTAACAGTATTAAATCTTCCAATCCCTGAGCATGGACTGTTTCTCCAATTATTGTATCTTCTTCAGTTTCTTTCATCATTGCCTTATTATTTTCAGTGTAGAGGTTTTTACCTCCTTGGTTAAAAATGTTCTTATGTATTTTACTGTTTTTGGTGTTATTGTAAGCAAGTTTATTTTCTTTATTTCTTTTTCAGATAAATTGTTAGTGTATAGAAATACTACTGGTTTTTCGGGGATTTTTTTGTTTTTGTATGTTGATTTGGTATCTTCTACGTTTACTGAATTCATTGATTAGATCTAACAGGTTTTTGGCGGAGTTTTTAGGATTTCTTATGGATAAGATCTTGTCATCTATAATGATGCCTAGCTGGCTCAGTCTGTTAAACATCTGCCTTGGGCTCGGGTCATGATCCTAGAGTCCTGCTTCTCCTTCTCCCCCCACTGCTTGTGCTCCCTCTCTCTCTTGCTGTCTTTTTTTCCCTCTTAAATAAATAAAATCTTTTAAAAAAATTCATGTCATCTGCAAACAGTATTTTACTTCTTCTCTGATTAAGATGCCTTTTATTTATTTTTCTTATCTAATTCCTCTGGCCAGGACTTACATGAGTGTGATTGAATAGAAATGGGAAGAGTGGATGCCTTTGTCCTATTTTTGATCTTGGAGAAAAAGCTTTGACCCTTACACCATTGACTCTGATTTTAGCTGAGGGTTTGTCATGTATCGTCTTTATTGTCTCATGGTACAGTATTCTGTGCCCAGTTGGTTGGCGTTCTTACTATGACTGGACGTTGAATTTTGTCAGATAGTTTTTCTGTATCTGTTGAGATGAACATGTGATTTTTGTCCTCCATTCTATTAATGTGTTGTATCACACTTCTTCATCTGTGTGTTTCTGAGGGATGAATTCCACTTGACCGTGGTGTATGATTCTCCCAGTAGTATGCTGTTGAATTTTGTTTGCTAGTATTCTATTGCGATTTTTGCATCTGTATTCATGAGGAATATTTACATGTAGTTCTCTTGTCTTACAATGACCTTATCTGGCTTTGCTATCAGGATAGTAATAACCTTATAAAATGAGTTTGAGAGCATTCCCTCCTCTTCTGCTTTTTGGAAGAGTTTGAAAAGGATTGGTATTCATTCTTTTTAAAATGTTTGACAAAAATCATCAGTAAAACTCTGTCCAGTCCTGTGCTTTTCCATGGTGGGATATGGTTCAGTCTCTTTACTCATTATTGATCTATTCAGATTTTCTATTTCTTCATGACTTAATCTTTGTAGATTGTATGTTTTTAAGAATTTGTGCATTTCTTCTAGATTTCTTCTACATTGTCTCCTGTGAACAGCTCAATAGCTTATGTCGCCTTGTATTTCTGTGGTATCAGGTGATGATCAGACATTTCCGAAATAGATTCTTCTTCTGTTAGATGGGGATAGTAACACTGAACTCTAGAACGATGAATGAGATAATGGGTATAAAACATCCAGAATAGTGTCTGATACTCAGCTAAACAAAAGTGAGTCATCCTCTCAGGGAGAGGCCTGCAACAGTTTTCTCTTTTCCCTTCTTATGGAACAGATGGAAATTGAGAAGAGAAGACCTTTAACAACGGGGAGACTAGAATTTGTGCTCATAAGAGAGAGACAACAATCTGTGTTTTATCTTAAAAAACAGTGTACACAGCTTAGGAAGAAAAGAATGGTAGTTTTTTAAGGTTATGTGGTTGGATAAACAGTAAAAATCATTTGAAAATGTATGTGTTACTTAAGAGTGCCATGCAAAAATTATCAGAAAGGAAGCATTGCAGAGCGCCTGGGCGGTTCAGTGGGTTAAGTGTCTGCCTTCGGCTCAGGTCATGATCTCAGGGTCCTGGGATGGAGCCCCGCATCAGGCTCTCTGCTCAGCGGGGAGTCCGCTTCTTCTGCTCTCCTCCTGCTCATACTGTCTTTCTCTCTCACTCTCTCTCTCTCTCAAATGAATAAATAAAATCTTAAAAAAAAAAAAAAAGAAATTAAACATTGCATATTTGGCCGCTGAGTACAGTGATTGATATGTATCTCATAGTCACATATTAGCAAAATTACACATTGGTCAGGTTCAGTTATTAAAAGTTCATTTCTTTCTCATTTTGAAATTTTAAAGCATTTATATTGTAATGGTGTTCTAAAACCTTGCCGTTCATTTCAGCAGTTGAATCAATGAAGAGTTACTTCCTTGTTTGGTTTTGTTCAGTGTTGTTGAGCTTTTTTGGCATAGGACTGTTCTATTATGTTGTAACTATTTCTTTTATAATAACAACATCTATTTAAATTATATTTAAAAATTATGAGAGTAGAGCCAGTATTTTAGTTTTTCAAATTCTTTATTATGTCTATAGACAATTGGGAAATCTGTTTTTTTTTATTTTTCAAAACTAATGTCATTTTCCTTGTTTGCTTTCTCTAATGTAATCCTATAGAGTATTCATTGTATTTTTTCTGACTTCAGGAATGAAAAATGTTATCTGTAAATTTTTCAGGGTATATTTTGTTGTGAGAATGCTATATTGCCTATTTATTCTTATATCATTAGTTGAAAGTTGAATGAATATGCTTTATTATTTCTAAGCAATATAGTATACATAAGCAATACTAAATTCCTACTTTTATAGTGACCAAGCAATGTCAGTGGCTTAGAAAAAAATGTGGATCTTGAATTTGATTACTTAATCACTGTAAGCATTTCTAAACTTTGTTCCTCATCGATATGTTCATTTGGAGATAATACTATGTGATTTGTGCAATTATTTTTAAATAGTTGAAGCTTAAAAAGAATTGCACGTTGTAAATTTCTGTGCCTTGTGGAAATAAAGTAAGTATGAAGTACTTATGAAGTACTGGTTTTTCAGTGTTTCTCATTTCAAGTGGCACGTGTTATAAATTAACATCTTGGTGTATGTTTTAGGTCTTTTTCCATGTTAAGTGTGTACTATCTTTTTTAAAAATTTGAGCCTCATTTATTGCCTCATTTGAACAGGTGCCTCAATGCTTGTACCTACTGCAAAACTAAACACGCCAGAGGAAATTTGGCCAGTTACCCAATAGAAGAACTAGTCGAAAGAGCCAAACAGTCTTTTCAAGGTAAGATTTTTCTAAAATTATGTGCGATTTTAGCCTTCTTAATAAATTATAATATTCTTCTAAATAACCCTTCACTTTAAATACATGATGCTGCTTTAGCTTTCTGGAGAGTTTATAAATATTTTAGCCTATATAGCAGAAATGTTACCAGATTCAACCAACCAGGTTCTAGTGTTCATATTACTCTTCTTTTACTACTTTTCCATCTTTCATTTTCTTATGATGTATTTTGAACTTTATCACCCACTGTCACTTCATAGGAAGGACAAAAAATAAAAATAAAAATGAAATCCATGACCGTCTAATGTGCATGAAGACTTTTGTGGACTGAGTGAACTACTTTCCAAGATTTCCAACTCTTTCTTTGGTAATTTTTGGACATTTGGAATGTAGAGTGAATAAGTATTTCCAGGAGCCTTGAAAAAGGTAGATTTTATTATCGGTCAATAAAGATCCCCTCTTTATCTGCAGAACTGTGGACCAGCAAAGAGTGGTACCGGTAAAGAGACCTAATGAGAATAACTCTTTGTGTGGGTGGCCAGCTGCTTCCAAATCATCACTTGCTGGAAAATGTGATTGTTTAGGTATCTCTCAGAATATAATGAGACTTATCTTTAATGTGAGTCACAGTTGTGTTGACACTAACAGCTTAAACCATAGATTTTCTCTTTTGTCTTTGTTTATAATATGTGTGTATAACATTGGTGTGTCTTTACACCCAACATGATATAATCTATTGTCTCATAATCTTGTGGGTTAGTAGTTATTGGCAATGTACTTGTCCTTGTAGCTAGTAACTTGGAGCGCTACTTTCAGTACTTCACACCCTAGAAGTGATAGTATGAGTTCTGAACACGTTTCTTTATTGAATCTGTGAAAGTCTTTATCAACATGAGTTTGGAATGCTCTTCATAATAGATCATAGATAATAATACCTTGATTGATTTATGAGCGCCTCCCAACAAATTTTTTCTATTTTTACAACCTTAGCTCAGTCCCTTCCTTCATTCACATCCAACTTATATTGAAAAGAAACAAGAGGCAGCTCATTGACTCTTGCCGGCGTTCTGTTTTAGAGCCAGGTAGCTATCTAATATGAAGAACAGTCGGAGTGATTGTCTTTTGTACAACATGACTACATTAAGGCGTGTTCAGAAGGGGCAAAAATTTGCGCAGAAACCTCATCTATTTGAAAAATGATGCCTTTCTTGGCATTCTAAATTGGTGTTTATTTTTCCATATATCTGTCAGAAAATGGGGATATTAAAACTCTATGATCTATCCACCAAACACTGCAAATTGCTAGGAGTATGAATTAGTTCTTTCGAAGTACTTTTCCAACATTATGCATTTCTCTCCACAGCTAAATGTAAGCCTTAAAACATCTTCTCACTTGACTCTGAAAATTTATTTTAAAGATCTAAAACTGATAAATCACCGTCTAGGAAGTGAAGGTATTCTCTTTGCGCCCTTATATCTATCTTCACCTGTAACCTCTCCTAACATTTTGATGTGATTGCTTCACGACTTAGTATGGACACATTGATTGATTGATTTTTATTTAGATTTAGTTAATTAACATATAGTGTATTATTAGTTCCAGAGGTAGAGTTCAGTGATTCATCAGTCTTGTGTAATACCCAGTGCTCATTACATCACGTGCCCTCCTTAATTGGACACATTTGTGTATTACGCTTGACTTGAGGTGAAAACCAGAAAGGAATAATCAGTTTTTATAAACTAATTGTAGATTTTTTTCCTAAAGATATCCAACTTAGTTCTCTGATTTATGTTACTTATCTTTAGAAATGCCCTCTGAGCAGTGGAAGTACAGGGTGTGACTTGGGTCAGACTTTATTGTCACTCAGCATCTCGTCATGCCAAGTGGGTTGGGCCAGTTAAGGTGAATGTTACAAAGACCGTATCCGAGGTCAGCAGCGATGTAGCGTTTACTCACAGAGAAAACACTCAAAGAGATCGAGTTAGTATTGCTTTCATCATCATGAGTGTGTGTTCAGGTATGTGTGTGTAGGTGTGTTGTCTTCTTATTCCCGACCCTGGAATGTTGGCTGTGTAACTTCCATTGTCTTGGTATCTGTGTATTAGAGCTGAAACCAATTGCTACTTTTTGGACTGGTGAGCTCATTTGATTCATGTATGGTAGTGTTACTAAAATATTGAGGTCATAACTTCCTAGGCAAGGCAGGATGGTTAGGAGAACTTTAAGTAGTTAGGTATTCAATGCACTTTGCCATAGGAGAGTTTGAATATGTAAAGTGTTCTGCTGCTGACCAGCCACGCCAGTCTGAAGAAGGTACTTGCCCCCTCCAGGTCATGGTTTCTTTGTTACTGTGACGTTTAATATTCTTTGTTGTTAAAATTTGAGATAACTTATAGAAAGTAATTGGCTGTGTTCTTCTTATGAAGAAGACATGCTACTTAAACTGAAGGAATTAAGTGAATCCAAGAAGTCTCATTTGGAGGGAAGATACTGAAACATCTGTAACAGACATTAATGAATAGAGTCAAATGACAACTTTTCTTTTGATGCCAAAGCATATTTTAGGACTCTGTAGATAGAAACTTTTTAGTGTGACCATTACCTTTGATTCTCTTAACTTGAGAAAAGCAAATTTGTGCTGGGAATGGCAGTATACTCTTTTTCCACTATAGGAAGTGCCCGCTGATAGCTAACATTTTAAAGGAATTGAGTTCATTTTCTTTTTTTCTGCAAAAGACATTAGGATATTACTGATCTTACAGATTTTCTATACGTGAACTTTTAAAATTGTGAAGAATAATTATGAAGGTAAATAGAAGAAAGTCTTATCTCTGTGACTTTTGCAAATTTAATTCTAAATAATTCAGGTGTTAGGAATATCCTTTGAGCTAGAACCCCTTAAATTCTGGGTGATACCATTATTATTAAATGGCCCTATAATTAATAATAAACAATGTGGTTCTTCGAAAGGCTACTTTAAGGTGAAGACTCTCTTAAATATGTTGCCAATAAATTTGATGAGAGCTACTCTGTCTGTGGAAGTTAATTTCCCATCCCGAAGAGTACATTTCCTTTCTTTTTCTTAAAGTTTTTGATGACTTTGTGTGAGAAATACTAAATGACTTTCAAAAACTCTGTGCCAGTTGTAGAATGGGGCTAGAACCCAGATTGCCTGGCATATGATACAATAAGAGCACAATTTCTTTCTGCATAGTATATTTATGAAACATTTTATATTCATATAAATTTATTTCATAGTGGTCTAATGAGTGGAGAGGCTAAGGGCTGACCCAAAGGAAAGGGTGCATTCAGAAGAGATTCTGAAATAATCATAGAATCAGTCTGAACGTACAGTGGATTCCCAAAGCACCAAAAATATACTGACTATATATTCAGCTGCCAAAAAATTAGAGAGCTCATTAGATTGTGAATGGATAGCATTAAAATAAAAATTATTTATATTTTAAATAGAAATTTTAGTTTGCCTTTTACAAAAAATACATACATATATAATATGTGTATAATATACACACTAATACATTAATATGTACAATACAGTAATACGTATGTAATATGTACATATTTCGTTTATAGTTAGTTGATTTCCTTGCCTTTTTTTTTTCCTTTTTCTCTCAATCCAGTCCCCTTGACATTTTCACCTTCTCAATGTGTTTCTCATTTTTGTGGCCAGTCTGAATGTGAGTATAAGATTTATCAGGTAACTTGAGTTTCTCCTCTCATTGTTCTAACAGCCTGTGGGGAAACCTTCCCCCTCACCTCCTCACCTCTGCTGAGATTTAGGTTTTAAAAATTCCTGGGCATCATGGTGTTCGGGGACCGGGGTTTGACATGGTTGCATTTTAGATATCTAGAAAAACATGTCAGGCTGTGACCAGGACTTTGTTGGGGCCAGAATGAATTTACAAGCTAGTGTTTTCTAGGATATTTGTATTGATTTTTCTCTAGCAGCTAATCAATCAGTTTCAGTTGTATAAGTGATGGAGCAAACCTTTCTAAGTGTGCTGGGTGAGTGGTGTGGAAACAGCACCTTTCACTGCTGTCTCTGGAATCAAAATGTAGAGATGATGGATGAGCTATTTTTATAGCGATTGTGTGCTTTTCTAGATCTCATTTGTGTGCTGCTACTTTTTCTCTCCCTCATAAATCTGAAAACCCTTGCAGGGTAAGTGGCATAAACCAGTTATGGAAAGGTAAATAAATTAAGGTGAAATATTCAGAGCAGGGAGAGAGTTTCTTGGTGTTTAGTGATTTTAGTATTAATGTTGAAATTTTTAAAAATGAATTCTGTTTTATTTGAGACTTACAAAGTTACTGTTTTTTGTGTGTAAGATTTATTTTGTAATGCATCTAGAAGACATTACCTCCTGACCTTTTACGTAGGGAAGGACATGAGCAGTATTCGATTTTCAGATGTATGAAGTTGGATCGTCGAGTTTTATAGTTTTTTATCAAGCCACGTTTGACTCCTCACTGTTAGCAATGATTGCTATATATTGATTCTGATCTGAGATCGGAAAGGAGACCAATAACTACATCCTGTTAATTTATTTTTTTTTTTAATTTTTTTTTTTTTTTAAGATTTTATTTATTTATTTGAGAGACAGAGATCACAAGTAGGCAGAGAGGCAGGCAGAGAGAGTAAGAGGGAAGCAGGCTCCCTGCCGAGCAGAGAGCCCGATGCGGGACTCGATCCCAGGACCCCGAGATCATGACCTGAGCCGAAGGCAGCGGCTTAAACCACTGAGCCACCCAGGCGCCCCACATCCTGTTAATTTATATGGCAGTTATTTAAATGTCTCGTTTACTCCTATTTTCATTTGTGCTGTGTTGACATAGAGAAATTTCTTTCTTCTATAGGATTAGTAATTTAAGTGTTTGTTATATACTATCAACTTCCAAGGAGGGTTTTAGGCAGCTTACATTAAAGGGTTGTGCATGTGGCACCTGGGTGGCTCAGTCGTTAGGTGTCTGCCTTCGGCTCAGATTATGATCTCGGGGTCCTAGGATCGAGCCCCACATTTGGCTCCCTGCTTAGCGGGGAGCTTGCTTCTCCTTTCCCTCTGCCCCTGCTTGTGTTCCCTCTCTCGCTTTCTCTCTCTCTCCCTCAAAAAATAAATAAAATCGGGTGCCTGGGTGGCTCCGTGGGTTAAGCCTCTGCCTTCGGTTCAGGTCATGATCCCGGTGTCCTGGGATCAAGCCCCACATCGGGCTCTCTGCTCCGCGGGGAGCCTGCTTCCTCCTCTCTCTCTGCCTGCCTCTCTGCCTACTTGTGATCTCTGTCTGTCAAATAAATAATAAAATCTTTAAAATAAATAAATAAATAAATAAAATCTTTATTTCTAGAGTTGCTGTTCTTCTTCTCTTCGCTCTCCCGTTGGATTTGTAGGTGTTTGCAATGTTTAGATAAGCTATCGAGCTGATCTCCTGCTACCTGATGTAGTCTCAGCCTGCTACTTCTCCGCCATCTTGACCTCTTTTTTCAAGAAATAAAATCTTTAAAAAGAAAAAAGAAATACAAGATTGTGCATGTAATGGACCCTGAAAATAAAAGTGGTATAAAATGTTGTATTATGTTTGCAAAGAGGGAAGATGATTTTACAAACTAGTGAATCCTGGCTCTAGAGAAGAAAAAGGAAATACAGCAGTTTATATACTTTGATATGAGTGTGTAAAAGGAAGTATATAGTTAATAATGAGGCAGGTACATGTTTTGAGGCTGTAGACACTAAGAAGAATTATTTTCCTTTCATAAGAGACATTGAATAATGTAATAAAAATATATATAAAATATATGAAAATTATATATATAATATAAATATAATATATAAAATATATATAGAAGTATAAAATTGCTTTTAGCTGGTCATATATAGAAATTCAAGATATAGTCTGCACATGGCCTTTTCTTCTGTTGATTCTTTAAAGAACACAAAATATAATATTAAATTGTAACTTTTCAAAAAAATTTTAATGGGAGAGCTAATTATATGTTGTGTGCTTGATACATGTAACCGGATAGGAGGACCTGATGCCTAAATGGTTATGTGTCAGACATTCAGTTTAAATAAGCTGAGATTAATCACTTAGATTTCAGAGAATGCTAGTTAAGTCTGTCCTTGGCAAAGCCGAGTACAGTTTACCTGGTCTTTTTCTATTCGGATCTGTGAGTTTCTAGGACAGTGGTGCTCAAGTCCTTATTTATTTATTTTTTAAGCAATAAGGGAAATCCTTTCTTCAAATGAAATTTGAAGAGTAAAAGCCGAGCCAGCCCAGTCTTAGTAGAGGCGAGGCTCTGTTCAGTGAGCCCCTTCCCTCGGAGGCCTGGCCCCGGAAGCCCTAGAACCCCGAACTGTCCGGCTTCCGTTGGTATTTCTCTGGCGCACAAGTTTGCCCCACTCTTCGCAAGGAGAGGGTGCCCAGGAAACGCTTCATAAGCCGAGGGGGCCTCAAGCAAAGAAGCAATTACCATTAATTTATGTGCAAAAAATCTGGAGTGTTTACTGGACCCCCAGCATATCCCTTCCCAGGCTCTCCTGATATCTAAGCACAGACACATTTTGCCAGCGGGTCAGCGGAGCTGAGCCCCGGTGCTCGGGATGCGGTTGAGCCGGGCGCCATCCTGGGGAAGGAGCTCGGAGGGTCTGCTTGCCACTGCTGTCTTGGCAGGCTGCTAACGGTGTGGATGGCTGTGTTCATGCTCGCCCTTTTTTTTTCCTTTTTTTTGGCGGGGGGGGGGGGGGTAGAAACAAAAATCCTCTTTGGGTGCCTTGCAGTTAGCAGAAAACAGGTAGTAACGTAGGACTTTCCTGAAAGCAGCGTGGCCTCACGTGAACCTCGGGACAATGGGAGATTCCTGTAACTCCTTAACACACCAGTCCTTTATTGAAAGAGCAGACTAGTGAGTTTTTTAGGCTTGGTGGACCCTAAGGCCTATGTTGGCAACTTCATTTCTGCCCCCGAAGCACGAAAGCGGCCACAGACAACACATACACGAAGCGTGGCCGTGTTCCATTAAAGGTGTATTTATAACAGGAATTAGGGATGACAGGGTTCATTGGTCACCTTTGGGGAAAGCTAACCTAAACAAACTGGGGAAGACTGGCAAAGCCTCCCGTTGCTTCTAATACGCTAGTATATGTCCCAGATCCGGCAGAGAAGGAGGCTGTGGTCTTACGGGGCAAATGATCTAGAATAGATCGGTGTACCCAGTCTGGCTCTTCATTTTAGTCACTTGGCAGTTTCCGTTCTTGACAGTTGCACCACACTTCCTATGACGGGGAGCCCTGCGCTTTCTAGAATCCAGGTGAGTCTGGCGTAGCGCTGGAGCTGAGGACTAGAGTCGAGAACCAGTAGTTTGAGAATTGTTGGTTGAAGCTGTAAAATGAACTCACCCTCTTCCCCTCTACTGAGAAGGATCTTGAAGAGGAAACCCTGGTTGCTGAGTAAGGAACGATCGGCCTTAGGGAGGTGGGAGGGGCAACACAAGTATCAACGACACCCCCCACCCACCGGGATGGTTTCCGAATGCAAAGGTGCTTGTTTAAGTTAAAAGGGGCAGTGATTTTTGTTATCCCCTAAGGTATCACAGAAGGGTCAGCTGACACTTGC
Source organism: Meles meles (assembly GCF_922984935.1). Lineage (NCBI taxonomy): Eukaryota > Metazoa > Chordata > Mammalia > Carnivora > Mustelidae > Meles > Meles meles. The sequence goes on from NC_060070.1 coordinate 146,585,798, forward strand.
TGATTGTTTACTGTGCTGTCTGGGAACTAAAAAGATGAAAAGCAAAACAACAAATACATGGTTCTTGGCATTGAGGGGCTCCTCCTAGTTTAGAAGGACAGGATAGCAAGTGGGCTAATGAAAGCTAAAATCCCCAGAACCAGGAAGGAGGTAACAAAAGTCATTGGGCCTTTTAACATGTATAAGCACCTGGATTTCCAGAACCTCCGTTATGGACCTGGGGCGGTGTCCACAAATTGGCCACTCCTGGGTTACCTCTGCACCTTCCCTGACTCTGGGCCCCTGTCACCAGTCAGCCAGGGCTTCTCCCCGTGAGCCTTCTTCGTGGTCAGCTACCACCACCGCCACTGGAGCGAGCTTAGGGTCCTAAGTAGAATCCACTTCTGAGTCTTGGGGTTTCTGTGATGCTAGCGTCGTGGTCTGTGAAAGACACACGCTGGCCAGTGACTCCTTCACTCACGTTAACTGTTGCAACTATATAGTTGTTATTTTTCCGTTCACTCGACAAGTATTTATTGAGCATTTGTCAGAAACAGCTCGGGTTTCTGCTAATAGGCACATGCCTTAGAAAAGGGAGGATAATGTACATTCTTAGAATCAGCCTTTGGTTACTTCTGCTGATAAGATAGGGAGGCCACTGGGTCAAGTTTGCTGACCCTTGAGCAAACAGCATACCTTCTACGTGGGGAACAGGGATGCAGTCCCGAGGCTGTTCGGCAGAATGGCGTCTGTTCAAATTCTCTGAATTTTCCTAGTTCAGAGAACATACAGCCCAAGGTACAGAAACCTGGGAGCTTCCGGGAATACCTTTTGTATCTGTCCATAGGAAATCTGGAGTGTCATCAGTCCCTGCTGTTATTGGAGTGGTATTTTGGGGGCTCCATTGTGTTCTACAAAACAACTTGCCAATACACAAGTACAGAATTATATTGAAAATAACGAGACACGGGAAAACAGACGAGAACAGAACAGTCAAGTGTTGATGGGGAATTGCATCGAAAGTAGGCCATCGTCACAGATATCGTGTAGACTCCAAACTTCTGGAAAGCTTGTTGTCTATAAGGAGAAAAAACCCGGCTTGGCGTTCGATCTGAAAGATTTTCACGTGTGAGTTCGTGTAGAGAGTGCCGAGAGGCGTGGTACTTCTCAGCAGGGTCCTCTCTCACTGAAATTCACATTCTCTACTCTCTTAAAGTTGCGTATTTTGGCATTAAATTGGTTGAAACTTGTAGCCGAGCCCTGAAAACGTTCACACTGTGAAAGGCTTTCTGGGGAGGCTTAAACAATCCATCCTCACTAGCTGTGCCTCTGTGTGCCCTGGTCCCATGTCGGAAGCCCGCAGGAACCGCAAAGGAATCCCGCCGTAGAGACAGGGTGTACAAACCCTGGGTCATCCTGGGAGATGATGTGTCCGAGTGCAGGAAGAAGATAGTTAACATTTGTGTTTACTTGTATTTTCTCCTCCTTGGAATTTTCCTTTTGTGTATATTTTGTAATGTACATAATGCATTCGTACAAAAGCGCGTGAGTATAATTAATGATCTGTGTCTATGGGGACGCATTCTTAAATTTCTTGACGGATTCAAGAAAGTGATTTTTCCAGAGGCTGAGCCCGCTGATTCAGAGGAACACGTGGCCCGTTTCCCGCAGTAAGGGCAGCGCTTTCAGCTGGGCGTTGGTCGGAGCAGGGCAGCGGAACTCCCTGCTCTCTGTTATGCTCCCAAGGTGCCTGTGTTCTGTTTTGCTTGAGTGCAAATCCTTCTGCTTTTGAGATCAAATAAACAAAGGATGACGTTTATGTCTTGGGAGGAAAACTAAAGCACTTAATGAAGACTCTGGCCATGTCTCTCTGCCCAGAGATAGAGACTCTGTCCTCCGTGGCACGTTGCCCCTTCCCTTCCATCTGTGGTTTAGGATGGAAGGCTGAGCCTGGAGGGCGTGGGGTCAGGCGCATGCGGCAGTGTGCATGTTGGCTTAGTAGGTGCTCAGTAAATGTTGGATGAGTTGCTAATCCTGAATTGATGGGGCCTGCTGAAATTCCATATGCGACTTGGAACCTGTAGTGAAAATACAGCCTGGAAAAGCTCAATTTTAAAGTGGGCAAGGGATATTGCTTCGTTTCAGCTGTTGTTCAGGCATAACTGAGTACTTGTGTCTCATAACACAGGCGTGATTTTATGACACCAGATACTTCGTGGTGGTGGCTTTCCAAGATCTGCAGCAGAAATAACTTACTTTTGGAAACTATTTCCTGAGACTTGACGGGTATCCATCATGCTCACTAAGTGGGTACATCCCACTTAGGTCCACATGTGTAGTTGTAAATAAATACATACTTGCTTTGATTCTTTTTTTCCTTTTACTAAGTGGAATTTTGCAAAAGATTTTTTTTTGGCGACAGGGGATAGAAGTTAACCAAAGGTTTGCTTTCAGCATCTGAACGGAGGCTGATCTGTCTCTGGGATCATTTTGGTGAACTTTAAAGGCTGCGAGTTAGTTTTGGAAGGTTGTTTAATGGAATTTTAATAGTCCTGGAAAGATGTGAAAGTGATACGCTACCTGGTGGTTTGTAAACCTGACCTTTGTGAGATGTTTTCTGGGCAGAAGTACTGCTTTGTGATGCCAGCGGCTTTTATCGATTCTGTGGACTCTGCACTTTTCTACCACTGGCTGTCAATTCATTCCAGCTGAAAAATTATTAAATCTCTCCTCCTGCTTGTGTGGATATTAAATTGCAGTAAACATACTTGCACAGTGTCAGGTATGGCGAGCCTAATTTTCTGCATGAAAAAAATATTTGTTAGTGGGACCTTGGCTGTTGTGCAGAGGTTATAAATTTCTGTACTTTTTTTTATTTGTTGCTCTGTGTGTGTGTGTGTATATATATGTGTGTGTGTGTGTGTGTGTGTGTGTATGTGTGTGTGTGTGTGTGTGTGTTTCTCTTGGTGAGTTTCAACACATTTCTTGTTACTCGTAATATAAAAAAGCTAGAGTTTGATTTAGATTGCTGCCTTTAAAGAATAAGCTCCCTTTAGTCCATCATTTCTGGTGTCAACAAAAGAAGGATGAGAACCTGGGGGTAAGAGGGTTTAACCTGTGGAAATACAGTTGGGGAAGGATGAGCAAGATCTGAGGAAAGAATGAATTGGACGGATCAGGGAAAGAGCGAATGATAAGATGACCATACTCTCTACTTAGAGCTTTTTGATCTATTGGGTTCTAGTTAAGGAAAGTGAAGGCGGGTGCACTAATCATCATCGTGGACGTGGGTCTTAAGCTTTACTGTATCTGTGGATAACCCCTGGGCCTTTGGTGTATGTGTTTAAAATTGCACTTTCTTACCCACTCCCTCAGCCCCTCCCCTCTCTTGCACCTCTTTCTTTCTCTATAAAATAAACGAAGCTTTAAAAAAAAAGGGGGGGGGGGGTGGAGCGCCTGGGTAGCTCCCAGAGTGTTGAGTGCCAGACTCTTGATTTCGGCTCAGGGCCCGATCTCACGGTTCTGAGATCGAGCCCCGCGTTGGGGTCCATGTTCAGCAAGGAATCTACTTGCGGTTCTCCCTTCCTCTGCCCCTCCCCTCACTTGCACGCCCACGCGCTCACTCTGTGTCTCTCTCTAAATCAATAAATTAAATCTAAAAAAAAAGAAAGAAAGAAAAAGGCAGACATGCCACCCGGTTCCCAATTCAGTAGGTCTGCTGCAGGCCCAGGGATTTGAATTTTCGGATGAATCAGTCCAGATGACTCAGATGCTTGCGGTAAGGACCACTTCTAGAAACTTCTGTCTAGAAAACTTTCTTCGTTAAATAAATAGACTGAGTCATGGAATCAAAATATTCAGTGGAAGTGGAGAAGAAACACACCATCGATGTGAGGCGATAAACTAAAACTCTGTGCCTGCTGCAGCGTGGGCACGGGCGCCCCTCTTTCCACGCCCAGCCTCCCCTCAGAGTACTGCGCAGAGTGTCAAATACAGGTTCCCAGGCTCCCCCTCAAAGGTGCTGGCTCTGTGAACTAGTTGGAGGCCGGGGAACATTTATTTTAGAAGCTGCACAGGTTTGGGAATCACCAGCCTAGATTTTTTCTTTTTTGGGGGGGGGAGGGGGCAGGTGTAGTGTGCTTCTTTTGGTTATATAAATTCATATTGCTTTTCCTCTCTTTAAATATCCCTTTATGGGCTCAGTTTGGGTCGAGCCTTTCAAAGCAGGGTATCACAGTATTGTAATTAGAGGCACAAAGGAGCATTTTACTCCCAAACATGTTTCATAAAACAAATATATGTATATTGTGGAAATAATTTCGTGCTGGTAGCAACATGATTGAAGTAATTAATTAGCTAATTCGTTTTTATAGGAATAGAAAGAATATGTCCATTTGTGTCGTTTGTAAAATACCTTTATTTCCTCGAGATAAAGTGTGCCTTTATTTATTTTTCTTTATTTGAGAAGAATAAGTTTAAGAAGTGCTAAATCTGGGGCGTCTGGGTGGCTCAGTGGGTTAAAGCCTCTGCCTTCAGCTCAGGTCATGATCCCAGGGTCCTGGGATCGAGCCCCACGTTGGGCTCTCTGCTTAGCTGGGAGCCTGCTTCAGTCTCTCTCTCTGCCTGCCTCTCTGTCTACTTGTGATCTCTATCTGTCAAATAAATAAATCTTAAAAAAAAAAAAGTGCTAAATCTTTATTGGTAGCTGAAATCCACATTTCTCTAGTTCAGAAAGCACTTAACCTTGATATATTTGCATGATGGAGTATTACAAAGTTTTGAATGTTAATGTTTATGGTTTATAATTACCTGGAAGGTTAAAAAACATGGCTGTAAAATCATATTTGCTATACTGTCACAATTTTTTATTAAGCAAGCAAAAATAATTAAGTACAGGAAAAAAGGAGAAATTAAGTCATAGGTTACTTTAGTTGGAGGGACAAAAAGCATACTAATTTTTTTTTTTGCTTTTAATATTTTCTAAATTTTCTTTAAGTACCTACCCTTTTAGACTGCATAAACACAATAGACTTCATTTTTAAGGAATTGCATATATTAAATTATCAGAGTTTTTCCATTTAGAGAATCAAATCACACATATTTGAAATAGAGCCACTTTTTATTTCTTGACTGAGATATGGGAAACAGAAATATGACCATTTAGAACACTTGATAAACTGAAACTTATTTGTACCTAACTCTGGACTTGGTGGATTCTGTTTGAGCACAGACTAGCCTGATATTCTGAGAAGTTACTTTTTACAAATGGTCAACTGTATGTGATGAAGATTTCTTTAGGAGAAATCTGGAAGCTCTCTGGCTTAACCTGATCTGCTTCCTGCCCAGATCTATGGTTGAAATGGCAGTTCTGTGAATAAATCGAAGAGCCAGCTGGCGGGGAAGCCTTTGCAATTGTCTTTCGCCCTTCATTTTCAGATGAGGAATGTGGAGCCCAAGGAGGACAGGGAAGCTCCCTAAGCTCCTCTTCACTATCCTCAGCTGCTTCTGCGCCATGGAATGGCATGAAGAACATTTTCTTTGAAAGGTAGTTCAGAGGGTGGGGCGGGGAGGGGGGAAGACATGTGAGTAGGAGAAGCTTAGGGAAAGAAAAGTTGTGGACTGGAAGACTAAGTGGTCCCTCTTCAGAAGACCAGAGACTTGCTTGAGTCCATGGAAGGTGGCTTGCATTTGGAGGAAAATACAATTGAACTTGGCAGCAAAGCCCAGGAGGGGTCACGTGATCTGACTGGGTTATCCATTCCGAACTCCTCTCGCCTCCCTATCTCTCCAGCCCGTTACCATCCAACCCTTTTCCCTTAGTTCCTTGAACAGAGCACTGGCTTTTCCCTTCCTTTGAAAGAGTTTACCTGCGGTCTTTGCACGGCCGTCTCTTTCATAATAAGGGATCAGCTTCAATGTCTCCTCTTCAGGGGGCACGTCTTTTTGACCACCCTATTTAAGGGAGCCCTTTCCTTCTAATTCTCTGTCATATCACACGTGTTCTCCAAAGCACTTATGATTTGTACTTCATACCCTTTTGTTTATTCGTTTCTTGATTCAGGAAAAGTTCTGAGACAGTTGTCAGACTGCCTGTTTTATTCATCCGTGGATTTTTTAGAGCATGGTGTAGCACAGGGCCTATAGTAGCTCCATAGTAAATACTTGTTGAATGGAGGCATGAGTACACTTTATAGTGGAATTCTATTTAAAAACACTTTTCTTAGGTATGCTATTTTCTTTTTGGAGCAAAACATAAGCAACAAAAGCTATATATAGATAGATGGCTGTCTGCATTCTCATCTTGTTAGGATAAGCCTGTTTGCTTTCTCTGAATTCCTTCTGCAGTGGGTGTGAAGTGACAGGCGTCAGCACTGGGGCTGGGATAGGCTCAGTGGTCCGTGAGTCATGTCTGCCACAGGCTTTGTGCATTCACATGTGCAGCTGATACACAGAACAATCACGGCCCAGAATGATGGTGGGAACCCAAAGTTGAGACCCAGAAGGGGAGCCTAGAAAGGCATCAAAACAATGATCAGAGTCAGAGATCAAAGCCCAGAGTGTGAAACCAGAAGAGTGAATTGTTTCTCCAATCACATGGAGAGCACACGGGGAAAGTCCCAGCTAGTTAATTAGAAAGGGCCGTGTTGCGTGCCCCTGGCTGAGTGCTCGACTGGACTCAGGGTTTAAAGGCTATGTGTGCAGCGGACAAAGCCCACGGTTGGCATAAAAACTATCTGAAGTATTCAACAGTTCCTGTTTTCTTCTCCCTAAAACCCTGTGGATAAACAATTGAAACATCCTGGGAGTCTGTTAACTTGGTGGCTGTCATTTAATCCCACTTCTTAGTCTTTGTACTTTGTGTAGATGGGACCTTCCACAGTGACTGTCAGCTGGGCTTTTGGGTCTCGCTTTGGCCACTGGATTTTGACTGCCCTGTGCACTGGGGCTTATTCTTGTGGAATGCTGCTGGAGCACCGGGCGACCTCGTTTGGAGGTCCGGCTGCCTTACTGGCAGTTTCCTGTGAGCCGAGAGACGTGCAGCCAGCCCATAGGTCTTCTCGCTTCTCCGCGGAGACCCCAGACTTGTAAGCGAAGGAGCCGTGTTGAATGTTTGGGTTACCACACTGATCAAAAGATGAGCAGGATCGTATTAATCAATTATTGGTTTAAGCCACTAACTTTTAGTGCAGTGTGTTGTACAGGCATACTGTGTTAGATATTTGTAAGAATGTTATTTTAATATATGAAAATTTCATAATACCTTTATTATATTTCAAACACCTTTTAAGATTAGCCCTATATATCCAGGATTGCTCCTCATTAAATGAAATACGGTGGTAATAATTGGATTATGGTTTAAACAATTACTGGCGTGTCACTAGGAGCTGTTAAGCACAGAGAGAAGTAAAAAATCAGCGCCTTGCCATTCACAGTCCAGTATGTAAGCCGTTACGTCACTGGACTCAGGAAATCCTGAGGTACCGTGGCATTTTGGTTAAGATGGAATAGGTTACCTGCTGTTTCTATAGCTCGTTAGCTCTGTGGCTGTGAGACAGCTCTTTGGTTTCTTCTTCCCCAGCCTCAGTTTCCCCTTTAGCCAATCCGCATGAGTATGAGCCAAGCCAATGTAGTGCTAAGTCTGTGATACTTTGAGAGTACTCAGTTGCCAATATGTTATTCTCGACCATATAATGAGAGAGCAAGAGAGAGGAGGAGGGACAGAAGAAGTCAGAAGAAGTCGATGCCTAAGAAGATGCTTTTGCCACTTCAGTTGACTTTTGTCCCTTCGCGGCTGTGTTCTGTGCATTTGTTGACACACTCCACCTGCTTCCACGGGCATGTGCTGGGCTGCTTTCAGGAGAAACAGTGGACCCTGGTTGTGCTCCTCCTATCTGAAGTGCACGCAGGTCACTCAGGGACTTTGTTAGCTGCCGGTTTGATCCTTCTAGGTCTTGGGTGGGGCCTGAGATCACACTGAGTAAAAAGGGCCTGTGAGATGGCAGGTTATTCATGACCCTTCGCCTTTTGGCCTTAAATCTCCTCTTCAGCCACCAGTTCTCAGCATTCTGGACCACATTACGTGTTCTAGAGTCACAGAATTTTTTTCTTCATACGTCCATGACCGTGCTTGCCAGGTTGAGGTGAAGTGGTTTGCTTTAGTGTGTGTGTCCTCCTCTTTCCCTCCTCTGTGACAAGGACTGCCTGAGTCTTATCTTTGCATCACAGCTGATGTTCAGTAATTGTGTTTTGGATGCACGCGCACACGCCCTTAGGATTCTTGTGACTGTAGACGGGAAACTTCCGGGTCTCACCTTAGCAAGCAAAAGCAGCAAATGCTCAGAGTGAACCTCTTCAGTGTCTGGCTATGGATGCTGGAGTTTGAAGGACTAGTCAGCCAGTGCCCTTGAGTGGAAATGAGAGAAAGATGGATTGTTCACAGATGTGAGGTAATTTAGAGAGGATAATGTGGATTGGGCACAGTTAAAACTATTCTTTTTTGGTGAACAGTAACGCATACCCATCCTATATTACAGTAACACAGTGGCAAACTAGATAATATTTCAAATAAAGTGAGTGCTCAACATAGGAGTTGTTGAAGAAAGCTGGAACCAAAAAGGTCATAGCTGTTTTCTTTGAAAAAGCGGGCTGCTGCATACTGGATATACAAGTGAATTCATTCCTGTTTTTACATCTGTGTTTACTCTGGTTACATCTAGGCTCTGTTTTTCAGACTTGAGATAATTTACACATAGCAGTCTGACCTTCATTTACAGTTGTACTGACTTAAAGATATGATTTACTATATAATTAGTTTTGGTTAAAAAAACGGGGGTGGGTGGGTAGGAGAAACTTGGTACTATATTAAGGAGAGAATAAGTTGAATAGATTTTTAAAATAATTTCTTTCAGTGTGTTAGCCCAGCTTTTGAATGTTTCCAGCAATATGATTTTTGCCGCTAAGTTTTTGGGTAGCAAGTGCTCTTTATAAATTCATAAATACTGCAATTAGGTGAAAATTATACCACCTGCGAATTTTAGAAATCTGTAGTGTTTTTGCTGAGATTCACTGATGTTTTGCATTTTATTGTATATTTCTTGACTTAATAAGATTTAAAATAGTTTACCTTGAGTAAATACAAGAGATTGGTTGAGTTTTTTTTTCCCCCTAGCACATTGGCCAAGGTTAGTGTGCGATTTAATCTTAATTGTTGTTACTGTTATTTATTTAACGAACATCTGTCAAGTGCCTGTTAAGTGGAGGATTTGTGACAGCGAAATGCTGTATACATTCGACGTTTTCCGTAGAGAAGCTTGGAACATTAAAGGAAGTAATTTGTAATTTGTAAGTATGGCTTGATAACAAGTTATTAAACAAATACGTATTTTTCTTCACTAAAACAACTTGCTGGATTATAAGGGTCTACTTAAAGATGGATGGCTTGTTCAGATTAATTTAGATAAAAGGAGAACTACAAAGAAACTTGGACCATTATTTTAAGTAAGGTGAGTAAGGACCATTATTTTAAGTAAGGTGTATTTTAAGTAAGGTGAGGTATTTCTCAAGTTCGGGATCGGCTCATTGTTGACATCTAATCGTGTACTCAGCCACCGTATTGCTGACCATTCTTAAATGTGGACTCCAGGAAGCAGACTGGCTGTCACCAAGAAAACAAAAACTTTATTTCATATGGTGCAAAATGTTTATTATATCCTATCACCAGAAACATGAAATGGACTTTTTGCACATCATTGGTTCTATTGTCTTATTGCTTTTATTTTCTTTCTTATTTGTGACAGTGATTTTTTTTTTGATGAATGCAAGTAGGATTATATGTATAATTCAGATGTTATGCTGTTTTGTGGGCCCTTTATTAATAAGACTGCCTGAGAAGCAGGCACCAAATAATTTTCTTTGCACTCTTACATCCACCTCTTCATCATTACGTTCGCCCAGTGAATTGCAGCTGCTGGCGTTCTCAGCCCTGTTCCGCAGAAGCACGGAGAGGTTCCATGGCTAGTCTGAGCAGGAGTCCTGAGAGGGACACTTTCTCACGGGTGGGTGCGCACCCCCTGACCCGCAGCGTGTGTGCCTCAGGGAAGGCGCTGTACTCAGATACTGGATACTGCAAATGCGGTGCCCGCAGTAGTGCTGTGTGGGTTATTGTGATAACTGGGCTCATTCCATCAGGTGTGATCATTTTGAGACAAGCCCTTGGTGGTGGGCAGTCACAGTGGTCTTGAATGGTGGCACTGACTCACTTCACAGGTCTTCGGTTTCATTGGCCGTTACGGTTTCAAGAGATTGAAACCTGCCAAAGTCAACAGAATGCTGAAAATCAGAGTCCAGCACTCATTTTAGGCTCCAGGAACCCTACCATACAAGAGAAAAAGTGTTTTAATATTTGTTTGTAAGTAAGACTCTATTTAAGTGCATTCACTAAGTAGTTTGTTAAGGTACATTTAAAACTAACTCTGCTTAATTTGTGAAAAATATTTAACTCTTTTCAAGTTTGGAGATTAAATATGTTCAAAATAAAGGAAAATTCTGGGGCGCCTGGCTGGCTTAGTCAGTGGAGCATGCAATTCTTGCTCTTGGGGTCGTGAGTTGGAACGCCATGTTTTGGGTAAAGTTTAGTTAATTAAAAAAAATTTAAAAACAAGAAAAGAAAATTCTGTACTTCATATTTTAGAAATGTACATAAAATGGATATAGTAATGATGTTCATGGTACACGAAAGATTTGTTCCACTACATGTAATAAATATCAACTTGAGGCTTGGGTCAATGGAGTTACTTAAAGCTTCCAATATACCCATCAGATTAGCTTGATTGCCTAAAATCCGTGTTCCCCTCATGCCGCAGACTGTCGTTAGGTGTGCTGTGCATGTGAATTTGCAATGTCTTTGCAAACCGATTCCTATTTAAAAAAAAAAAAGAAAGAACATGGATCCATAGCCAAAGCGGGTACTTCAGAGATGCGGAGTAAATCCAGTTCTTCAGCTGCTGGTTGTGCCTGTTTCTAATTTTAAGCAAATTGCATTTGTGACCAGCTCTTGTTTTGCTTTACTTTCTGAGAACCAGTGCTCCAAAGAAAGAAAAAAATAAACCCACTTTTGTTCCTAGTTTATTTGCAAACCAGGTCAGACGCCCTTGATTAGCTCTCAGTTGGAGGATAATTTGAACCTTGACAGATTGAACCCAAACAGCAGGGTTTCTCTGGTCTGGCCAAGAGATAGAAAAAATAAAATAAAAGCTAATTCCAGTTCACAGGCCATACAACAGGACTGAATAAATGTGCAACTGTTAATGAATGGCTATTTCAAATATTTACAAAAGGCTCAAGAAAAAAGAAAAGATTAGCATCTTAGGCAGCTGTTCTAAGGGAAACCTATTAAAAATAAACATGATAAATGATGCTTGAGAGCTAATATATCTGTCAAATATCAAATACACTCAAAGAAAAAAAAACACTGTTTCAGGAAAGGGAAAAAAAAAAAACCCAACCCAAAGACTTTGGGGCATAGCTATCTTGCTTTGTGGTTGACATCCGATTTTTCTTTTTATTCTTTTTAAATTTATCTTCTCTCATCCTGGAATATTCACGCAGATAGTATTTTATAGATTGTAAGGTCATGGGTAAGTGAATGGAATCATTTGAGTTGTGTCTGTTGTGATTAAATTGGTTAGAAACTTTAAAATTCACCTATATATCATTGGAATGAAGACATACCGTTAATTGTTATTTTATGGGATTGCAGATGATATAATGGTGTGAATATGATCGTAATAACATTTTAGCATCATGGCAATTGTGCTAGGAAATGCTACATAAAAATGGAAATTATTACAGAGGCAGTGAAGTGTTGGTTCCCAGCGCTGAGTACAAGTACAGTTACTGTTGCCTGTAGTGTTGGTACCTGGCCATCCCAGCCTCTTCATGGGAAACACTCATTTTTCTCGATTTAGCTAAAATGAAAGCCAACTGCATTTGCCATGTATGGTGGACTTGGATGGTAGACCTTTGGCATTCAAGACTTACGGTTCGTGTTTTTAACTGTTTCTTGATAACCTGAAAATCTGTGGAAAGAAGCAATTTGAATTCTCTGAGGCTCGAATTTGTATTTGAATAGCTGTAGGCCGAGACTGGATGGCGGATCAAGTCATTTGTCTGCTCAGTGAGTGTAGCCAGCACTTAGAATTCATATCTCAGTGTAATGGAGAGCGAGTCTCGTGCGGTTTTTTAGTTGTAGATTACTCAATCTTTGTTTTGTGTCCAAGATGTCACCTAAAGGAAAGCCGATTATTAATGTATAGCCCTTGTCAACTTGGAGATCTCTGGATGGTAGGGACCTGCTGTATTAATAATTGAAAATTTGAAAAGTCTCACAAATACTTAGTTATTTCGATTTGAGATCGTTTCGCATTTTGTGAAAGTGTGATTCTTTACCAGGAGTGTGGGTCATTCTGTGAAAGTTCAGAAAGCACTTTCCTTGGTTGAAGTGTGTTCTGTGTGGGGAGGGCTGCCTGTGGTGCAAAGAGAAAGAAAGCACTTTGGTCACGCTGTCCACTACGAGTCGGGTAGACTGGGCATACGGACGTATTAGCAGTAAGCCTACGGTATGCTTCAGGCCTGTCTCAGAACCCGTGCAGCAGTGTGGCCATCGGAGCCCCTTCTGGGGAGGGTGCGTGTTATGAGGGAGACTGCGGAGAAGGCTGATGGTGATGTGGGACCGGGGGCTTGCGTCCGAGCCTATTGCTCTCACCTCGCATCCCACTCCTCTCCAGGGGCGCACTTGGCCTCAGCAGTCTCTTCATTGATCAGTTTCCTCTATCTCCACCCACATGGGCATGATTGAGCACTCCATAATTACCTATCACCTGGGCTAGCCTTTAATCACCATTAATTCACTTCTGCTCACTAATGGGAAGGTTAGAAAGTGGAAGGGAAATGACTAAAAACATAAAACTGGTATATAGAGGGGGCCTGAATAAGTAAGTAGTAAGGGGGTAAGGAAGAAAGGCAGCCACGTTAGCTTTTTCTTTTTAAGCCACATGTTGCTGCTGTGTAATAAACAATGTTACGCTTGTATTTTTGTTGAATTCTTTGAAACACACACACACACACACACACACACACACACGCCCCCCCACGGGGGTGGGGGAATTACATTACGACGAATCCGTCTAGGAAGGGCAGTATCAAGACTGTTGATGTTTTTAAGGATGACTTTCTATTTCTGCTGTGTTGAAAGAGCCTTACTAAATATCAGCCCCCATCCTAAAAGTGGTTTTAGTGAAACCTGAAAGGGTCTGTTTCTTATTTAGAAAACGCTTTGGGTCGGACTCCATTGATCGCACTGAATTTTCAGGCTGTTCTGCCGTTCTCTGAGACCCTTAAACTTAGACTCTCTTTGTACTTCATCATTGTAATTTACACACTGGGTTGGTACATTCTCTCCAAGACAGTTTGTCTTGTGCCTCCAGCTGCTCCCCAATAGCCATTGTGCTGAATAAGCACTTACTTCAGTATGTCCTTGATACAATTAATGCAGGCATCTGCACGAGCGGCGGCTGTGGCAGCTGCAGGGCCTTATGGAAGCCAACTTCTGCTTAGCATTGTGATAAAAGAAATAGTTTTGAGCTGGAAGCTAATGTTGGCTTATTTTTAGCATAAAAAGAGTTGCACCTGCCAGGGCTCCGGCTCGCGGAGGACTGAGGTTTGTTGATTACACGTTCTTGTTAGTGCCATTGTTATTGGTAAAATGGGGATGATGTCATCCTTATCAAACTGAATTGGCACCCTGTAGAGTGACAAATAATTTACCCTCTGTGGTTTTATCAGCATGGGCCGCATGTTAGGAGCTCGTGGAGTGCTGAGTTTTCACAGTTGAATGCTGTGGAACTGCAGAGGTGTATGAAAATGAAAAGGGATTGATACTTGTAATCAGTGCACATGGTAATGGCCAAGGTGTAATGAAACATAAGTGCACATTTAGGGTAATTATGCTGCTACCAGGTGGGGCCCTGGGGCTTCGCATGGCTAGAAGCTGCTTGAGGTGGCGGACGTGCGGCGGGGAATCCGGCAGCACCATCTGGTAGCTTCTCATTTTCTCATTAATTCTTCTGTCCCCTAAGTCTGGGCTGCGTTGACTTTGAACAGCACTTCATCTGTTCGGTATCTCATCTCAGTGTAGTGGGGAGTTGCTTTCAGCAGTGGTACTGATACGATGTTATTCAAAATCTCAGCTGGGTGAAATATATTAAAACAAACCATCAAGTTGATTTTTATTTTTTTCCCCCTGTTTGGAGTAACGCTGACGGGCCTTCGTAATGTCCACATGACCATCTGATTCTAAATGAGTCACCTCTTATGTTGTTATTTTTCAGTAAAATAGTCTGAGTAGCTATTCAGTTTGGCCAAATGGACCGTGTCCTCCAGAATAATCTATAAATAACAGTAGGATGTCCATCCAAAAGAGTAAATGGTTACAAAAGTGCATTTTCTTTGATAGTTTTTTTAAAAATTGCATGTTTTACTTCTCTAGGCTGATTTAGTTTTTGCCTCAGATAGAACAAAAACTTATTTTTCAGTCAAGCTGGAGAATATGAAATTATGGTGAGGGTTACACAGCAGTGTGAATGTATTTAATGCCACTGCGCTAGCTATACACTTAGGAATGGTTATGGTAGTTTCTAGAAAAGGAACCAGAAAAATGGCATCCAAGCCTGTATATATTATATAACAAAGTAAAATGCTTTAAACCTACTAAAGTAATTTTTTACAAATATTTTCACATAACATTAAGAATAGCATATTTAAGGTACCTAAAGTGATATGTGTTGTTCACATATGGCTGTTTTCCTTATTAATCTGAATATTAATATCATGAAAGGTTTTAATGGAATCTATAGTATGTATTTATGTAACACAAAGAGTAATAATAAAGTGACATCCAATGGCCACCTTTTTTATCCTATGCATTCTGTAGCAGAGAACAGTGTATCAGAATAATTTGGGCAATCTTCTGGAGCCTGTGGTTACATTTAGTTGACATTAGATTAGTGATTTCACAATCTTTTTAATAAATGCAAAATAATATTTGTACAGTCTGAGTGGTTCTTTAAGAGCTTTGTAGAAACAGTAAAAATACCCCTATTAAAATTTTCCACCAAGAGAATCCCCATGCATTTTGTCATTTTGTTTCCATGAATTTTCCTAAAATGGAAATTGAGAGGGGGAAAAAAAAATATGAGCTTCTTCCACAGACTCCATGAATGCTCGCTCGCAGAGCTGTCCCTGTAGTCGGTACTGGTCGGGGTGGTGGCACAGAGGCTGGGAGAGGTTTCCTGTCGACGACCGGGCTGCCCTCTGACAGTCTGGTCCACAGACCTCTGGCTCCATGACGGGAGAGAGTAATCAGCAGTTTAGTGCTTGAAGATGCCCAAGTAAAATTTTTTCGCGTTTACCTTGAATATGGTTCCTTATTAAAAGATTAATAAATTGTATCTCATCTTCCCCTCCTTCCTATTTATATAAGTTCATTTACGGCGGCAAATGAGAGGAGTCCGGAAACTTCACGAAATTTTTTCTCAGGAAATTACTTGATGATTATTTAATACAGTGCAGGGGTGGACAGAAAGTACGCCAGCAGTACTTGACTCCTCTACTGAAGTTTACTCATACGTGTTCAGAGTATTTGAATACCAGGATTTTTTTTTCCCTTGGACATTGAACGGAGATTAGCGAGATTACATATTTTCCAGGCTGTGAGCTCAGTACAGGCCTGGGCAGTGAGGTGATGGGTTTGAATCCTGATTTGACTGCGAGCCGGGTGTGTAACTTTGAGCAAGTAATTGAACCTTTCCACGCCTCAGTCTTCTCATCTGTAACCTGAAAATGCTCATTCCTTGCCTCGCGTGAGTTGGGAGAATTCACGATAATGCATTGCTGGCGCAGGCCTGTGCAGTGGCCCTCAGTGGGCGGCCACTGCTGCGATGGTTATTTTGACCAGCAAATGTGGTTAACAATCTGTGCCATACTGTTTCCTTCACAGCAACCGTTACACAGGAAAATGCAGAGTTAAGTCATTATCCTAGACCTACTAGTACCACATATTCCTCAAAGGCAAGGATGGGCATAGATCTACCCCGTTCCAAGATGGTTAATAGACAAGAAATGTCAGATGAAAGGCATTAATGAATGGGAGAAATACCTTTGTATCACTTCTCATGATGATGTTTTTATTTTTCGTAACTTTTTTTTTTTTAAGATTTTATTTATGTATTTGACAGAGAGAGGGAGACCATAAGTAGGTAGAGAGGCAGGCAGAGAGAGAGGAGGAAGCAGGCTCCCCGCAGAGCAGAGAGCCCGATGTGGGGCTCGATCCCAGGACCCTGAGATCATGACCTGGGCCAAAGGCAGAGGCTTAACCCACTGAGCCACCCAGGCGCCCCCGTAACTTTTTTTTAAAGATTTAATTTATTCATTAGAGAGAGAGCGTGCATGAGCAGTGGGGGAGGCCAGGGGAGAAGCAGACTCCCCACTGAGCAGGGAGCTCCATGCAGGGCTTGATCCCAGGACCCTGGGATCATGACCCGAGCCGAAGGCAGATGGTTACGCAACTGAGCCACCCATCATAAAAATATGATGATATTTTTAAATGCATAAAATAAAACACGTAGGATTATAAGAAGACAAACTACACTGAAACAGCAGTATCAGTATAGAGAAAGGACAGTTTTGTGATATAATGGTATATGTTTACCAGTACATTAAGATGCAGCTGTGTGTCTAATGATTCTCATAATTTTACAGAAGTGATATTTCTAACTATTTCAAAATACCTGGAAAAACTAATGTGATATAAAACTGTGATTTCTTATGGACCAAATTTTGGGGGCCGCAGATACCTATTACTTGTCACCCACATTCATAATTGGAGAAATGCCAAATTTTGGCTAAAGGTTAGTGAAAACCAAGAGTTACAGGTTTTTTCCTCATCCAAGTTCTGACATTCTTCCTCCCACCCCTCATGTCTGTCCTTGAACACATTCAGGGTTTCTTTTCTTTTTCTTTTTTTAAGATTTTATTTATTTATTTGACAGACAGAGATCACAAGAAGGCAAAGAGGCAGGCAGAGAGAGAGGAGGAAGCAGGCTCCCTGCTGAGCAGAGAGCCTGATGCGGGGCTCGATCCCAGGACCCTGGGATCATGACCTGAGCCGAAGGCAGAGGCTTTAACCCACTGAGCCACCCAGGCGCCCCTCATTCAGGGTTTCTGTATGCAGGGTAAGAATCCTTGGTGGACTGGGACGCCTGGGTGGCTCCGTCAGTTAAGCATCTGCCTTCAGCTCAGGGCATGATCCTGGGGTCCTGGGATGGAGTCCTGCATCGGGCTCCCTGCTCAGCAGGGAGCCTGTCTCTCCCTCTGCCTGAAGCTCCCCCTGCTGTGCTCTCTTGGCGTGCTCTCTCTCTTTGACAAATAAATAAAATCTTGGGGGGAAAAAAAGAATCCTTGATAGAGTACTGGTAACTTTCACCTAGGCCTTCTTAATGAAGGAAAAGGTATAAACACCAACAATGACAGACCAAATAAACCCACTTATCAATGCCAGCAAAATAATCCAAAGATTTGTGTTATGTTATGTTTGGTTATGTTGGCCTTGACCAAGACCCCTTGTCGTTGGGCCATTCATTTCTACCTCTGTTGATCACCTCCTGTAAGATTAGCTATGTTGTAAAGTTTTATACAAAGTAGTTCCTTGTCACTTGACTATGATTGCAAATACACTTAATGTTTTATTTGAATTAGAATATGAACTTCCCATAAATTAATATTATTTCCTCTTAATTCTATCTTTTGTATCCCAGGTCTATAAGACTCAGTTTACAAATGGTGGATCTGTCCCTTTACGTGTGAACAGTGAGTGCTTAGGAGCATATAGGTTTGGAGTTCTAGAATGCAGTGGCCGAGAGGCAGTAGATATCCAAGTTAAAATCTAGAAAATTATTTTGCCCAAGCATGGAGCAACAGGAAAGACCCATGCCTATTCCTTACAGATTATGGTTTCATTGTTTTATGTATATTTGATCATAGAAGGGAATAATCACAAAAATGTCATATTTTCTGGAACATATTGAGCATCTTGTGTTGTGACAATATTTTAATTAAAATGTGTATTTTAGGGCCGCAGCACTATTTTTATTCTCTGAAAAACCTTACTTTTCCTAATATGCACATTTATGATTATATTTCCAAAGGCTAATTCATTACTGTAGTTTTGTTTATCAAAACTCTACTCAGAGCTAAGTAAAAATTAGGAGTAGCAAGAATCATCAGAGCGGAGAGAAAGGTGAATTTTTGGCTTTCAAGATGGTGCTGGGCTATAGAGAAGGTTCCTTTAACCTGGGGTTCTAAGGACATATAGGATTTGGTAGATGGATATGCAGCAAAGGGCATTCCCGTTCTGGGCTGGCGAAGACAGATATGGACTTGCATGTTTTAAGTCAGGAATGCCACACTGCCTGAATCCCCAGGCCCGCAGCACACGTGATAGATCTTGTAAAGGAGCTTATGTCCACAGCTGAGAAGCTTCACCATCATTTTGTAATTACTGGAAAGAAAGAAAAGATTTTAGAATATGGATTTTGAAAAATTGGAAAATGAGGGAAAAAACCACACACATAGTCCCAAAGGACCGAGCTTTGTAACCTGAATGCCTGGAAAAGGTTGTGTCAGTAATAGAAATTGAGATCAAAACAGGAGCAGCTTGCTTTAGAGGAAGGGTAGTTGTAGGCTTAGGTTCAGTGTGGTGTTGGAAGTCTTTGCAGAAAAATACAACTGCCCATTCCAAATTCTCATCTGAGTCACTCTTAAAAAGTTCATGGTTAGGGGCGCCTGGCTGGCTAATTTGGTAGGGCAGACGACTGCTCTGCTCTCGGGGTTGTAAATTCGAGCTCTATGTTGGGTGTGGAAATTACTTAAAAATTGTGTGTGTGTGTGCACAGGGTGAATGATGCTGCTATTGGTCATTGTTCAAATAGATGATGCATATATATTTATATGAAGTTCAAGTTTAAATGAAACTTTGGGAATCAGACATTGGAGCAGTGCAGCTGAAGAGGTGCGGGGCTGTTCTGCAGAGGTTGAGTAGGATTAAGAAAGTGTCGCTGACGTGACAGGAGCTCCCAGATTATCTTAGAAGAACAGTTCTGTCACGGTAGTCATTTCCACACATTAGTGTGCGTGACCGTGACCTCAGAAAGCCTCTCAAAAATGCAGGTGTGGGAACTGTTACCACAGGTGTCTGGGACCAGGGCAGGGCCTGGAATCTGCTCCTGGAAGCGCTGAGATGATGGTGGTAATGATAATAGTAATTGAGGTATGTATCAGAAGGATCAGAGGGAGGGAGGACAGGAGGGGGAGACAGAGGAGGAGAACTTACTCTCTATCAGGCACAGTTTTAAGCCCATTACGGTTATAACCGTTGTCTCATAAAAACCCTGTGAAGTATATGCTCCAATTTTTGTATTTTACAAATGAGAACACTGAATCAAAAAGATGTCAGATAACCTGCCCAATTCACGTAGCCCAGGAGTCGGTGCCATGTGGCCCGTGATCTGCAGCACCGTGTCCTTCCCAGTGGGTGCTGAGAAGCGGGGCCTTAGAGCAGGGCCCATAAGAGGCAGGCCCGGGAGGACCGCAGACGCAGCCTCGCATACACCAAGGCCCTTAGTCATTATGTTTATTTCTGTAGATGTTTTCAAGGGCATGGCTCTGTTTCATGTTACAATTCTTGTAACAATGTTTTGACCTTGCTTAATTTTTAATACTGTTGGAGACTTAAAAAATGTAAGTGACCGGGATTCTCTTAACTTCCACGAGGCCACTGGTGGGTGATTGCGGGGGACGTTGGGTTGCAGTGACGTGCGTAGCTAAGGCGAGGTGGAGAAATCAAAGTGGCTAGGGTTTGGAGGTTAGGGAGTTGTGCCTGGTCCAGAAGTCTATGGAGAAGGGGCTGAAGGGGTGGCAGTCCCAGGTCGGGACATGTGGTTTTAAAATAAACACACTGATTTCACTCAGAGCTGTGTTTATTTGTATGGCCTTGAAGGACATTGGACCCAAGATGCAGGAGGAAGTAATTGGGGTTTGGAGTGGCATCAGGGGACATTGCCACAACCCTATGAATGCCACCTTTGGTGCCCCCGGCCATGGAAAGGAGAACAGATACGGTGTGGTAAATGATGAAATCATATTCAGGGACACTATTTTTACATTGGAGAATAATTTACATTTTACATTTACTCTTTGTGTATGTTTCTAGATGACAAGGAAAAAGGAAGTGGAAGGAGTTTAATCCTAGCAGAGAGATGGATCTCATTTGATGGGGGAGCCGTTTCAAGGCAGGTGGGAAAGGACTGCCAGGTTAGACACGCAGAAGGCAGGGCACTTCCTACTCGCACACAAAAAGGGGCAAGGAGAGTAGCGGAGAAATACTGAAGCACTGGGAGGAAGGTTAAAGCCTTTCAGAATGAATGTTCCCTAGCTCCTGTAGTAAGCAGGTAGCAAGATCATTGCCCAGGAAGCACTGGGAATTTGAGAATGGTTGTGTATCACCTGATAATGGTTGTGTGTAATGGTTGTGTATCACCTGATCACCTGTGTCTTTGTAGACCTTTGAAATTGATAAGGGAAAGAAATAATAGAAGCTCTTAGAATATGTTTCAGTGTTGACATTTAAAATGTTTCTGAGTTGGTGGGGGCTGGGGGGTTGGAAGACTGTTTCCAGGAGGGGGCAGCAGTGCTATAAGCATTTTCCTTGGGTATGTCCTTTCTCTGCTCACTTGGCTTTTAAAAATCAAGTAATAATGTCTTTTCTGTCTCTCTTACCTTAACTAGTGAAAAAAAAAGAAACAAGGTTTATGAAGCTATTTAATCATCTTACAGTTATTAATTTATTAATCTCACATTACTAAACATAGCACTTGTGGAAAATACAAAGGTACTGAAAATTATCCTTATATGTAACAGTAATATTTGAAAAATTTTGGTTTGATTTGGCCTAATTTTGTCCCATCTCTGTGTGTGGCTTGTATCATCAATTCAAAAAAGGCTTACCAGCTTAAATTGCTTTTATAATATAAACTGTGGGACTATAGGACTAATTGGGCTTGTTGAAAGAATTTTTAACATATAAACATTAATTTTTATTGAGCACAGACTGAATTGAAAAGGCTAAACTTACATGTTAAAATAATTTGGCAATCTAACTGCAGATTCAAAATTTCTGGAAATGTAAATAAATGAAAATGTAGGCAGTGTTTTGCCATCTGTAATGAATTAGCATTCCGTTTTACCAGCTGCTGCTGGGGTTTTTGACGCTGACTCAGGATCTAAACACACTGGTGGGGAGCTGCCGATAAATACAAGGAACCAGGAGTTTCAGTGGACAGGCCTGCACTGGTGGTGAGAGAAGTCGTTGGCGTTTCAAGTAGCAGAGATTCTTCCACGTGGGGTAGGCAGTAGGGCTGTGTTTTGTGCACAGATGTTACCAGAACGAATGAGGGGGATTTGCGGCTAAGGGGCCAGAACATTGACGACGGCACTGCTCACCAGCCTGGAGGTCTTCCTTGGGAGGAAAAACAAGCAGTTGTCTCTTATCTAGCTATTTTTAGGCACAATAACAATATCTGTACATTGTTGGGAAATTTGGGGCTCTGGATTAATATTTTTTTTCTCCTTGTATTTCAGTTACAAGGACTTTTATTTTTGAACACAGAGGAGATAACGATTTCTTGGAAAGAATGTGAACTTGGAAGTCAGACATCCCTAGATACGAATCCAGTCGCTGTCACTCGTTAGGTGTGTGATCTTGTCAAACAGAATGCCTCAGCTTTCTGAGATTTCCTCATCTGTAAAAGAGGCATAATATCTACCTGGTAGAAAAGACAATTTACACTCCATGGAAAGCCACCTCAGTCTGAGGCTGTCCATCTAGCCCAGGAAATGGGGACATGCAGGGAGGAATGCGACAATGTATTTATGCAGGTGATCTGTTGATTCCCCTTAGGGTGTTAAGGTCTGTGATACTTTGAATAGCAACTAAGAAATAGACGTGAAAGCTTACCATTTCCTCTGGAACACTGTGTCCAAATGGTCATGTATTCATTTCATAGATACGAAATGACTTTTCTAGTTAATATGCTTTTAGTATTATTTTTTCCCTTGGTGTAGACTTACCAAAAGGAAAAATTTTTAGTGAAAGTTTTTTGTTTGCTTCGGAGCTGAAACACTTTGGCATCTTCACATTGTCAGGATCATACAAACTCAGTATATTCTCATTCAATAAGTAGTAACAGAGAGAGCTGGAGTATCCGTGTGTGTGTGTGTGTGTGTGTGTGTGTGTGTGTGTGTGTGTGTCCGTCCCTCTTAACCTCCTTATTGTCAGTCTTCTTATAAATTAGACTTCCAGATATTAAAATTTTACATACCGGCCAGAACCAACCAGAAGTCAATATACATATTCGTCCACACACTGGTTTAGTCTATAGTATGTACTACCTATTAGAAGACACAGTGGTGACCGTTCTGGCTTTGCGGAGCTGACATTCTGACGAGGTTGGAAGGGGGTTGGTGTGGACCACTGGGAGTTCAGAGCATACAAGCCTAACGTTGTGATGTGGTCCGTGCTATGATAGGGAAAACGTGTGTGGTGAGGGAAACTTTCGGGCAGGCAGTGATACAAAATACAGAACACTTTACCAAAAATTTATTTCTATGAGCAGTTGTGACTCAGGGATATGAAAATGCCCCAGGGGTTAAATGAGCACCGCGATTTTGACTCTGACAGATTTGTGCGCGCCACTTAAAAACCTTTGCCGTCTAAGACCTGACCACATTTAAGGAGTTTTTACTCAAGTATGGCGGGAGTATCCTGCGAGTTTTCAGATCTCCCTGTGTCCAGAATTGCCGTCCTGCTCTCACCATCACAGAATTCCCAGGGGTTCTCATAGGCTGTGCAGGACCGAGATGTACCTCTCTGGCCATTACCCAGGCCACCTTGAGCTCACTCCCTTAGGGCTAAGACCTGTGTCACTGATTTGCTGGTGACTCACCACGTATGACTCCAGCTGGCCCTGACTTTGCTTCCTCAGCTGTAGCTCAGTGTGAACTCAGAGAACCTGTTTGTGACCCTAAATCGGTTCTCTGTGCATTTCTTAGTGTTACTCATCCACCCATGACTCATGGCCCGGTTCTCCTTTTCAGTGTGTGGATTGGGGTCACTCTTAATTGAGCCTGCCTTCTCTGAGAAGCAGAAACTCTTATGTTGTTTTGACTCAGCCCTGGACTATTTGAAGTGTCTGTGTTTGGTTTTGTTTGATCCCAACCCTAGCTCCTTGGCCTGGAGATTGGGGCCATTCGCGGTCCTTCTTTCCAGCCTTAACCCTAGCCACGTCCCTTCCTGCTGTCCTGTCAAACTCACGTACAGATACTTTTCTGTGTATGTGCTTCAGATTTCTCTACCAAGATGATGGGTCTTTGTTGCCCTGGTTTCCTTCATTTCTTCAGGCCAAGCTCAAAGTTGCCACATTGGTTTTGAATCTTGCAATGATTTCTCCTAGAAATAATTTCTCCCCATTTGACACTATTCCATGTGGCACTGTAGTTCCTAGCATTAAGTCTTGTCCCCCCTCCTAGACTGTTAGAGGTTGTGGTCAGGATCCCATCTAGTGTCATAGTCATTTAGGTTCTAAGTAAAGTTTTGCTAGTGGAACACAGGGGTCTCAGACTTCAGAGAGTAACTGAGAACCGCAAGACTGAATGCCCTTTTCACCTGTCCACCCCTCCAAGCTTTTCCCTGTTCCCCACAGACTTGGTTCTGCTCTTGCTATGCCGACTGACCGCAGAGCCTACCCTGCCCCTGTTCCTACATTACAGCAGCTTTCCACTAGTGTCTGGGACTCCTTCAGTGCCGGAGCAAGACATCTTCAAAACCAACCACAACAACCCTATCTCTTGACTCACTTTTAAATAAATCTCTCCCATCAGTGATGGTTTCACTGCTAAGGGGATAGAGACCTGTGTGCATTGTCTTTCGACTCACATGCTGCTGGTCTGTCTCCCCACTTCTGTGGAGCCCCAGAGTGTCTTGTACCACTGACAGTGCAAGGCTCCCTAGAAGCAGCGGAGAACAGTCTGGTAGGAGGAGGGTGTGGTTGAAAACTGCTCAGATGTGCTTAAAAAAGACTCTTGATGAATAATATGTCCTCTCTTTTGTGTATAAGGTGCTTCACCAGTTTGTAGGACATGTAACCTTCAAAACAGTTTGTTTGGGTGGACATTACTCCTACGTTTATAGATAGGAACCTGAGATTCAGAAAGTCACCTGGGACACACGAATGGATCTTGTGGGGGCAGGTTTCCTCTTGTCTCTGTTGGGGGTTTTGAAGCTTAAACTTCATTCTCCTTCAGCACCTGATACCAGCACATTCCTTCCTATCCTTCGTGGATTTCCTGCACTTCTCACTCCCAACCTCCTCTGACTTCTCTCACGTCTCTGGCTCTAACAGTCATCCCTGAGTCCCTGGACTTGTGGTTCCCATTCTATTCAGTGGTCCCTGCTGTTTGCTGCCCATGTCCTGGAGTCATGTTCGGTAAGAGAGTCCCACCTGCCCAAACCAAGGGGGCGACCAAGTTTACCCTGGTCAGTGGTTTACCCCAACTGTCGTTTTTGGACTTCAGCATGAGAGTTTGATCCTGATTGTCTTTTTTTTTTTTTTTATTTCTAACCTTTGTTAATATTTTGTTTGCTGTGTTTTAAATCTACCTGCCTCTTGTCTTCCTTGGTTTCAGGCCTTTCTGCATGTTATGAGCAGGGTTGTCTACCGTGTTCTTGCCATCGTCTTCCTGTCAGAAGACGTTGTTTTGTGTGCCAAGATGGTAGTTTTAATTATTTCAGAGGTGGTGACTTTTAATAGTTGATGCGTGTGTGTGTATGTGTGTGTGTGTGTGTGTGTGTGTGTGTGTAAATTCTGCGTCTCGCGTATCACACAAGGAAGTATTCAGGCATATTTTGTTATATTGGCATTTCTGTAAGTAATTCCCTTCCCTGCATCAATGTGAAGAAGCTTGCCAAGGGCTCCAGAATACTTAGACTGGGAATGTGAAGTAATATATAGTAAGCAGTTCTGCATATTTTTTTAACCCTGTCAAAGAAACAAAATTCTTCTAGTTTTTATAGCATTTTAATGTAAAACCGAGATGTTGTAATGTATCGTAATACTGGTTTTCTGTTATTTATATATTTCTCCGTGACCTGTAACTTATACAATATACATTAAGCCCTGGGATTCATATGTAATGGGGGTCTGAAAACGTATTTGAAAGTTGACTATTCATTAATTGGACTAGTGGTTCTCCATCCAAGTGTGGTCCCATCCAACAACTCAGCATCTTGGTTCCCAGTCACCAGGAGGGCTTGTTAGAACTCAGGTTTCTGGGTCCCATCTGCAGAGTTTATGAGTCAGTGGGTCTGGAGTAAAACCTTGAGTATTTGCATTTCTTTCCAGTTCCAAGATGATAATGATGCTGCTGGTCTGGGATAAACTTCAGGAAACACTGAAAAGAGACCGTTTCTCCATTGGCATAAGATTCCTTCTTCTTTTTTTTTTTTTTTTTTTTAAGATTTTATTCATTTATTTGACAGAGATCACAAGTAGGCAGAGAGGCTGGCAGAGAGAGAGGGGGAAGCAGGCTCTCTGCTCAGCAGGGGCTTGATCCCAGGACCCTGAGATCATGACCTGAGCCGAAGGCAGAGGCTTAACCCACTGAGCCACCCAGGCGCCCCCTCCTTCTTCACTTACATATTTATAAGCATATATTCTGTGTATATGGTATATAAATCTACAAACCTTCATTTTTGACTCCCTATCCTCTATATTTCTTACTAAGAATTTATTGTTAGCATACTCTTCTTCTTGTGAATGGATTCTCTTTTTCTGTTATCTCCATTATCACATGTAGATGGGCAGGGTATTGATTTTGCTATATTTATCTAGACATTTGATTGAACTTTCTCATTAATTATTACCGCTGTAGCTTT
This sequence comes from Meles meles, assembly GCF_922984935.1. NCBI lineage: Eukaryota > Metazoa > Chordata > Mammalia > Carnivora > Mustelidae > Meles > Meles meles. The sequence continues at coordinate 146,611,878 of NC_060070.1, forward strand.
TTAGTTGACTCTTTTGGGCTTTCTAGGTAAACAACCATATTGTTTCTGTTTTTCTTTTGGACCTCCCTCCGTGAGATGTTTTTCCTGTCTGCTAGCATGTTCCCGTTTCTTTGTTGTTGTTGTTACGATTTTATTTCTTAAGTCTGTCTTCCATTCATTTTAATGTCGTCTCAAATCTCCAGCTTCTGCTTCCAAAGTAGTTAAATTTTTTTTTTAAATTTACACACTTGAAAATTCATTCTTTTTGGAAATTGTTACTGCCACTACAGTCAAGATACAAAACAGCTGTACCCTATGCAAAAATGTCCTCTTGTCCCTTTGTAGTCAAACCCTCTTCTCACTGCAAGCCTTAGTAACCACAAATTTGTTTTCTGTTATGGTTTTGCCTTTTCCATAATGTCCTGTAAGTGGAATATATAGTATTGAGCCCAGTGAGTCTGGCTCCTTTCACTTGGCATAATGCGTTAGATTCATCCGTATTGTGGCCTCTTTGCTCCTTTCTATCACTGAGTGGTAATCCACAGTATGAATGCACCACAGTTTGCTTATCTGATCACCAGATAAATGAAGGATCTTTGGATTGTTTCCAGGTTTTGGCAATTATGAATAAAGTCACTATAAACATTCACATACAGATTTTTTGAGAACTTTCTAACACAGCTTCTGATTTTCTTCATTGGTTTTTCATTTTCAGGTAGTCTGCACTTACTGTGCTGTATTTTCTTTCCATAATGGCTTCCTCTGATTTCCAGAATTACTGTCCTTTTCTGCGTTGTTATTAAGAACAACTTTCAGAACTGAAGAAAATATTTTTTTGATTTAATTTCATATTGTGAGAATTAGTCTCTTCTTTTGGACTTTTGATCTTTCTCTTTTCCTGCTGAACTTGTATAGGCTGTGTGTCTTCTTTGCTCCTTCTTTGTAGTAGAAAAGTCTATAGTCATTTTTGAGGTTTAGACAAAATGAGATAATTCAAATATTACATGAGTTCTGACACAAATTGGTATATGGTCCCACCAATGATTCTTCCAAAAAAAGCTTCCCAAATCCATGCTGAAGGAAACAACAAAACCCAACTCTCAGTAGGTGGCTGGATGGGAAATAGAGCAGTGAGGAATTGCATTGGAACTACAGGCATGTGCCTCTTCTCATATTTCTCTGATTTTTTTTTTTTTAACCAGTTGTTGGATTTTAGTCGAGATAAGTATGACTAATTCCAGGCATCTGTCCCACATGTGGCCGGCAGAATTGAAATGGTCCCCAAGATTCTCACCCGCTTCTCTATATAACTTATGTAATCCCCTCCCCTTGAATATGGACAGAATTCTGTGACGATGATAACATATTCCTCCCGTGTTTTTGTAGCCGTTGGCCACATGTGGCTATTGAACATTGAAGTGTGGCTGATGCAACTGAACAATTGAATGTTTTACTTTTCACTTTTAATTAATTTAAAAATAAATAGCCACATGTAGCTAGTGGCAGTTCAAGTTGAAAATAAACTTGCTGAAATATTTGGTGTGAAGTATACTGATATCTGCATCATACTTTGAAATTCATAAATGAGTATATATAAAATGTTGCTTACAGCATCTAGCTGGTGGTGTTATGGATTCATTGTAAAATTATTTCAGCTTTTTCTGTGTATTTAAAAAGCTGTGTAATAACATGATGGTGGGAGGAAATCTTTCAAAGGATTTTAATGAAAAACTAATGATATCCTTGAAGAAAAATCCAAGTCCAGATGACTCAGTGGTGAATTTTACCAAAAATTTAAGCAAAAATTAGCACCAATCCTTCTCAAACTCTTTTTTTAAAGAGTAGAAGAGGAGAGAACTTCTGTTAATTCATTCTCTGAGGTCAGCATTACCCTGATATCAAAGCCAGACAAAGACATTAGAAAAGAATTGCACACCAATTTTACATAAGAATATAGTGGCAAAAACCCCAGCAAAAATACTGGAGATCAAATTCCATAGCATATTCAAATTCGTGGGCTAAGTCCACCAAGTGGGACTTAGCCCAGGAATGCAAGGATGGTTAAACATAGACAATTGATCAGTATAATACACTGACATATTATAAAATACCTAAGATTAAACTTAGCCAAGAAGATTAAAGACTTGTACTCTGAACACTATAAAACATCAATTAAATAAATTGAGTATGGAGCATGCTGTGACTCAGTCAGTTAAGCGTCTGCCTTTGGCTCAGGTCATGATCTCGGGGTCTTGGGATGGAGCCCTTCATTGGCCTCCCTGCTTCTACCTCTTCCTTCTGCTCCCCCTGCTTGTATGCTCATGCTCGCTCTCTCTTCTCTCTGTGTCAAATAAATAAAATCTTTAAAATTGAGCGTGACAGAGACAAAAGGAAAAATACTCCATTCTTATGGATTGGAAGAACCAGTAGTGTTAAAACGTCCATACTACCTAAAGCAATCTACAGATTTAATGCACTTTCTATGAAAATACCATCAACATTTTTCACAGAACTAGAACAAAGAATACTAAAGTTTGTATGGAGCCACAAAAGATCCTAAGTAGCCAAAGCAATCTTGAGAAAAAAGAGCAAAGCTAGAGGTATCACAATCCCAGATTTCAAGATATACTATAAAGCTATAGTAATTAAAGCACTATGGTATTAGCACAAAAATAGACACAGAGATCAATGGAACAGAATGGAAAACCCAGAAGTAAACCCACACATATATGGCCAATTCATTTATAACAAAGGAGGCAAGAGTATACAGTGGGACAAAGGTAGTCTCTCAACAAATGGTGCTGGGAAAACTGGATGGCAACTAGATGCAAAACAATGAGACTGGACCACTTTCTTACACCATACCTAAAAATAAGCTCAAAATGGATTAAAAACCTAAGTGTGAGACCTGAAGTCATAAAATACAGGCAGTAATTTCTTAGACATTGGCCATAAAAGTATCTTTCTAAATATGTCTCCTCAGGCAAGAGAAACAAAAGCAAAATTAAACCATAGGGATACACCAAAATTAAAAGCTTTTGTACAGCAAAGGAAACCATCAACAAAATGACAAGGCAACCTACTGAATGGAAGAAGATATTTGCAAATGACATATTCAACAAGGGGTTAATATCCAAAATATATAAAGAACTCATACAACTCAACACAGAAAACTCAAATGATCTTGATTAAAAATCAGCAGCAAACCTGAGTAGACATTTTGTTAAAGAAGACATAACAAACGGTCAACAGACACATGGAAAGATGCTCAATCATCACCATTCATCAGAGAAATACAAATCAAAACCACAGTGAGATTATCTCACATCTGTCAAAATGGTTAAAATAAAAAAGACAAGAAATAACAGGTGTTGGTGGTGATGTGGAGAAAATGGAACCCTTGTGCACTGTTGGTGGGAATGCAAAGTGAAAGCAGTCCAACCGCTGTGGAGAATAATGTGGAGATTCCTTGAATGGTAAAAAATAGAACTACCCTACAGTTCAGCAATTCCAGTACTAGATTTTTACCCAGAGAAGACAAAAATACTAATTCAGAAAGCTGTATGCATTCCTATTATTATCACAGCATTATTTATAATAACCAGGATATGGAAGCAACTCAGGTGTCCTGGAATAGATGAATGGATAAAGAAGTCACACACACACACACACACACACACACACACACACACACACACACACAGTGTTAGGTTACTTAGCCATAAAAAGGATGAAATTGTGCCACTTGCAACAGCATGGAAACATGAATGGATCTAGAGAGTATGATACTAAATGAAATAAATCGGACAGAGAAAGAGAAATACCATGATTTCACATGTATAATTTAAGAAACAAAGGAAGAAAAAAAAAGACAAACACAAAAACAGACTCTTAAATACGGAGGACAGACTGGTAGTTGCCAGAGGGGGAGATGGATGTGAGTGAAACAGATAGAGGAGATGAAGAGCGCACTTACTGTGATGAGCACTGAGTAATGCATAGAATTGTTGAATCATTGTATTGTACACCTGAAGCGAATATAATTTTGTGTGTTAATTATTCTTCAATTAAAAAAAGACCACATTAAATAATGAAGGAAAAAAAAACCCACATGACCATCTCAATTGATGCAAAGAAGGCGTTTGACAAAATCCAGCACCTCTTCATAATCAAAAAACTAAAAAAGACAAAACACAAAATACTGTGCAAATAGAAAGGAACTTCCTCAAGATGATAAAAAGCATTTATGAAAACCCACAGCTAACATCATACTCAATGATGAAAGACTGAACGCTTTCCCTCTCAGATTAGGGATAAGACAAAGACCCTTACTTCCATCACTGGTATTTAATATTATACTGGAAGTTCGACCCAGAGCAATTAGGTCCAAAAAAGAAAAAAAGTAAAATGCATCGATATTAGAAAGGAAGAAACGAAACTCTTTTTATTCACAGATGTAATTGTCGTGTATTCAGAATAGCTCAAAGAATCTTTAAGAAAGCAACTAAAGCTGGGGCACCTGGGTGGCTCAGTGGATTAAGTCGCTGCCTTCGGCTCAGGTCATGATCTCAGGGTCCTGGGATCGAGCCCCGCATCGGGCTCTCTGCTCTGCAGGGAGCCTGCTTCCTCCTCTCTCTTTCTCTGCCTGCCTCTCTGCCTACTTGTGACCCCTCTCTCTGTCAAATAAATAAATAAAATCTTAAAAAAAAAAAAAAAAAGAAAGCAACTAAAGCTAAAATAAGTTGTAGGTTATAAGGTCATACATGAAAACCAGTTGTTTTTCTGTGCACTAGCAGTGAACCACCCAAAATGAAATTAAGAAAGCGGTTTCGTTTGTAGTAGCATCTAAAAGAGCAAAACATTTGGGAATAAATTTAACCAGGATAGTGAAAGAATTATACACTGAAAATTTAAAACATTACTGAAAGAAACTAAAGGAGACTTAAATAATGGGAAGATATTTGTGTTTATGTATAGTAAGACGTGATATTAAGATGTCAGTATTGTTCAGAGCAATCTACAGATTCAACACAATCCCCATCAGTATTCCAACAGCTGTTTTTGCAGAAATAACAAAGCTGATTCTCAAATTCATGTGGAATTGCAAAAACAAAACAAAACCACAAACCCCCAATAGCTGAAACAATCTTTAAAAAGAATGGATTTGGAAGACCCACACTTCCCAATTTCGAAAGTTGTTATAGAGTTACAGTTTTCCAAAGTGTGGTGTCTCCATAGGAATAGACATATAGATCAATGGAATAGAATTGGCATTCCAGAAATAAACCCATACCTCTATGGCCAGCTAATTTTTAACAAGGGTACCAAGTCCATTCAATGGTGAAAGAGTAGTCTCTTCACCAAATGGTACTGGGACAACCAGATTTCCACACACAAAGAATGAAATTAGACCTGTGCCTCACTCCAATACGTAAAGAGTTAAAACTGCAAGACCTTTAAAAGAAAACATAAAGGTGTATCTCTTTTTCCTTGGATTTATCAATGGTGTCTTAGATATGTCACCAAAACACAAGCAGCAAAAGAATAAATAAATGGGACTTCATCAGAATTTGAAACTTTTATGCAACAAAGGACATTATCAAGAAACAGAAAAGATAGTCCTCAGAATGGGAGAAATACTTGTGTCATAAATTTGATGAATTGAATATCCAGAATATATAAAGAACTCCTCCAGTTCAGCCACAAAAAGGCAACCCAATTAGAAAGTGGGCCAAAGATTTGAATAGACATTTTTTTGAAGAAGAAGATAAGCCCTTCAAAAGCTGTCTAAAAGCAGTCATTAGAACGTTGCAAAGTAAAACCACTTTGAGAGATAGCATTTCACACCTGCTAAAATGTTTGTGGTTTACAAAATGGAAAATAATGAGTGTTGGAAGGACCTGGAGAACTTGCAACACTCATACGTTGCTGGTGGGAATGTAAAATGTGGCTCTTCCTCAAGAAGTTAAATGTAGAATTACCATATGATGTAGCAGTTTTATCCCTCACTCTATACCTGAAAGAATTGGAAACAGGTACTCAGATACTTGTTTCCATGTTCACTGCAGCATTATTCATAATTGCCAAAAGGTGGAAACAACCTGTCTATCAGCATACAGGTGGATAAAGAAAATGTGGTATATACATACAATTTAACATTATCTAGCCATAAAAAGGGATGGAGTTCTTATACATGGTATACAGCATGAACCGTGAGAACATTACACTCTGTAAAGTAAGCTAAATACAAAAGGACCAACACTGGACAATTCTGTTTATATACAGTATCTTCAGTAGACATAATCATAAAGACAGTAAATAGATTAGAGGTTAGCAGGGACTGAGGCAAGAAGGAATACGGAGTTTTTGCTTTGGATACAGAGTTTTTGTTTGGGATGTACAAAGTTTTGGACATTGATCATGGTTAAAAGTTGCACAATGTTGTGATTATAATAAATGTCACTGAAATGCAAAATTAAAATTAAAAGCTGATGAAATGAACAGTCAAGCCAGATACTAGGAGAAGATATTTACAAGACATTGGGTCACTTAGTTGTTGAGTGGCCGGCTCTTGATTTTGGCTCAGGTCATGATCCTGGGCTCCACGCTCCGCAGGGAGACTGCTTCCTCTCTCTCTCTCAAAAATAAATAACCTTGAAAAAAAAAAAAGACATTTATTTGACAAAGGATTGGTTTTCCAATAATAAAAAGACAACTGAATTTTAAAACAGGAAAAAATTTGAATAGATACTTCACAAAAGAAGACATAAAATGAGTGGTAAGTCCCCTTCACAGTGTTCAGTATCATGAGTCATCAGGGAAATGCAGTCGTCGGGGAAATACCGTCATTTGACAGTACAGTCATTTGACAGTTCAGTACAGTCACCAGGATTTAAAGGATTGACAACACCGAGTGTTGGAAAGGAGGCGGAGCACCTGGAACTCTCATATATTATTGCCGGAAGTTGGGGGTCCCAACCAGTTAGGAAGAGGTCCACCAGTTTCTTTAAAAAGTAGGCATGTACTTATCCTAAAGATCCAGCATTTCTACCCATTTTACTTAAATGAAAACAAATGGTCACAAACGATTTGACAGAAATGTTTGTAGCCATTTTATTCATAATAGCTAGAAAAATTGGAAATGGTCCATGTGTCCATCAATAGAGAAATGGATAAACAAAATGTAGTTTACTTACACAAGGGAGTATTATTATTTTTTCAAGATTTATGGACTATTTTGAGAAAGAGCAAGCAAGCATGGGCATGGGGGAAGGGCAGGGGGTTGGAGAGAAGCAGACCACCAGCTGAGCAGGGATCCTGACACAAGCCTCGATCCCAGGACCCTGAGATCCTGACCTGAGCCAAAGGCAGAAGCACCACCAACTGAGCCACCCAGGCGGCCCTCAGTGGAATATTATTTAGCAATTAAAAGACATGAATACGAAATAACAGGGATTTTTCTGAAAACCTTACTAGATAAACGAGGCATTACACAAAATGTGCAAATGGTTCCATTTATATGAATCTCTAGAACCGACAAAACTCATCCATGATGGAGAAATGTTCAATGTATTTGCTATCTCTGGGATATGGTGGGGGAGGGAGTAGTGAAGATTGATAGGTACGTGGGTTCGGGTTTCAGAGGAGCGCAAATGTTCTGTATCTCCAGAGGAGTTTGGGTTATGTTTGCCAAAACTCAATTTAGGATCCGCGTATTTCATTTTATGTAAATTTTGCATCAAATAAAAAAAAAAAAACTCTACTTCATGATATAAAGAAAAAAAAATTCTGGGCTTTGACGGCATAAAACCACCGTATGTCCTGTGGATGTCACCACTGGCCTGGGGCAGTTAAGCCCCATGTTGTACAGTGTCCTCACCGTGTGTAACATGTGCTTGAAGCTGCGTCTTGCCTGATGTTTCTTACTGCCTGATTATCAATTTGGAGACACTAAGCATGTTGTGCGCATGGTGTCTAAGGAAGCTTTCCTTTCTCCGGAATGCCCTCTCTAAGGACAACCTTGTTGGAGCCCAGATTTGAACCTTGTAAGCGGTTGTGAAAAGAACAAAACAAAACAACAACAAAAAACACCTCAGGAGGATATAGTGAAGAAATAGTGTGCAATGGATAATCTGAAATGTTTTCAGGAATGAAAGAGTATGCACAAAGTCCTATTTCTCTCGATGTCCGTTGTAACTTCACACACTCTTGATGGAAAATATAGTTGTATTCAGAGCTGTCTGGTGACGGCCAGATTTTTCTTTCCTGAGCTCTCCAGTGTTTCTTTTATATTGCTTCAAATAAGGATCACCATCCTGTTGGTCCAAAATACAGATTTCCTACCCTGTCCTCCCAGAGATTCTGCCTCAGTGGGGGAGGGAGGGGGTTATGAAATTTGTCCTTTCAACAAGTATATCAAGTAAATTGTATCAAACTGCTTGGGAAATGTTGCCTTCAGACTGTCACTAATGGCACTGGACAGGAAATACTCTTGTAATCCTTAGTGGGGGCCAGTAATTGCTTAATTCAATATGACAATAATAAAAACAATGTACAATGTTATCATCAGTTATGGTCTTCCAATCACTCTTCTAAAATGCTGTGGTTGTTTCTTGTCTGATCCTCGCCAAAGCTGGAGGTGCTATTGTTCTCTCCTGCTACGGATCAGGAAACTGTTTCGGGCAAGTAATCTGCCCTCGGTCGCAGAGACAGGCAGTGACAGGGGCATGCTTTAAACCGGGAGATGCTGGCTACAGAGCCCACACCTTGGCTTGGAATGCACTTGGGAGCAGTCTGGCTCCTCGGGGGAGTGGCTGCTCCTGAAGGGCTCACAGGTGTCTCCTCCAGTACAGAGGTGCGAGGTCGCCCCGTGCCTGCGTCCCTCCTCCCGTGATCTGCTGACCCCCTGGGCGGCACTCGTGATCTTGAACTGCAGCCGGCTTGGAAGGCTCTGGCTTGAAGGCTCCTTCGCAGCAGCCTGGTGGCCGTGCCGCAACGCAGCCCGTCTGCACCACAGGGACAGGGACCCGCTGCGCTGTGTGCCACACGGAAGGTGATGCCAAGTGGGATGTCATTTCCCCTGTGCTACCTGCCCTGCTGAGTTCCAGGGTGCTTATGGGGCTCCTCCCCTTTTTGATGATTATTTTTTCTTTGTAAAATTGATTCTTAACCTCCAGAGAGTTTTTTCCCCGAGCTCTGCTTTCACGGACTGTATCCTTCGAGTTTCTGTTGTTCCGTGTCTTTCCTTTTCTTCAGCACTTTTGTGACTTCCGTTTCTTGTGTATCTCTGTTAAAAAGAATTGTTTCCGGGGGCGCCTGGGTGGCTCAGTTAGTGAAGCGTCTGCTTTTGGCTTAGGTCATGATCCTGAGGTCCTGGGATCGAGTCCCGCATCAGGCTCCTTGCTCAGTGGAGAGTCTGCTTCTCTCTCTCTCTCTGCCTGCTGCTCCCTTTGCTTGCTCTCTCTCTCAAATAAACAAAAAAGTTAAAAAAAAAAAAAAAGCTGCTTGCACTTCACCACCCATAAGGAAATCTTACCAAAAAGCTGAACTCAGATTTGCTTACGGTAACGCAGAAGACAGGGGGCCATGCTAACCCACACTTGAGGGATGCTCTTAGTGAAGTCAGACGTGAGAAACTTGACAGAAGCAAAGACACAATTCCCTCCTAAAGGAGAGGTGGGAGGGGCCGGGGGAGGGAGAAGGTAGGGTAGGGAGAGGGAGAGATGGAAAGACAACCTCGAAGATGACACGATTTAAGAGAACATCGCCGTGTGTGGGTCATATGTGGATACTTACTCCAACAGACTGTGTGAAAAAGGGACAATTGAAAAACTGAACGCTGATGAGGTGTGGTAATCATGAAGTAGTTGTAGATGAGACGGCATACTCTGCAACTTGCCTCAAAAACCCGCTGCTGGGGTCGGGGGGCTGGGGTGTGCGGGGAGACCTGTGGGCGGGCGGCCCTGTGTTTCTGTTGTTGAAGCTGGTTCCTGAGTCTTGGGGACTCCTTGTCCTATCCTGTCTACCTGGGCATACATTTGAAGTTCTCTTCTCTAATAAAAAGTTACAATATACGCTTATAACCCTTCTTCATCTGCACAAACCTCCGGAGTTAATAAAGCAGTTCTTCCTTGAAAATTGATATAAGGAGTTTTCATTTCCCTCATGCTAGCTCTCCACGTCTCCCTTGGGCTGCTGAGATCCTGTCCCTGTATCTTCTGACGGGGTCTTTCTAGGCAAACCCACCTTTCGGGAAGCAGTTGCCTCAAGCATCTGTGTTCATAGAGTCTGATCAAATTGGGTAATTTGAGTGAAATTCAGCAGCACCGGAGTCAAGTGGATGAGAATCTCCAGGTCTTCCACCAAACACCTGCTCTTGGCGACAGGCTCCCAAAGGCCAGCGTTACTGATTTACCTGAGCTGAATTGGCGGGAGCAGGTGCAGAGTCGCTCGCTGCTTTTGTCCTGCACCTGCCTCACCTCAGGTAAGGAGAAACAGCTGCTGAGAGCAGAATAGCATGACCCTGTAGGTGGGTCTGGAATGATCCCAACTACGCAGCCCTTTGTGCAGCCTCATTTTTAATGGTTGATGTTTTTGACTTGGCATCACAAGAGAAGCACATTAGGACGTCTTAATCAGGTACTAAATTCTTTGGGATTTTGACTGGAGTCCGTAAGGTAATCATGATGCACTCAAGTTGCTGCACCGAATGCCGTTTATAGCTTACTGCCAATGAGGTGTGTGCTGGCCTTGTGCTTGCCTCGGAGCAAAGGAACAATAGGTTTCAATGCACCTGCCTCCACACTGTGTATCTAAACGGCGCTTGGCATATTCAATTCAGATCTTATGCCTGTAGCAACTGTTTTTCCGTAATTACGATAAAGAGGAAAGGATCTATGGAATGTGGAGGCTGGGTTATATGAGTGCGGAGGACCTGACCCTGGGGGAAAATAACATCAGTTTTAAGGCATATTTGCCATATTGCATAATTTTCTGTTGTGTACTTAGCTGCATTTATCTGCATTGTTTCCTGGCTTTTCTCTTTGGTTGTGTGTCGAATGTATAATGGTTCCAAGTACTTCTGCAGTCGGGTGAATCACTTCTCCTGTTTGCTGAATCTACATGACTTTGGATGAGTTATTTAATCTCTCTCTTCTCACTAGTTGCCTGTCTGCAAAGTGAGGATACTGACCGAACTAACCTCATGGACTCATCGTAGGAGTCCAATGAGAAGATGTGTGGAAAGGGCTTAACAGCAGGCCTTCAGAACTGATGGGGAGATGGGGGAGAAGGACTAGTGTCGTAGTGTGTGAGCAAAAAGATGGGGTATATGACTTTGGACATTTCTTACCAGGACAGAAATGAACATTATTTTATGCTAACAGAACAGTCCTTGTCAAAGCATTCAGCCGGTGTGATTATAAATGAAATGTAAATACACAGAAAGGAAACATGTTTTAAACTTCTTGACATGTAATCGTGTACTAAGCGCATTGTAATCAAGAGGAGAATGCGGTTGTTGTCAAGGTCATTAGTAGTTGGTTTGCTTACTGGCTGTGTACTAAGTATCTCAAATGGGATTTTGGAGTCAACCTGATGAGTAATTCCTAGTTCAGGGTATTACTGACCTCACCTATCTGATTCCTTAAAAAATCAGTTTCACTACTTCTTACTTAAGTATTGTTTTGTAAATCAGTGTACAGATTTAACAGAGATTCTTTTATTCTTAGTGCACCATTCAGATGGTCTTAACTGTGATTAGAAATTGGGAGATTAATCTCTGATTTTACATTGTATACTTTTTTCTTTTTTGGTTGTGCTTTCAAATATATAGTACATGATTCTTTAAATAGTGATTGGAGAAAACACATCAATGCCTTAAATTTTTAAAAAGTGTTAAATTTAAGGTGTTGTTTTTTTTTTTAAAGAATTTTGCATGATGACCCTCTTTGTAAAAGCTACTCTCAAATCAGAGATTTTCCACTTAGCAGAGTTCGAAGACCTTCTCTGTCCTTGTGTGTGACGTTATGGGTGCGTGGATAACTAGACGGACAGACAGGCGGTGATGCATTTGTTCAAGGAGGTATTTAGCATCACTGGTTGGTCATTTCCTTTCGGATATTTCTGTTCTCTAGGAACACCTGATATTGGCAGTTATGGTGGTCTGTCAAGTCTCTTTCTCTTTGGCTTTGTTGAATTGCCACTACTTATAATCGTTCCTGGAAAGACAGGGAATGGCTTTCCATAGTAACCTACCCTAAGGCAAGCCCAAATACACACTCAGAGGCAGGACTGCCTTGGGGAAGTATGCGTATTTTCATAGTCTCTCCTTAAAAATCATCTCTCTCTACTTTCTTTACCCAGCAGCCCTTTTGAGGAAGCTGCAAGGCTTAGTTTCCTGTTTTCACTACAGCTTCCAATAGGCTGCCCCATACAGCCTGGTCTCCGGTACCCCTGGAACTCCGTGAAAGGAGAATCAGCATTCTGGGCAGCCACTGAAAGGGAGTACTGACAGATCAAAATTAAGAGATTGGAACTTGGAAGTAATCTCGTTCCTTTTGAGATCATCTTATGAAATTTAACAATGGGATGTGGGAAAATCGGTAATGACATCTTGGTAAAAGCCTCAAGTAAAATATTTGCATTATGTCCCTTTGATACAAGATGCATATTTTCACAACTCATTGGACGAGTGTTTTGCGCTGTTCAATAAAGGGTAAAGAATACTGTGAGTCAGTAATGAAAGCCACGGATTGGGTTTTGTGGTTGAGACATAAATGTATATAGTTGAGTTTGATTTGTGAATTCATCAAGTTAACATGGTTCTTTCACTTTTCAGTTAACATTTAAATGTAGTTTAGGCTTCTTTACCTCATTGTTGGAGCCTGAGGCTCCTAGATGTTACCAAGTTGGGTATGGAGTGTGGAGCCAGAGAAATGGCCGAGATGATGACTCCCTACCTTTCTCAGAATACAGCCCCTTTCCCAGAGAACTGTGGCCTTGGGAGTATCAGTTATGTTCAACTCAATCAGGTTAGCATGTTCCTGAGTTCAGAGGCCAGGACTCAGAAATTGTTTTTTACTCAGACATGCTACCTCTAAAGGAAAATAAATAGGACTTTAGACTTGAAACTCCTATTAGTAGCAGTGAATTTTTTTAAAAAGATTTTATTTACTTATTTGGCAGATAGAGATCACAATTAGGCATGGAGGCAGGTAGGGAGCGAGGAAGGGAAGCAGGCACTCCAAGCAGAGAGCCCGATTCGGGGCTCGATCCCAGGACCCTGGGATCATGACCTGAGTCGAAGGCAGAGGCTTTAACCCACTGAGCCACCCAGGTGCCCCCGTAGTGAATTTTTTAAAAAATCTGTTTAAAGTGGACATTTATTATATTTTTTCAAAGGTTTATTTATTTTAGAGAGAGAGAGTACTTGTGAGTTGGTGGTAGGAGGAGAGGGTAGAGGGAGAGAAGCAGACTCCCCTCTGAGCGTGGAACCCCATGCAGGACTTGATCTCATGACAATGAGATCATGACTTGAGCTGAAATCAAGAGTGGAGGCTTAACCCATTGAGCTCCCCAGGCGTCTCCAACTCTGACACTTAAAAGGATAAGTATGTGATAAGACCTGCTAGGCAGAGTGCTGAGAAGTCTGGCTGTCTTGGCTGAACGTATCTAATGATTTGGAAACTGATTTTTAAGTTCTGCTGGTTTCAACGTAACTAATTACGTTGATTTGAAATGGTCCAGAGGATTAACCTAAAGTGTTAGAAAGCCAGCTTCCACGGGAGATGTGATTCTCTTTATGGAAAGGATGACCTTCTTAGACCAAACCCAACTGTGGGATCTGAAGGGCGGATAAGGGTGAAGGCTGGCACTCTCCTCTCCATCTCCCACTGCCGCCAGTCTTGAGAAAAGAGCAGGAAACACGAAGTTGGTTACTTTGTATTATTGCCTTGAGCCTTGGTCTCCAAGAAGACCCCAGTCTGTATCACCTTTCGTTAGAGATGATTCAGCTGGGGCATTTGTTCAGAAATGACATGAGTCAGATGGAGCTTCCAAGAAGAGCAGCTAACATCCGGGTAAAGTGAAGAGCCCAGTCACGCCGGTCGGCAGAGGCAGGCTTGGAGGAGGGAGTGATCGGGATGCCGTGCCCCTGCAAGGGGAGGCTTTCGACCTTCTCCAGACCAGACGGAGAGGGAGGCCACATGTCAGGGCCTCTTTGACCTTGGGAAACTGGTGCCAGTCAGGTACCTCCAACAGCGTATATATCTGCATTATAGCAAAACAACTATCTGTTAGGAAAGT